>NC_048302.1:121421117-121711422 GCF_013100865.1 Trachemys scripta elegans
CTGCGGCCCATCTTGGACTTGCGCGGACTCAACAAATTCGTAGTAAAGTTGAAGTTCCGCATGGTCTCTTTGGGGGCCATTATCCCTTCCCTCGATCCTGGAGACTGGTTCGCCGCCCTCGACATGAAAGACGCTTACTTTCATATCGCAATTTACCCGCCTCACAGACGCTTCCTGCGATTCGTGGTAAGCAGAGTGCACTATCAATTTGCAGTCCTTCCCTTCGGCCTATCCTCGGCCCCAAGAGTGTTCACGAAATGTATGGCTGTCGTGGCAGCGTACCTTCGTCGGCAAGGGATACAGGTGTTCCCGTACCTAGACGACTGGCTGGTACGCGGTCGCACCAAAGAGCAAGTTCGAGCTCACGTCCACATAATAGTGCACACATTCAATGAGTTGGGCATCCTTCTCAACAAGGACAAATCCACTCTAGAACCTACCCAGAGAATAGAATTCATCGGCGCAGTCCTAGACTCCAGACGTGCACAAGCCATCCTGCCAGACAACCGCTTTTGTACCATCACGAGCCTCATTCAAGGGCTCAGGGCCTTCCCAACTACCACGGTGAGGTCGTGCCTCACCCTACTGGGTCACATGGCTTCCTGCACGTACGTAACCAGGCATGCCAGACTTCAGCTTCGCCCACTCCAGACCTGGGTGTCATCGATATACCGCCCACATCGGGACAGCCTGAACATGGTGGTCACGATCCCGAACTCGGTCCTGACCTCCCTCACCTGGTGGCTAGATCACAATGTGGTTTGCGAGGGGATGCCATTTCACGCACCACAACCCTCTCTGCACCTGGTTACAGACGCTTCATCTCTGGGTTGGGGCGCCCACCTCAGCGAACACCATACTCAGGGCCTGTGGACTGCATCCCAGTTAGCCCTGCACATCAATGTTCGGGAACTGATGGCGGTGCGCCTGGCGTGCCAGGCATTTCTCAATCTCCTACGTGGCCGCTGTGTGTTAGTTCTCATCGACAACACCACGGCCATGTTTTACATCAACAAGCAAGGAGGAGCACGTTCGTCAATTCTATGCCAAGAGGCCATTTGCCTGTGGGACTTCTGCATCGCCCACTCAATCCATCTCACGGCATCGTTCCTCCCTGGAGTCCAGAACACTTTAGCGGACCGACTCAGCAGGTCTTTTCAGACGCACGAGTGGTCCATCTGTCCGGACATCATACATTCCATCTTCCAGAAGTGGGGGTTTCCCCAGATAGACCTGTTTGCATCTCGAGACAACAGGAAGTACCACGTGTTCTGCTCCCTACAAGGTCGAGCTCCGGGATCCCTCTCGGATGCGTTTCTCCTTCCCTGGAAAGACCACCTGTTTTATGCCTTCCCTCCGTTTCCTCTGGTCCACAAGGTACTGCTCAAATTGCGCAGAGACCAGGCACAGGTAATTCTGATCGCTCCAGCGTGGCCGAGACAACATTGGTACACCACACTGTTGGAGCTCTCGATTCAGACACCGATCCCGCTTCCATTATGTCCGGATCTCATCTCTCAGGACCACGGCCGACTGCGTCACCCCGACCTGCAATCTCTTCACCTCACGGCGTGGCTGCTCCATGGTTCTCCCAGGCAGAGCAACAATGCTCACTATCGGTCCAACAGATTCTGTTGAGCAGTAGGAAGCCCTCAACACGAGCCATGTACTTGGCCAAGTGGAAGCGGTTTTCCTGTTGGTGCGAACAATGAGCCACGTCCCCGTTACAGGCACCTATTCCTCTCATATTGGAATATCTCCTCTCCCTAAAACAGCAAGAGTTGGCGATATCTTCAATTAGAGTTCACCTGGCCGCTATATCAGCCTTTCACCCAGGGGAACTCACGTCCTCGGTATTCTCTAACCCGATGGTCGTTAGATTCCTCAAGGGCTTAGACCGGATGTACCCACAACAACGTCAGCCCGTCCCGACGTGGGACCTCAACCTGGTTCTCTCCAAGCTCACAGGTCCTCCATTCGAGCCACTGGCCACCTGTTCACTTTTGTACCTATCCTGGAAGACAGCCTTCCTCGTAGCCATCACCTCAGCAAGGCGCGTTTCTGAACTCAGGGCGCTTACATCCGAGCCCCCTTACACAGTTTTCCATAAGGATAAAGTGCAGCTTCGTCCACATCCTGCCTTTCTCCCTAAGGTGGTTTCTCCATTTCATATCAACCAGGATATATTTCTCCCAGTCTTTCATCCTAAACCACATGCTACTCGCCAGGATCAACGTTTGCATTCTCTGGACGTACGCAGGGCCCTGGCTTTCTATATTGACCGCACAAGGCACTTTAGAAAGACGACGCAACTCTTCGTTGCAGTGGCCGACCGAATGAAAGGCTCACCGGTCTCCTCGCAACGCCTATCCTCCTGGATTACGTCTTGCATCCGGACTTGCTATGACCTGGCAGGTGTCTCAGCACCGCACCTCACCGCTCACTCCACGAGGGCCCAAGCTTCCTCGACGGCTTTCCTGGCGCAAGTTCCGATCCAGGACATTTGTAGAGCTGCGGTTTGGTCATCAGTCCACACGTTTACAGCTCACTATGCACTAGTGTAGCAGTCCAGGGACGATGCTGCATTCGGATCAGCGGTTTTGCACACAGCAATGTCTCACTCCGACCCCACCACCTAAGTTGGGCTTGGGAGTCACCTAATGGAATGGATATGAGCAAGCACTCGAAGAAGAAAAGACGGTTACTCACCGTTGTAACTGTTGTTCTTCGAGATGTGTTGCTCATATCCATTCCAAACCCGCCCCCCTTCCCCACTGTCGGAGTAGCCGGCAAGAAGGAACTGAGGGGGCGCCGGGTCGGCTGGGGTATATATTCAGCGCCATGAAGGCGCCACTCTAGGGGGCTCCACAGCCGACCCGCCAGTGTTGCTAGGGTAGAAAATTCTCCGACGATCGTGCACGCGGCGCGCGCACACCTAATGGAATGGATATGAGCAACACATCTCGAAGAACAACAGTTACAACGGTGAGTAACCGTCTTTTACAACATCCACACATGAACAAATGAAAAAAATATTTCCATCGATAATAGAAATTTACATATAGGCAAAGTAAGAAAAATGCTGCTTGGAAACTTAGTTTGATTTAAGGATTTACTTTGTATATTTTGACATGTGATGTTAACTATTTGTGTTATAATAGTTATGAAGCTTTAACTTTTTGAATCGCAACGTCTATTGTTATTAAACAATCCTGATCTCCCCTTTTTTTATACCTCCTTAATTTCCTGCAACTGTGAAAATTTAAATGGATAAAACAGAAAAAATACTTAAAAATAAACATAGATATTATCCGTTGAAACTATAAAAAAAAATCAAATGATGGAGGCTCAGGTAGAGCACACAGTGCAGTGCAAGAAAGAGAAAAGACTAACTGGATAGAAAGAGATGGTAATGAAAAATTACATCAAAATCTATTGTAGGAAGGATAAGAAAAAGTGAACTCAGGAACAGAAAAAAGTTGTAGCAAAAATGAGAAACACGGTAAATTACATTTAAAAAAATATTAAGTGGAAAGTTTATTACAAATAAATATTGTACATAAGAAACCATGCACAACTGTTTAATGCTCTCACTTTACAGGTGTGTAACCTTGGGGGCCTGTTATTACATTGATGGTTTTTATCCTTGTTATTTTCAGTAATGATAGTGAGAGTTTATAGGGATACAGTTTATTGATTGTTGTATCAGTAGACTTGTCATCTGCTTAAACATTTTTCTTCACTTTCTGAATCGTCATGATCTCATTTTAGTTTTCTTGTGCCAGAAATTAAAGAGAATTTTTGTCCAATGTAGATACTGTTTATCAAAAATAAAAAGGCTAGTGAAGAACTCAGTTGCTCCTGGTATTTGCAGGCTTAATATAGAAAAGATTCTGATTATAATTCTATTTAGCTGCTACAAAGTTTTTCAGGGATAATGGAGTATTCTCTAGTTTTTTGGCTATGAAGTTATTAGAATTCCCCAGAACCTTACCTTGGTATTGTCAGGAAGATAGACCTAATGGCAGGTGTTTTCTCGCCTGTAGAAGGGACTCTCTTGAAGTTGGCCGTGGGCTGCTTAGGTATATTTTAACTTTCAGGATTCCTTCCTTGCTTTTTAAAAATATTTATTCCCAGGGACAGGCATTGGAACAGACTACTAGGTAACAATGCTCACAGGCACTCATGGAGGCAGTTCACTGGAGAGATTTTGGCACCAAAGTGCTCCGTATAGATAGATGTAGAGGTAATGTAGATAGAAGGCTTGGAACTCTGCCAAAAGTCCAATGTTTTGCCTCCATTTGGTAGAAGCACCTCACTCTACTGTCTCTGCCTGGTTTGATGAGAGAACCGTCAGACTCAGATCTTGGAGACAGTCCATTTCCTGCTTTTTCTGTCATCTCTCTTCATCCTTCCACCTCGGAACACACAGATTAATCAACCTCAATGGTGGACCATTTAGGAGTAGGCAAGTGCAACTTGTTCATCACCTGTCTGCCAGTGTCTTCCTCTAGCTGCAGGCTGAACTATTAGCAGCGGCTGTCTCATTAGTAGGGCAGCAGTTTTTGTTGGTCCCCCTCTGAAGATGGCACAAACATTCAGCCCTGCTAAGTGAACAGCTCAGTGGGATGACATTTGATGCCTGTGGCTGGAATAGGAATAGGAATCACCTTTTTTTTTTTATGTACAGCCCTCTTTACATGAGGCCTTTTCACTAGGGCTGTCAATTAATTGCAGTTAACTCACACGATTAACTCAAAAAAATTAATTGCGATTAAAACTGAGTAATTGTGATTAATTTTTTTAATCGCACTCTTAAACAATAGAAATTTAATAAATATTTTTGATATTTTTCTACATTTTCAAATATATTTATTTCAATTACAACACAGAATACAAAGAATACAGTACTCACCTTGTATTATTTTTATTACAAATATTTGCACTGTAAAAATGAACTGAAAAATACAATTTCTTGTTTATGTCATACAAGTACTGTACTGCAATCTTTTTATTATGGAAGTGTAACTTACAAATGTAGATTTTTTGTTTGTTACATAACTGCACTCAAAAACAAAACAATGTAAAACTTGAGCCCACAGGTTCACTCAGTCCTACTTCTTGTTCAGCCAATTGCTAAGACAAACAAGTTTGTTTACATTTACGGAAGATAATGTTGCCCTGCTTCTTATTTACAATGTCAACTGAAAGTGAGAACAGGCATTCACATGGCACTATATCCTATTCTATATCCTAGACCGGGGTAAGCAACCTATGGCACGCGTGCCGAAGGCGGCACGTGAGCTGATTTTCAGTGGCACTCACACTGCCTGGGTCCGGGGGGCTCTGCATTTTAATTTAATTTTAAATGAAGCTTCTTAAACATTTTTAAAATCTTATTTATTTTACATACAACAATAGTTTAGTTATATATTATAGACTTATAGAAAGAGACCTTCTAAAAACGTTAAAATGTATTACTGGCATGAGAAACCTTAAATTAGAGTGAATAAATGAAGACTTGGCACACCACTTCTGAAAGGTTGCGAACCCCTATCCTAGACTTTGGCTGACATGCTTCCCCTCTGCTCTGTCTCAGGATCCTTTTCTGCTCTGTCCCAGTAGCCTGCTGCTGTCACCCTGCAGTAGCTTCTTCCTTCAGGTCTTCTTCCTTGCTGTTCTTTGCTCTTTTAGGTTTCTTCTTTTTCTTTTCTCTTTAATCTTCATAATAGAATCAAGGTCCCATCCAGTTCTATGATTCTCCTGCTCTTAACCTGACTGACTTTTGCCTGCCTGCTCTCTTCCTTATATACAGTTTTTGGCCTGTACTGATTGGCTTATTTTTCAATCCTATGATTAGCATACCTATCCTCCAATCACCTTCAAACCCTCTCTGATTGGTCCATATTTATAGACCAATCATAACTGCTAAATCTGGCTGTCAATCAAAGCTATTGCACAACAAGTTTACTGAGCACCCCTCCCTGCTATTTTGGAGTGATGTTTACCTGACCTCAGTCCACATCTTCCCAGCAACACATTAGCCATAGGTTAAACTGCTTAAAACTGCCATCTCACTATCCTTATCTGTGTGCCAACATTGTATGCAAACTTAAATTACCACATTTTAAAACTGTAAACCATCACCTCATTTCTTTAATATATATTTATTTGTTAAGTTATGCATCTTAACGTTATGGTTTACTGTTGCCAGCCCATTTCTTACCAATGTAGTTAATTTTATTTCAGTTCTTCCCCTATTTTCAGTTAATGGTGGCAAAGCAGTGTGTCTGAGTGCTGTGCTTGGAAATAAAATAGAGCAGCTCAAAATCCTTTCATGTCAACACCTGCCACAGTCAGGAAAGAAAAGCCGTTTAGTTCTCAAAGACAACACAGCGGCAATGTTCTACTTCAACAAACAAGGAGGAGACTGCTCTTCTCCACTCTGTCAAGAGGCAACTCTGCTTTGGGAGTTCTACATTGCTAACTTGATAGATCTAGAAGCTTCTTACCTACGAGGATCCAAAACTATCTTGCAGATCACTTGAGCAGATAGTTTGAGTCACCACCTGTGGTCTCTTTGCCCAGATATGGCCAGATACATCTTCCATGGTAGGGGTCTCCACAAGTAGACCTATTTGTGATGAAGATCAACAGGAAGTGTCAGCAATTTTGTTCCCTGCAAGGTCACAGCTGAGCCTCCCTCACATATATTTTCTTACTACCAGGGTCAAGCAGGCTCCTCTGCACTTTTCTCCCAATTCCGTTCATTCACAGGGTATTTCTGAAGATCAGACAAGACCAGACCAGTCATACTCATAGGTCCAGCGTGTGCCTGTCAACACTAGTTCCCCACTCTCTTGGAGCTGTCCATGCAACTTCTAGTTTCATTTCCATTGGACTTGGACCTAATCTCCCAAGATCATGTTCTTCTACTCCAGTGTTTCTCAATAACCGGTTTGTAGACTGGCGCCGGTTCCTGAGATCTCCCTGACACAGTTTAGAAAAGCAGAAAGCCAGTCCTTGGTATCAAAAACGTTGAGAAACACTGTTCTACTCCATCTGAGCCTGCAAACTCTTCATTTATTTGCATGAATGTTCTATGGCTAGACATTAAGGAGCTTAAGAGGTTCAAGATGTCCTGATGAATAGTAAAAGCCATCTACTAGGACTATTTACCAAGACATTTTTCCATCTAGTCGTGCCATTCTGGAGTCTTGCCGTCCCATTCTTTTATTCGACACGTACTAAAATACTTATTGTACCTGAAACATCAATGATTGGCTGTTAGTTCTATCAAGGTACATCTAACAACTATTTCAGATTTCCACCCTCAGGTAGGTTATCAGTCTATTTTTTCTAATGACATGTCAATAAAGTTTTTGAAAGGCCCACTCAAATTGTGTCCTCAGGTACATGATTCTGTTCCTTCTAAACTTAGTATTGTCAAATCAGTCCCCTGTTTGAGCCTTTGGCTGCTTTTTCTATATCATTCATTTTATATTCTTTTATCGTGTTTCCTCTTATTCATATTCTTTCTAAGGTTAACAATCCCAGTCTTCCAATCTTTCTTTGCAAAAGAGTTATCCATGCTCTTAATCTTTTCTGCCCTTAATCCTTTTTCAGATGGGGTGACCAGTAGGGAACACAGTATTTCTTATGAGAGCGTACCATTGTTTTATATACTGGCATTACAATTATTTCTATATTATTCTCCATCCTGTGCCTTATGTATCCTAACATCTTGTAAGCTTTTTTGCCCTCAGCTTCACTTTGAGCAGTGGTCATCATTGATCTAGCCACAATAATGCTTTGGACCTTTCTTGAGTTTATACAATTAATTTAGAACTCTGTAAAGTATATGAGTAATATAAAATTTTCACTCAAGTGTGCATTTTTGTATTTATTAACATTGGACTTCATCTGCTGTTGTGTTGCCTATTCGTGCAGCTTGGTTAAGTCCATCTGAAGCCCTTCAGTCTTTTTGAGATTTGACAACTTAAATAACTGTGTCATCTGCTGGCTAACTCATGCTCACTCCCCTTTCCAACTTATTAGTAAATATATTAAGGGAACCTTGAAGCATCCCACTGTTAACCTTTTGACAAGCTGGGAACTGACCATTTATTCCTACTATTTGTTTTCTGTCTCTTAGCCAGTTTTTGATCCATGCCAATATTTGGCCTCTCATTCCATGCCTTCTTAATTCTTTAGTTCCTCATGTGAGTGGCCTTTTGAAAGTCAGAATAAATTATGTCAATTAATTTTTCTTTATATTTTACTTTTTGACACATTCAGAGGATTCTAACAGATTAATGAGACATAATTTTCCTTTGATGAGAGTTTACCAGATACAAATGGAAAGCTGAGAGACAAGGTGGATGAGGTAATATCTTTTATTGGACCAACTTCTGTGGGTGAAAGAGACAAGATTTCAAGCTACACAGAGCTCTTCTTTAACTTATGGTCTGTAATTGCCCAGTTCACTACTAGAATCTTCTATACATTTAGGTATGTCATTTGCTGTCCTCCAATCCTCCTATGCAATAGCAATTTTTAATGATAATTAATGAATAAGCTAATCAGATGTACCATTTTCCTCCTTTCCCCATTCTTTCTTTGGGTTGCCAGGAAAATCAGGGAGGGTGAGGCCTGTGTCCTCTTGAGTGGCAGTTTTAATGGAAATGTCCATTTGCCTTCCTTGGAGGTTGTTACTTATCAGACAGCTTCTGATACAATGGCCAGGCTGTTTATCAAAAGGAGGACAAGTTGAAGTTTGGAACCGAGAAGATGAATCTGCAGGACTTTGGGAACTCTGAATAACTAGTGCAGGTCTATTTCCAGTCAAAGACTTTACATCTAAAGCCTCTACCATATCTGGTGTGCTGAATATGGCCTCAATTTGAAATCTGTATTTATCAGGTACCACAGGTCTCAAAACCAGGCCCATCAGGCTGCTCAGCAGAAACCTTATCTGCTGAGCCACTGAGTTGCAAGGAGTGAAGTGGGAACTGCCGCTAAAAGCTCAACACCAGAAGCTACACCCACTGACAGAGCAGGGTTAGATGACTAAGAGCAGACTGCTGATTGGACACCACCAGCGATAAAGCTTCCTTTTTCTATCCCATCCCTTGTCTACATAGATGATTCATGCCTCCTGAAACTGGGGGCCACAATGTAAAGGGGAGGACATGTGACTGCCCCATGTGTCTCTTCTGGGAGGAACTTCCAGACCCCACCTCCCTGGGCCAGGGCAGCCAATCCCACCGACTCCTGGGAGGCACTGGGGCCACATGAGTGGGGAGCACATACATCTGGGCCTGGTGGGGCCAGCTCTGGCCCTGGATGAGCCAAGGCCAGGGAACCTGCTCCCGATGTCTTCCCCAGAGATCCCCCACCCTGTGCCCAACCTGGGGACTGCCGTGCTCTACCCTCCCTTAAAGAGTTACTTGTGTGGGAGGGTGGGCTCTGTCCTCCTCCCACTGCTCCTGCCCTCTGGCACATTTGGCCCAGACAGGGAGTGAGACAGAGGCGCTTCTCTTGAGGCTGAAGGTGGCTGCTCAGGGTTGCTGCTCTGTTAAGTATGGTGGCTGCCTGAGAGAGCCCAGATTGTGAGGAGGTGGCTAGCTACCGAACCTTGTCCCTGCTCCTGTTACCACACCCTGTTCCTGCCCCAAGTTGCTAATTCCAGCTTTGATCCTTGGTGTGATTTCTAACTCTGACTCAGGCTTCACACTTGGCATGACCACAACCCTGACCCCAGTTTTGATCCTTGAGTGACCTCAACTGTACTCCTGGCTCCAGACAGTCCATGTTACAGGCCCTGACAGCCTGCTCAAACCAACCTCAGTTTCCTCCAGGACTCATTGTTGAACCCCTGGACTGACTATGGACACTGCCGGGATTCTTGCCCTGCTATTGGACCAGTACCTGCAAGTCCTCAGGAGCAGATCACTCCCCTCCAGGCAGAAAGCTAGAAACTGAGGGACCAAGTTTAACAGCTGCAGACAGGAAATCATTCCTTGCAGGAGCAAGGTACAGTACTCAGCGTGTCTGTGTGTAACCACTATACATCTCTTACGACACTGGCTCGAGTGATTGGCCCGAGTTTCCTTTCCAGAGAGACATGATGATACCCACAATAAGTTTTGCAGGTTCATTACCCAATGCAGACTCCTGTTTATGCTCCAGCCCCAGGAGTATGTCAAAGATCAAGTTAAGTTGAGGCTAGTATTGAACCTGCTTACTGGGGAGGCCTTGGCATGGGCCTCCCCCTTTTTAGAACTGAATCACTCACTACTGACCAACTGGGAACTGTTTTTACAAGCGTTTGCCAGTATTTTCGATGACCCTCACAAAGCCTGCACAGCAGAGACTGTCTTACAAAAGCTCCAGCAAATCCTGGGATCAGCCCTTTCCTATGTCACCTAGTTCAGACATTTGGCCATAGATGATGCCTGGAATGATGCCTAACTCCTCCATCCATTTCAGCTTGCCCTTTGCAAAGAACTAAAAAACAAGCTGGCATGGGTGGATCCTTCCCTTCCCCCATTTTAGAGGCCTTGCTGGGCTGATGTAGCCAGATAGACACCAGGCTGCATGAACGGCAACTAGAACATAGGTTGATGAGCCTACCTACCTCCTTCACTCACCTAAGAGTCAGTCCTCAGGCCCAAGTGAGCTTTGCCTCAATCAAGTCCATACCAACTGACATTGGATGACCCCGCCTATCCCCACGTGAATGAGAGAAGACAGGAGAACCTCTCCTTCTATTATAGAGGCCAGGGCATGTAGTATCCAAGTGTCCTGTCAAAACCCCTGCTAAGCTGATGATAGGGAAGAAACTAACTCCACACCCAGTCAGGGACCCGAAGCTGGAAGACACCCCAAAATTATGCTAACCTAGAAGTTCCTCATCCACCTCCACTTCTACAGATTCCCCTGCAATTGCAGATCCTGCAGGCCAAGTAGGCCTTTCCTATAAAATAGGCATTGATTGATTCGGGAGTGGGAGACAATTTCATGTATTTTTTTTTGTGACCCAGGTCCTCAGTCTCCCACTACAATCCAGCATTACCTTAGACCTGGTAGAAACAGTAGATGGGTCTCCACTGGCATCAGGCGTAGTTACACAGGAGACTGCACTGCTGGAAATGGTGATTGTGGAGCACCGGGGAGCCCTATGATCTAACCTTATTTCCTCCCCACATTTCTTCCTGACTTTAGGGGCACCCTGGCTCATTCATCACAATCACCATATTCTATGGTCCAATACATCACTGCCTTCCCATTGAGTGTCTGTAGGGAGAACTGCCTTCTCATTCAAGAACTGAAAACCCGATAAACCAAGCCAGAGGATTCTAGTCTGGTAAACCAGACATTCCCCCATGTGGTGGCAACCGTGTTGGACCTAAAAACTCCATCCCCGCATGACAGACCACATCTTCCTATGAAATACCGGCACTACCATAATGTCTTTGAAAAACAGAATGCAGACTCACTACCCGAGCATCATGTTTATAATTGTCCTGTCGACTTTCATCTCGGAGCCAACATTCAGTTTGGGTGTATATATTCTATGTCTGAATCAGAGCTAGCAATATTAAGGGATCAGCTCCAGGAAAGGCTTTATCCACTGCTCTACCTCCCCCGCAGGCACCCCATAACTTTTTGTAAAGAAGAAAGACAGCTCTCTGAGACTCTGTGTAGTATACAGGGCACTGAACCAAATAACTATATGAAATCGGTACCCCTTACTGTTAATCCCAGGGCTCCTGGACTGAGTACAGGTGTTTGCTAAACTGTACATTAGTGGAGCATATAATCTAGTTCAAATCAGGGCGGGGGACAAGTGGAAGATAGCCTTTAGAACAAGTTACAGACACTTTGAGTATTTGGTAATGCCCTTTGGACTTACCAGTTCTCCTGCCACTTTCCAGCATCTGATCAATGACATATTTCAAGATATCCTAGACCAGTTTGTGGCGGCATAGTTAATGATAGTCTAATCTATTCCAGTAGTCAAGCAAGCCATGACCACCATGTCCATGAAGTGTGAATACGATTGTGTCAGCACGGGTTATATAGAAAAGTCTGTATTTGACCAATCATCTGTCGAATTTTTGGGGTTCGTACTGTCAGAAGGCGGACTACGGATGGACCCTCAGAAGGTATCTGCATTTCAGGATTGGGCTGAACCTTGGAGCATCGAAGACCTCCAGAGGTTCATGGGGTTTGCCAGCTTTTACAGTTTATTCCAAACTTTCAAAGGTCACAGCCTCTATAACTGTCATCCTCCACAAATGTGCAAGGTTTCATTGGCCACTAGAGACCCACCAGGCCTTTGAACACAAGAACATAGCATTCACATGTGCCCCAGTGTTGGTCTCCCCTGATCTTAACCAACTCTTTGTCCTTGAGGCTGACACCTCTGATGTAGCCATTGGAGTGATACTGTCCAAAGAAACAGGGCCCCAGCATGAAATGCATCCATGTGCATGTTTTTCATGAAAACTCATCCCTGTTGAATGCTCCTTGTTCCTGATAACTACCATGCCTCATCCCTGTTCCTATTTCCTCACCTTGACCCCCATTGCTGACTCTGACACCAACTTGACCGTTGATGGGACTTCTGGCTTTGACCCTTGGCTTTTCCACAACTCTGATGCTACTCCTGGCTCCAATCACTAGGTCAGACAGCCTATGTTACAGGCCCTTATGGTGTCAGTCAAAACCTGTTTTTTTCTTCTTATTTGGCACATTCATTAAAGTTCTTAATTTAAGCACTTTCATGTCCATGTAGCTGTGTTAGGTTCCCTCTATTTTCTGGTAAAGGAAGTTTGGTTTCACACCTTCATATTTTTAGGTTCACAAGTGGGATCTTAAAGCTTCATTTATCAATCAAAATCCATGTGGCCAATTGGAAACGGAAGTAAATTTTGGGTCAACTAATGGAACTGCCCTTTGAACCAATGACTACTACCTTATTGATTTTCTTGTTAGTTTGTCAAGTCATTAAATTATTTTTGGACACAAGGAAGTCTTGCAGAAAAACAGATACTTTGTTAAGTTGAAAACACTGGCAAGAGCAAAAGTCTCAACATTTCAAAAGCGATAATCATCGTATGTGTCTTGGCAGCACTTGTGGAGTCTTATAAGAAAGGTATAAAAACTGCTCCCTCATATTTGAGCACATTCTACCAGATCTGTTTCCACTTCATGAGCTGCATATGAAGAGATCTGCATTGCAGTTAGTGTTTCTCTCCATACTTTCAAAAGAAAAATGCAGGTTGGACTTCTAATTTTTCTCTGAGGTAACCTTTGGTTGGTGGGTTTTATAGACTGCTGACCTTCTTTGATTCATATGTTTCTAATTATTCTCTCTTTTGGGACTTGGACTGCTTGTGAATTTCTAACAGTTAGAGCCCTGTGAAATTGGGTTATTTATTTTTTATATATTTTTTTGTTTTTATTTTTGACAATGTTGTGTTATCTTGTTTTATCCACCCTGCCCCATCACCCATACTTCCACACCCCATCTCCCCCCTCCTAACTCCCCACAACTTCTGCCTGAGCCCCAGGCACCCCAACTTCAATATCAACAGCCACTCCTCTCCCAGGGGGCCCAGTGCCCAGCCTGGGCTGCCTCCCTCCACTCCATTCCATGGCACCGTGGGGAGAGCCACACACCGCAATCCCCTTGCCAGGCAGGCTCAAAGGAGGCTGAGTGCCTGCTGACACCACCTCCTCACTGCAATGACCCCCTTGCTTCTGTAAGTCATGGTGAATGTGGCTCTCTGTCTCATGCTCTTTGTGTTACTTCCAGCTCCTCCTGTCGACCTCTACCAGGCCCACACCCTCAGCACTCATTTCACATGTATGTAGGGTGACCAGACAGCAAATGTGAAAAATCGGAACAGGAGGCGGTGGGTAATAGGAGCCTATATAAGAAAAAGACCCCAAAACCGGGACTGTCCCTATAAAATCGGGACATCTGGTCACCCTACCTGTATGCAATGCATGCACATGACTCACGTGGGAGCAACCATTGGCTGGTGTGCTCCACTTGGCGAAAGTGATCCCATTAGCTCATTCGTTGCACCTCTTGGTCCTGCCATTGGCTACTGAATCTTCTGAGGGTGATGAGAAGCTTTGTTTTATAATGATTTATTTATTTTATTTCATTTTTTGTGTAACTTTTTGCCTTATTTCATGTTATTTCAAAACACTGGGCTCTACCAGCAGTCTGTTCCAGTTGGATGCACAGGCGCCGACTCCATGGATGCTCTGGGGCTGGAGCACCCACGGAAAAAAATTGGTGGGTGCTCAGCACCCACCGGCAGCTCCCCTCCCTCCCTCCCCCCCGCTCCAGCTTACCTCCGCCTCTACCTCCTCCGCGAGCGCGCCGCCACGTCCTGCTTCTCCCCCTCCCTCCCAGCGCTTGCACCACGAATCAGCTGATTCGCAGGGCGGGGAGGGAGCGGGGAGTAGGAGGAATGCAGCATGCTGGGGGAGGAGGTGGGGCCAGGGTGGGAATTTGGGGAAGGGATCCAATAGGGGCAGGGAGGGGGCGGAGTTAGGGCAGAGACTTTGGGGATGGGGTTGGAATGTGGGGGCAGGGGCAGGGGCAGGGAAAGGGTGGAGTCGGGGTGGGGGGCATGTGCACCCACCGGTGCTGGAGAAAGTTGGCACCCATGGTTGGATGGACTACCTATGTATAAGGTTTTTTTTCCTTATCTGTAAATTTGGATTTTTCCTTTCCTTTGTTAATATGCTTGCAGTATATTATAGGCTTTAAGGCAGAGATTCTCAAACTGGGGGTCGGAACTTCTCAGTGGGTTGTGAGGTTATTACATGGGCGGTCATGAGCTCTCAACCTCCACCCCAAACCCTGCTTGCCTCCAGCATTTATAATGGTGTTAAATATATTTAAAAGTGTTTTTAATTTATAAGGGGGGCCGCACTCAGAGGCTTGCTATGTGAAAGGGGTCACCAGTAAAAAAAAGTTTGAGAGCCACTGCTTTAAGGGTTAGAATTCTACTGATCTTGCAGTAGAGTTCTCTAGGGTGACCATATGTCCCATTTTGGCTGGGGCAGTCCCTTTTTTAAGCCTTGTCCTGGGTGTCCCAACTTTTTTTTTTTCCAAAAGAGGCATTTGTCCCGTTTGCTCTTGCTGACTTGAACAGTTGGCAAGAGCAAACAGGAGAAATGCCCACTTTTGGCAAAAAAGTGGGGTGTGGTGTGGAGGGAACAAACAGAGATGCCAGCCCCCCCACAGGGGGAAGGTAATGCTGGAGGGTGGATAGCTGGAGGGGGTTCCAGCATGCAGGGCCCATGCGGGGTTCTAGCCACCGGGGCAACAGCCTTGTGTGGGGGCATGGGAGCCCACAGGGTTCCAGCAACTGGGCAACAGCATGGGGGGGCCCTTTGGGTGAGTGGCTGGGGGGAGGGTCCCATTTTCTCTTGGGGTAATATGGTCACCCTAAGTTCTAGACATTGCCTTTGCTGTTATCTGTGAGCATGGCTACCCAAAAGGCAGTTCCAGAACGGTATTTTTTCTGTTATGAAAAGGCAAATGTACAGGTAAAGATAAATTAACTTAACTAAAATTAACTTAAAATTAATTTTAACAAATTGCCTTTTGACTCCTTGTTACAGAGCCTAGAAAAGCAGCCCTCTAGACTAGGTTCTGTACTTCCTTCAACCATGGTGGAAAAGCAAAGTTTTCATGTATACTGACTCCCTTCCTACACTGAGATAGAAATCTAGTACAGACACTGGCTGGTTGCCTCTCTCTCCCCCCTTTTTGACTGGAATCTTGAAGTAATTATTTTCTCCCTGATGAGTTCACTGTCTTTCTCTTCCTCTCTGACAAGAGATTTCCCATCAGCTAGTTTAAATCTTCCTGTCTCAAACTGAACTCTGAAGTCCATTTTACAGCAACTAGAAACCCTCCCTGACTGCCCTGGACATAGAATCATAGGACTGGAAGGGACCTTGAGAGGTCATCTAGTCCAGTTCCCTGCACATGTTCTGGTCCCAATCTGAGTCCTGACAATGAAATTATAAACTAGCAGTCATGAGTGTCTTTCTGTTCATATGTTGTTACACCATGCCGTTCACCATAGTATTTCAGCACCTGGATGGGAATACATGCCCAGGTTCAAGGGTTTTCTGTATATTGGGACAAGCTGGGGTTTATATCTTCATAAAAGTCCCCTCCTGTCCCACTTCTCAGCTTCTAGAAATTCTGCTTGACCTTTAACACTACTGATGCTGCTTCTAACTACTAAAAGAGGTAGTATTCAGGTTTCAGACATCTAAAAATCAGTCATTATTCTAAATGCTAAATTAAGCTTGTTAACATAACAAAATTTAATTGAATAACTAGCACACTACTAAGTCAAATTCTTTATTTATTCTCTAGTTAAACAAGCTGCAAGATCTTCATCCATTGCCTAAGATAATTTTAGAATACCGACAGGTGAGTTCATTTTTCATAAAGAACATATTCGCATTGAAAGCAAGAATTAACAATAATATAGCTTTACTACGCCACTTTTCTGAGAATCTTTTGACTAGCATATGATTTCATGTATTTCTTTAAATAGTCTTAATATTTCTGCAGCAGTAGGTAAATTCTTAGTATGAGTTCAAAAATAGGTTTGGTTTGCACTATATTTTTTTCAGTTAACCAATTTTTGTTAAATGTTTGTTGCACAATTTTAGAAAACTTCACTAACAAAATTGGTTTGGTGATACAGTGAGAAAATCTGGACCAAGAAAAGAGCTCGAGATTGTAAGGGGCTAGATCAGTGGACTTTTTGATATGTTGCTATTTCTTATTTTTAGAATAGTCTGCTGACAGTCCATCACAGCATTAGTTTAGTCTGCCCATTTTAGTTAATAGTTGGGTTTTCAATGGATGTGTTTTCAGAGTAAAACTAAAAAATCAGTCTTTGGCTTCCTTGTGGCTTCCTTTGTTTCTGCATCTCTGAGTGCCAAATTCTGAAACTTTCACACTGCAACACCTGTATAGCCAAATATTTAGACTAGAGCCAAATGTTCAACGCCATTAAATTCAGTGTATTGAGCCATTATTGAATGTCTGTTGAACATCCTCGCTGTTAAAAATGTTCTGCAGTATCTACACATTTTCTATAGTTGTAAATGGGTTGACTTGAAGAGTATGAGTTTCCACTTGAAAACCTCTTATAATTTAGATAATATATATAGAGAAAGTACTAAACTCTTTTTCTAATTTAGGTTCACAAGATAAAGTCAACCTATGTGGATGGACTACTTTCATGCATGAAAAAGGTAAGAATGCAAAAAAGCTCCCCCTGTAAATTTGTGTATTTCTGTATAAGATGGTTTGAAATAATTCTGAAGTTTTTAAAATTATAATGTATTTTTATTAAAAATATAACACTTATTTTTACTTATATGGAAATATTGATAACATAGTATATATAAGCTTTAGAGTAAAATTTCATTTTCACATCTTGACTTCTGCATTTATCACAGGCTTTTATATTTGGATTTTTTTTTTTTTTACTTCACTAAAGGGATTTATTTCATCTACATGGAATCAGACAGGAACTGTGACTGGCAGACTTTCAGCCAAGCATCCTGTAAGTGAGTCTTTTAGAAGCCTTTTTCATTCAAAGAAAGTGTGGTGAAAATGCATTTCATTGTAAGCCATGTCCAATAGAGAGCTCCAGGTCAGCTAAATGGAAATATACACTCCATTTACATCATTTTGCTTCATGCTGTTTAATATGCATGAAAAATTCCAAACTAGTTTTCCTTTGGCTATCAGAGGGATCAAAGAACTAGTAATTGCAATATTGTATGTAGATGGGAGATAGGAACAAAATATATTGTTAAGTGGGTATTGCACTTTAGACAGAGATTCCATTAAATAATATTGACAACTACTTTTAGAACAGAGTATAATATTCATTGCTTAGCTTTTAGGTTACAAAAGAGACAGAGATATTACAAATCCTCAGTTCTGAGCCATGTAGCCTCTGGTGCCTGATATTGTTAGAGCAATTACTGAAGACTTTTGACCTGAGGTACAACCATTGTGCTCTGCAAGGACAGCAAATCACACCCACACCTTGTAACATAACCCTCCATGCCTTTAAAATCAATGCATAAGACGATACTTTTTCTTTGAATTTCTGTCTCATTAACTTTGTTTCATTTCAGTATCTTTATATTTATTCTATTTTTTTCTTTTCTTTTTAATTTTATACCATAATTCTTTACTCCTTGTGGCTAGAGCTGTAGATTGCCTAATCACGTCCATTATATAAACTCCTGTTTTCAGTTGTTCCTAATTTTCCAAAACTTTCATCTTTTTGGGTTGAAATTCTGAGGCCTGGTCTCTGGTTCAGGGTGACTTTTTTATTTAAAGGGCTTAGTAAAATTAAACTGTCATTTGTTTAGATTGCAGAGAGTGACTGGATTTGACTTTTGAGTCTGACATGTATTTGGTTTGTGACATCGGTCAAGTTACATAGTCTCCCTTTCCCATTTGTGAAATGACAGTATTAAGGGGAGTTGGGATCTTTCTACTGAATAGGTCAGCCTGCCATTGAGCCAGTATCTGCATCCTTCTGGGGTTTGCACGTCTTAGGTCATGTCAACTTCACTGGGCCAATAAATGATATACCAAAAAATAAATATGTATCAGATCTTATCAATATGAACGTTTAAAATTAATTAAAATTTTGCTATCTGATTCTGACATTGTAGTGTACATGTACAGCCAAAAGGAGAAAAGGTTGAACCTGGTTAAATGTATTTAAAATAATGTGCCACAATTATTGCTAATAGCTTTGAGGAATGTAAAGATTAAAGGATGAGGGAACTAAGGCAGAAACCTAAAGAGAGATCAGCACTTAGCACATATATTTAAGATGTGCTAATTGTTCTTACTTTTCTTCTGCTAATGCAAGTGGGTCTGTATTTCATTTTACATTGAAACCTAACTGGTTTTCTAACTTAATTACGGATATCTTGAATTACTAAATCATATTAAATGTGATTACTTCTTATGACATTGATGGGACCACATAACTACCTAGATAGACGGAAACTTTCAAGAGACATTTATACAAAACAAATACCTTGGTTCTAATAGCACTGTCATGTCTTTTAATAAATAGAACTAATTTGATTTCTGTTCATGCCTTTTTTAAGGCAGGGAACATGTTTGCTTATAAGTGCACTGTGAATGTGAAGTTTTTAAAATGTTTTCAGTGTGACTTCTCTAACATTACGAAGTATCTTGTGCATGTTTCTTGCACAGCACTGTATTTTTAGATATTTTCATTGTCAGCATTAGATACCCCCAGCCAATTTATATGGTATGTTATGTGGCAAACAGTAGAAGGTTATGCATTTTTAATCTGAGCTCTTCAAAGTATATAAATGGAGGGACGGCAGGAGAAAATAGTGTTTTTACACTCTAGCATTCAAAATTATCTTCATTTTATGTTGATTTACATTTTACTTTTAATTATTTTGGTTTATAAATGTTTGTGAAAAAGCACGTATGTCTGACATACTGAAGTCAGACAAATGAACTAGCAGAATGTTAAAAGGTTCTTAGTTATTCTGTCTGTGACGCAGTATAGTTCAACTAAACATAACATTTTTCTTTTGTATTTCACAGTAAACTGATACTTGCATCATAGTATGTATTAACACTATGACCAGAATTTCCAGAAGGTCTGAGCACCCAGAAATGGGGTCAGAATTTCAAAAAACACTCTGCTGCCCTTTAGGCACCTAAATAACAGCCAGCACACTGCAACTCTTATTGAAAATATTGAAATGATGGTCCCAATTGTTGGTGCTGAGCACTTTTGAAAATCTAGCCAATATCTTCTCTCCTGATTCTAATAAACAAAACAAAAAATTTTCCTATAGTTTCCATAAATATACAACTAAATATTTTTGCAATGATCATCAGCTTCTGTTTTCACCATTATACAAAAATATTGAAGGGACAACTATACAGGGTCTAATTTTGACCAGGATCTCACAGTGTGCTCCCTTATGTGAGGTTAGTCTTATTGTACTACCACCATGTTCTTATCAACTGTGCAAATTGTACCATTACTTATGCCTGCAAACTATGGGTTTAAAGAAGGCTGAGTTTTAAAAATCTGATCCATTTGTGTTTTCTGTGTTAAGAGTATAAGGCATAAAAGAAACTGATGGGCATTTTGTCTCTCATGTTCTCATCTCCCATCATGTGCATTCTTGAGATTATCACAAGACATTAGTCAGGACTGCACAGCATCTTTAATACTTCAACAAGGAACAGGGATACACTTCTTCATTTTTCAGGTCAAGTCTAGGATTCCAACCACCCCCTCTCCCCAAAAAACCCCAATACCCCACTAAAAAAGTAAGAAGTAACAATGTAATGAAGAATTTACTTGCCTGCATTGTCTCTTCCTACGGTTTGTGGTTGGTCAGACACACTGCCAGTTCGTGATGCTCCCATTCAGCCTAGTGACAGTACCAAAAGTGTTTACAAAGTTCATGGCAGTAGTCGCAGCCTACCTCAGATGTCAAGGTATCCAGATCTATCCCTATCTCGGTGACTGGCTCATCAAAGGCCTCTCCAAAGAGCAGGTGCAGTGCAGTGTCACGACGTTGTGAGTCACTTGTCAAGCTCTGGACCTGTTGATAAACAAACAAAAATCAACATTGGTCCCTCTTCAGAGGATAGAGTGCATAGGAGCTGTCCTCAACTCCATGCAAGCCAGAGCATTTTTACCACAGGCCAGGTTCAGGGCAATGTCAGATCTGATCTCCCAAGTCACCGCACACCCGCTTACCACAGCTCGGGTCTGCCTCAGACTCCTAGGACACGTGGCTGCATGCACCTATGTCATCCGGCACACATGGCTGCGGCTAAGGCCCCTTCAAATGTGGCTGTCGTCAATCTATTCCCCAGCCAGACACCCTTTGGACAGACTCTTCACGATCCTGCCCCAGGTACTCACCTCCCTCCAATGGTGGTCCAACCCAGATCCGGTGTTGGAAGGTGTTCCGTTTGCAATTCCACAGCCCACAGTATCTCTGATGTTGGACGAGTACGACCTCAGTTGGAGTGTGCACCTCAGTGCTCCCAAGACTCAGGCTATGATTGTGAGAGTTGTCTCTTCACATAAATGTGAGAGAGCTCAAGGCCAGCTGCCTGGCTTGCGAGATATTCCTTCCCCATCTGTCTGATCGCGTGATGCAGGTGCTGACAGACAACACGGCCTCCATGTTCTATGTCAACAGACATGGGGGAGCCCGCCCATCAATCCTTTGTCAGGAAGCCCTTGGCCTGTAGGACTTCTGCATCCAGCATGCGATCTACCTGGAAGCCTCCCACCTCCCCAGTGTTCGGAACACACTGGCAGATTACCTCAGCAGGTCCTTCTCTCACCACAAGTGGTCCCTCCACTTGGAGGTCATCAGGATGCTCTTCCAGAGCTGGGGAGCTCCCCAAGTGAACCTGTTCATCACCAGGCAGAACAGAAAATGCCACCAGTTATGCTGTCTGCAAGGCCTTGACAGTGGCCCACTATCCAATGCCTTTCTCCTGTCGTGGGTGGGCACTCTGATGTATGTCTTCCCGCCAATCCCTCTGATCAGCAGGGTCCTTTCCAAGATCAAGAAGGATAAGGCGAGGGTCATTATGATCTCCCCGGCCTGACCTCATCAGCATTGGTTCGTGACGCTCATCGACTTGGCCATAGAAACAACATGGCCTCTTCCCGACCACCAGACCTGCTCTCTCAGGATTACGGGTGGTTGCTGCACCCAAATCTCACCTCTCTCCACCTCATGGTGTGGTTGCTCGGTGGCTGAACTCTGAGGAGCAGGCCTGCTCCAGTCCGGTGCAGCAGGTTCTTCTGGAAATCAGAAAGCCCTCCACTAGGGCTACCTACCTCACAAAGTGGAAGTGCTTCTCCTGCTAGGCATTAGAGTGGAATATCTTCCTGGTCAGCGTGTCTCTGCAATCCATCCTGGATTACCTCCTGCATTTAAAGCACCAAGACCTTGCCTTCTCATCGATCAAGGTGCACTTGATGGCCATATTGGCCTTCCACCCTCACATCCAAGGTAGATTGGTGTTCTCACATGAGCCTCCTGAAGGGCCTTGAGAGACTGTTTCCTCCAGTCCAGGATCCAGTTCCCCAATGGGATCTCAACCTGGTCCTTTCCATGCTCACTGGTCCTCCTTTCGAGCCTCTGGCCTCTTGCTCTCTCTCGCACCTCTCATGGAAGGTCGTATTCCTTGTAGCTATTACCTCGGCGAGGCAAGCCTCTGAGATTAAGGCTCTTATGTCAGAGCCCCTGTACATGGTGTTCTACAAGGATAAAGTCCAATGGCGTCCCCATCTTGCCTTCCTGCCAAAGATGGTGTTGCACTTCCATGTCAACCAGGACATCTTTCTCCCAATTTTCTGTCCAAAGCCCCACGCATCCAACAAGGAAAGACGTCTACACACCCTAGACATCCGGCATGCCCTGGCTTTCTACCTTGTGTGTACTAAGCCTTTCCGCAGATCGACTCACCTCTTCATTGCAGTGGCTAATAGAATGAAGGGCCTCCCAGTGTTGGCTCAGAGGATTTCGTACTGGATCACTACCTGCATCCGTACCTATTATGAATTGGCGTGACTGGTGCCTCCACCATTAATAACTGCTCACTCCACGAGGGCTCAGATGTCATTGACCTCTTTTTCTGGCCCATGTCCCTAGCCAGGACATCTGTAGGGCCACGACATGGTCATTGGTGCACACCTTCATGACGCATTATGCCATCATCCAGCAAGCTAGGGTTGACGCTGGATTTGGCAGAGCTGTGTTGCAATCGACACGTCCGTGAACTCCTACCTGCCTCTGAAGGTACTGCTTGGGAGTCACCTACAATGGAATGGACATGAGCAAACATTCAAAGAAGAAAAAATGGTTACTCACCTTTCGTAACTGTTGTTCTTTGAGATGTGTTGCTCATATCAATTCCATGACCCACCCTCCTTCCCTTCTGTTGGAGTTCCAGCAAGAAGGAAATGAGGGAGGGAGGGAGGGGGCCGGCAGCCCCCTTATACAGGTGCATACGCGCACCACTCCAGAGGGCACCAGAGCCAGTCCCCTATGGATACCACTGAGGGTAAAAACTTCAGGCACCGGTGTATGTGTCAAACACACACACCTACAATGAAATGGACATGAGCAACACATCTCAAAGAACAACAGTTACGAAAGGTGAGTAACTGTTTTTTCTTCTGTGTTACAGTAAGCTGAGCTGCTCTGATTCTTGCCCAGTGAATTGTGAGATAACTTGTCTGTCCCACTGGACACATGGATGGAATTTTGGGAAGGCATTGGAAGACTATCAGCACTCAAATGATTTAGTCTGTATCCTGAGTGTACGGCAGGTTACTTTCCAGAGTGAAAGTGGAAACCATGCTAATCCACACCCCCACTTATGCCAACTAACCCATTTTGAAATCACCACTTAACTTGGGTGAGAAGCTTTTGTGTGTGGATGGGAGAAGGAACTAGGGACAGCACCTAAGTAAGAGCCAGAAACATCCCCTGTGTAATATGGTTGATATTCAGGCAGTGAAGAAATTTTAATGAGGCCATTGAGCTCAAAGATGGCATTTGCATGGCTAAACTCTGTAACTGAATTCACTCAGAGAGTAGAGATGTGATCCATCATGCCAAAAATTATTTCCTTCCAAATGTCCACAAACACTGGTCTGGGAAATCAGCAGGAGAGATCTATCTTTCAGGAGCATTGTGGGGAAAGGTCACAGACTTTATAGCATAATATTAATGAGTATCCATAATTCCTCATCTAGTGCTAATAACATACATTTCACAATGATATTAATCACCAATGTGTCACCAGTTCACATATGATACCTTATGTGACCCATTTTAGATACAGATTATGACAGTGTACATAGTGCTGGTCAAGCCAGCGGAAACTCACAGCTACATACCAGGTAGTCCCTTGCCATCTGGTAGGGAGGTTAAGCTTACACCTCCCCTCTTACAAAACTGTGGGAGGGTTAGCCACTGGCTGACCCGGAGGCAGCAGGTCAGAATCCTCTTTCCTGGTCAGGGCATCTGCCACCATATTTTCTTTCCCCTTTATATGGCAAATCCTGTTTTGTCCCCTTTGTCTGCTCACAGTATCAAAGACACAACATAAGAATAGCCATACTGGGTCAGACCAATGGTTCATCTAGCCCAGTGCCAGATGACAGACATAATATCCGTGTCCCAAGAATTTCACCTACACTGTTGTTACAAACATTTTAGTGATATCAATGACCAAACTATATATTACATGTCACCTTTTAAATAAATATCATGACACCAACATGTGAGGTGTAGTGGGTATGTCAGAATTGACAAGAGTTGCTGAATATAGTGTTGTTGTAGCCATATGAGTCCCAGGGTATTAGAAAGACAAGGTGGGTGAGTCAACATCTTTTATTGGGACAACTTCTGTTGGTGAGAGAGACACGCTTTGGAGCTACACAGACCTCTTCCTCAGGTTTGGGAAATGTACTCAAGAGTATCAAATCTAAATACAAGATAGAGCAGATAGTTTAGCATAAGTAATTAACACATATTCTGAGGGACCATTCAAGGTGAAGTGGCCCATTAACATCCCTGTAGTTATAGGACAAAAATGGGGGTTAGGGGTTACAGATTGTTGTAATAAGCCATAAATCCAGGGTCTTTATTAAAACCATAATTTTTAGTGTCTAGCAAGGTTATGAATTCAACCTCCCATGCTCATCTTTTGAAAGTGTTGTGCAGTTTTCCTTTGAGGATGAGGACTGATAAGTCAGCTATAGAGTGATTGCTTTGTGAAAAGTGTTCACCCACAGGTGATAGGGTGTTTTTGTCTTTCATCATTTTCCAGTCTGAGTTCATTTGAGAGCATAGTGGTTGTCTAGTTTCACCCTCATAGTTGTTTGTTGGGGCATTTAATGCATTGGATTCAGGTACACTACATGTTGTGTAGGCAAGTGTAGGATCCATTTTGACAGGTTTCAGAGTAACAGCCGTGTTAGTCTGTATCCGCAAAAAGAAGAACAGGAGTACTTGTGGCACCTTAGAGACTAACAAATTTATTAGAGCATAAGCTTTCGTGGACTACAGCCCACTTCTTCGGATGCATATAGAATGGAACATATATTGAGGAGATATATATACACACATACAGAGAGCATAAACAGGTGGGAGTTGTCTTACCAACTCTGAGAGGCCAATTAATTAAGAGAAAAAAAACTTTTGAAGTGATAATCAAGCTAGCCCAGTACAGACAGTTTGATAATAACTGTGAGAATACTTACAAGGGGAGATAGAGTCAATGTTTGTAATGGCTCAGCCATTCCCAGTCCTTATTCAATGCATCCGAAGAAGTGGGCTGTAGTCCACGAAAGCTTATGCTCTAATAAATTTGTTAGTCTCTAAGGTGCCACAAGTACTCCTGTTCTTCTTTTTGTAGGATCCATGAATCTTAAAAGGTTTGTTGTGGGGGGCGTTGATCATTGTAGCAAGGGCCAGAGTTACACCTTATGAACCCCTAGGCACAGCATCTCAGCGCCCCCCTCCCCGCCTACAGCTGACCTTCATGTTGCACACAGTTTTAGAGAGGTAAGGCGCCCCTAGAACGCCAGCGCCCCTACACACATGCCTACTGTGCTGTTTCTGGCAGCATCTGGTGCCACTTTGAATTGGTGTCCTGGTCTGTGGGGAACTTGCTTCTGATGATGAGGAAGGAGTGATTAGATAGTTGTTTGAAGGCCAGAAGAGGGGGTTCAGGAAAGATTTTTTTTTCAGGATGGGGTCCCCATCGAGTATGGGTTGGTTGTAGCTGTTTGACGATCCCCTGTATGGGTTCAAGTGTGGGGTGGTAGGTGGCAATTAGGGGTGTGTGATCTATATTGAAGCAAGTGCTCTTGGGGAATTTGGGTGGTCTGCTCCATGTTGCAATCTACTTCTCTGGTGGAGTGTCCTTGTTTGGTGATGATGGTTTTGAGTGTATTTAAGGTGTATATCCCAGACTTTCTCCTCAGGGCGTATTCTGTGGTATCTGAGTGCCTGGCTGTAGATAACAGATTTCTTGGTTTGTTTTGGGGTGGGTACTAGATCTATGAAGGTAGGTGTGGTGATCCATGGGTTTCTTGTATATAGATGTCTGTAGGGTTCCATAGTGAAGTAACCACCAGAGGAAAAAAAATGATAAAAGGTTTAGAAAACATGACCCATGAGGACAGGTTAAAACCTGGGCATGTTTAGTCTTGAGAAGAGTGAAGGGGAGACCTTATAACAGTCTTCAAATGTGTTTAGGACCATTATAAAGAGAACAGTGATTAGTTGTTCTTTATGTCTATTGAAGATGGGACAAGAAGTAATCAGCTTAATATTCAGCAAGAGATATTTAGGTTAGATATTAGGAAAAACTGTCTGTCTATAAGGAATAGGTTACCAAGGGCAAAAACCTGTCAGGGATGGTCTAGGTATACTTGGCCTTGTTTCAGTGTGGGGCAGGAGATGGACTAGATGACCTCTCAAGGTCCCTTTTCAAGCCCTACATTTCTGTGATTCTGTGACTTTCTACTAGCCCGCCCCCCGGCTGCTCCACAACCCACAAATATTTCTTTTTGGCCTTGAGTGAACTAGACTTTACACTGAATAGATCAGCATGCTCGACAGTCAGTGCATGTGACTTTTTGTTGTTGTTTTTTTTGTTTTATGCAGTAGTGCTCACATTATTTCCCCTCCTCCCTCCATGACCCCATTTAGTTAAACTTTGTTTCTTCTATTTTTCCTCAATCCTGGTGTTTCTGGAATTTGATTTCTTCACCTCTATTATAAATATACAGTGCATAGATGCTTCATTTCTCACTAGCAACAGAAAGTGATGTATAAATAATATAGCACATCTTGAAACAAGAGTGCATTTTGGAACTGTGATTTCTTTCTGTAGGCATTATAAATGTTTATTTACAACTGGATGACTGAATACATTTTGTATGTGTGAAAAGCTAAAAATAAAAAACACTTTAACTCTTCAGTTAAATTGCTTTATTACAGTACCATACCTTCCCTAGTTATCCTCATTTCATTCTGATGAAGATAATCTGTGTTTATTATAAATGAGGGTCCCTTTTCTGAGTATATTTTTATAGCTAAATAAATTCTTTTCTTGAATGAATACATATGTTAGAATCTTACCTTCCATTTCTTCATGCTGCTGTTTTTAGTTCTTTTGCTGCTATCTTCTTATTAAATGTGCTGATTACATTCCCAAATTAACAGTGAAATAAAAATTCACTTGCTATTATCTCAATCTGTCATAAGATATGACTTTCAGCCTAATAACATTTATAGCAAAAGCAAGTCATAACAGATGTTAGGAAGATTTCAGTATGGAATGGCATATTAATTGCAATAGGGATATACAAGTATTGTGC
Organism: Trachemys scripta elegans; assembly: GCF_013100865.1. Classification (NCBI taxonomy): domain Eukaryota; kingdom Metazoa; phylum Chordata; order Testudines; family Emydidae; genus Trachemys; species Trachemys scripta. The sequence goes on from NC_048302.1 coordinate 121,448,651, forward strand.
CTTGCCTTTTATTAAAATTATAGGATAGCAACTATCATGTATCACTGTTGCAATGATTCTGTAAAGCAGATGCAGCTTTGATAACTACTCATGAAAGGTTGTATGATTAGTTTTTCCATGTTCCCTTGTTTTTTTCTTTTTTTCATGTCTTCTCATGTTCAGGATGGAGAACATGGCAGTGTTCTGAAAATCTACAAATATATTTCAAATTATTTACTGTTTTGAACAAGGGGGATCCAGTGGACATAGTATACTTAGATTTCCAGAAAGCCTTTGACAAGGTCCCTCACCAAAGGCTTTTACGTAAATTAAGCTGTCATGGGATAAGAGGGGAGATCCTTTCATGGATTGAGAACTGGTTAAAGGACAGGGAACAAAGGGTAGGAATAAATGGTAAATTCTCAGAATGTAGAGGGGTAACTGGTGGTGTTCCCCAAGGGTCAGTCCTAGGACCAATCCTATTCAACTTATTCATAAATGATCTGGAGAAAGGGGTAAAAAGTGAGGTGGCAAAGTTTGCAGATGATACTAAACTGCTCAAGATAGTTAAGACCAAAGCAGACTGTGAAGAACTTCAAAAAGATCTCACAAAACTAAGTGATTGGGCAACAAAATGGCAAATGAAATTTAACGTGGCTAAATGTAAGGTAATGCACATTGGAAAAAAAAAACCCCAACTATACATACAATATGATGGGGGCTAATTTAGCTACAACTAATCAGGAAAAAGATCTTGGAGTCATCGTGGATAGTTCTCTGAAGACATCCACGCAGTGTGCAGCGGCAGTCAAAAAAGCAAACAGGATGTTAGGAATCATTAAAAGGGGGATAGAGAATAAGATGGAGAATATCTTATTGCCCTTATATAAATCCATGGCATGCCCCATCTTGAATACTGCATACAGATGTAGTCTCATCTCAAAAAAGATATACTGGCATTAGAAAAGGTTCAGAGAAGGGCACCTAAAATGATTAGGGGTTTGGAATGGATCTAGGGTGACCAGACGTCCCGATTTTATCGGGACTGTCCCGATATTTGCTTCTTTGTCCCGCGTCCCGACTGATGTTTGGTCGGGACACTGGACAAACAAGAAATTTTGCCCTCCCGGAGGGACTCTCACCCCGGCTCCGCCCCCTCCTTCCCCCATTGGCTCCCTTCCCAAATTCCCGCCCTGGCCCCGCCTCTTCCCCAACCACCCGGCATTCCTCTTCCCTCCTAGGCTTGCAGCTGCATGGCGGTGCAAGCCTGGAGGGAGGGGGTGGCGGCGGTGGCGCCTGGATCCTGGAGCTAGTGAGTCAGCTCCGGCACTGGGCGGGCAGGCAAAGAGGGGCTGGCAAGGGAGGGAGATGGGGGGGCTCAGCTCCTGAGCCCCCTGCCATGCCAGAGGGCTCCTGCCCGGCCCCCGGACCACTGCACACGAGGGCCCGAGGCCGGGAGCACAGCGCGGAGGCTGCTCCAGCCCTGCAGCCCGCGGGGCAGCGCGGTGGGGTCCGGGCAGGGGCAGCGTGGGGTGGGCAGCGTGGGCCCAGCGTGGGGTGGGCGGCGTGGGGGCGGGGACCGAATCCCCGCTGCTGCCAGGGAGCCCCGCGCCTCTCCCTCCCGCTCTTGGCTGCGCTCAAGCGGCTGTGGCTCCTTCCCGGCGGGACGCACCTCCCGCCCCGGGCACATGCGGCATGCATCCGGCTGCCAGCGGGGAGCCCCGCGCCTCTCCCTCCCACTCTCGGCTGTGTTCCAGCAGCTCCTTCCCAGTGGGGTGCCCGCTGGGAAGGAGCCGCTGGAACACAGCCGAGAGTGGGAGGGAGAGGTGTGGGGCTCCCCGCCAGCAGCGGGCCGCATGCCACATGTGCCCGGGGTGGGCCAGGGGGTGGGAGACCCCGCGGGGAGAGTAGCCCGCGCGGCCAGGAAGGAGCTGCAGTCGCTGGAGTGCAGCGCAGCTGAGAGCGGGAGGGAGAGGCGCGGGGCTCTCCCGGCAACAACGAGGATTCAGCCCCCGCCCCCGTGCTGCCCTGTCCCTGCCCGGACCCACCGCGCTGCCCTGTGGGCTGGAGGAGCCTCCACGCTACGCTCCCGGCCCCGGGCCCTCCGTGTGCAGTGAAACTTTTTTTTTTTTGCTTCCCCCTTACCTCCCCCCCGCCCCCGCTTCCCGATATTTTATCTCTCTGATCTGGTCACCCTAAATGGATCCCATATGAGGAGAGATTAAAGAGGCTAGGACTTTTCAGCTTGGAAAAGAGGAGACTAAGTGGGGATATGATAGAGGTATATAAAATCATGAGTGATGTGGAGAAAGTGAATAAGGAAAAGTTATTTACTTGTTCCCATTATATAAGAACTGGGGGCCACCAAATGAAATTAATGGGCAGCAGGTTTAAAACAAATACAAGGAAGCTCTTCTTCACACAGCACACAGTCAACTTGTGGAACTCCTTGCCTGAGGAGGCTGTGAAGGCTAGGACTATAACCGGGTTTAAAAGAGAACTACATACATTTATGGAGGTTAAGTCCATCAATGGCTATTAGCCAGGATGGGTAAGGAATGGTGTCCCTAGCCTCTGTTTGTCAGAGGGTGGAGATGGATGGCAGGAGAGAGGTCACTTGATCATTAACTGTTAGATTCACTCCCTCTGGGGCACCTGGCTTTGGCCACTGTCAGTAGATAGGATACTGGGCTGGATGGACCTTTGGTCTGACCCAGTACGGCCATTCTTATGTTAATAAAATCACATCTCCAAACAATGTTTCAGAACTAATGTAAATGAGTGAACAAGATGAAATTTAGCCAAGCATGCATACTGTTTGACAAGTGCATACTGTATGATTAAAAGATCCGGTGGTCCTTGCTAGGGAAGATACCTGCTACAGGTTGCGTCTGCCCAGGGTACATATGCAATGAAAGATAATAGCATAAGAGTGTAGAAAATATTTGCCTTATGGTAGGGGTGTTATGTGCATTTGGAATTTTTGTAAATTTATAGCCAATTGATTTGCTGATTTTCATTTAGTGAAAGGAGAATTCTCACTTCCTTTTTCTCCCTCTCTTTATATTGTCTTTTGTCCCGTATGCATGAGCTAGTCATGTGGCTCCAGTGAGCACAGAAAAAAGAGATGTCCTTAAGCACTGGGAATCCAAGTACAAACCCTTTTCAATCCAGATTAATGTGTCTCTAGGCTCAGGAATCACAGAATTTTGCCTAGTGAATTTTGCAAGATCTGATCTATTGGAATTTGATAAAGAGTTTATTAGAGATGCCAATGTAAATGGCAAGTATGCCAAGGGTTCAGGGACACTGATGCCCAGATTTCTCTGATCGAAAAATATATGGTTTTGGAAGCTGATTTCCTCCTAGGGGTAAATGTAAAACTCCTTGCATTAGGAAAATTTGAAGCCACTGTGCCTTTTAGCCTAAATAGAATTGGAGTGGGAAAGTTTAAAAGGTACTTCAAATATTAGTATACAGGATAGCATTCTGGTGGATATGTTAAATAGTAATAATAAAGGTTTTAATTAGGAACAGATGCACGATTTCTATGTTCTATCGGAAAGAATTCTAGAATACTCAAGCTCCCCAGTTAGTATTTACTTAAATTTAGGCATTGAAATTAATCAGACAATGATTAATCCTTGATCTAAAGATATAAAATTTTTCTGTTGTCGCAGCTGCAGAAACCAGTAGGCTATGACTCTCTCTTCTTTTAAATTCTAAAAGTTCAAAGATACAGTGTACATTTGCACGATTATCTGAAAGAAAGAATACACTTTTTATGAAGATAAGAGTACTGTTATGCACAGCCTTCATGTAAATTAGACACACACGTTGCTTATCCAACATTAGTATTGTGAAATGGGCAAGTAATGTTACAGTATAGCCATTAAACTTTGTGCTGTACATGCTTTAGTATGTCTTGATTAATTACAAAAAAAAATTAGGCCTTTATTGGAAAACACCATGGAAAGTGGCACATAAGTGATGTTCATTTGAGGCATCTAGTTGGAAGGCTTCTTTTAACATTATCTAGAGTTAGCAAAAAACATTTTTCAGATAAGTATGCTGTGACATCAGCTTCACTAAAATAATGATAGATTGTCTTAACAGGGATGAGAAATTGGATTGACTTTGTCTAGGCATATTCTTAGACCTTTGGATCAAAGCAATTCAATGTCATATTTTTTAGCTGATACAAAACATCACTCAGATGTGCTGACATGTTGATAAAGAAAGTCAGGACACACATGCCATTTATTATAGTAGATCTCTGTTCTTTGTGTATCTCTTGCATTCAAAGCATATTTTAATTTTGGATCATGTTCCTTTTTATTTATTTGTCCCAATACTATGCAGTCACAAGATGACTATAATTGCATTAGCACTGACAAAAGGGTCTTGGACTTTTTTATGTACACGTTGTCAAGTTCTAATGTGTTTACAATTCTTTTTGCTGTTTTAAACTTTAAATGTATTTGAATGAAGGTTTTAGTGCTTGTGAAAGGAGCTGGATTTATATCCTTGGAGACTAAAATGCTCTATCCACCTTCTTTTATTGTTGTTTGTTTTTGTTTTAAAGTGAATCATAGAATCGTAGTAATTTAGGGCTGGCAGGGACCTCAAGAGGTCATCTAGTTCAGCCCCCACGTGCTGAGGCAGGACCAGGTAAACCTTGACCATCCCTGACTGATGTTAGTCTAACCCAGGGGTCAGCAGCCTTTCAAAGAAGAGCCATTTTTTTTGTTTTTGTCTTTGACCAAAATATTTAGAGAGCCGCATCACACACAAAGCTACTTGTAGAGTTAGAATTTATCAACTAATAACTTTAATATGTTCAATTATTATTACTACTCACCAATACTTTTAATGTGACTAGAATCTAGGTGCTTCAGCAAGGACTGTACCAGACTGCCCACAGCCTGGGTATGTAGCCACGGTGTTAAATCATGGTGGGTCCATGCCGCTGCATCTGCACTGATATCTTTAGCCAGGGCAGCTAGATTAAAGCTAGCAGAGCTGCAATCACGCTTCTGATTGCAATGTAGGCACACCCCCTGCGTTTGTACAGCACCTAGCACAATGGAGACCTGATCTCAATTGGGTCTATGATGTTACTGACATACAAATAAATTTGGACCCATCTCTCCTGCAAATACTTGCGTTCACATTTGGGTATGTTAAAATGCATTTGCTACAGGGCCTGCAGTGATGTGACAGTCCCTCAAGTGAGTCTCCGAATAAGGCCAGTATCCTGGCAGGAGGTCACAGTAATGTGATGTCACTGTACAATGTGTGTGCTCCCTCGGAGCTGAGTGGTCTCTGCCCTTCTGAATCACAGGGTGCCAGGAGCATTGTGTACCTGAAATGACACAATAACTACACCCATGCTGCAGTGGATTATGTTCTTATGAGAACCTCACCTTGGCTTTGTATCAGACTCCAAATCCCCTGCATGCAAACCTCTCACTCTTCTGCTGGATGCCAGTCTTCCTTGATTACAGAGCAGGGGATTGGAGAGTAGGACCGGGTGCGGGGTCTTAGTTTGGGTGCAGGAGGGGTTGGGGTGCGAGAGGGGGTGCGAGGTGCAGGCAGTGGCCAGGAGGCACTTACCACAGGCGGCTCCTGGCTGGTGGCACAGCAGGGCTCAGCAGCCAGGCTGCCTGCCTGCCCTGGCCCCATGCCACTCCCGAAAGCGGCTGGCTGCTGTCTCGTCTCTGTGTGCCTCTGGCGGAGGGTGGGGGGTGGGGTGAGGCAGCTCCACGCGCTGCGCCCGCCCCCAGCACCATCCTCACAGCTCCCATTGGCCGGTTCCCAAAGAGCCGGTTCAGCCAAAGAGCTGCATGTGGTTTTGGAATCACAGGTTGCCAACCCATGGTCTAACCTGTTCATAAAGAAACCCAGTGACAGGGATTCTACAATCTCTTTAGGTAACTTGTTCCAAAGCTTAACTATAGTTAGAAAGTTTTTCCTAATATCTAACTTGAATCTCCCTTGCTACAAACTAAACCAATTACTTCTTATCCTATCCTTGGTGAATATGAATAACAGCTGATCACCATTCACTTTATAACAGCCTTAAACATATTTGAAGACTGTCATTGGGTCATCCCCCCTCCTCCCCCCCCAGTCTTCTTTTCTCAAGACTAAATATGCCCAGTTTTTTTAACCTTTCTTCATAAGTTAGGTTTTCTAAACCTTTTACCATTTTTGTTGCTCTCCTCTGTGCTCTCTCCAATTTGTCTACATCTTTCTTAAAGTGTAGCACCCAGAATTGGACCCACTACTCCGCAGCGAATGAGCATACTGACAAGAATTTAATGAAAATTTACATAATCAAAGCAATTGAACAAAAGAAGCATTGAGAATTCTATGGTAATTATAACCAAATTATTAAATATCAGAGGGGTAGCCGTGTTGCATCTGACGAAGTGGGTATTCACCCACGAAAGCTTATGCTCCAATACATCTGTTAGTCTATAAGGTGCCAAATTCACCCATGGCCTTTTGCTAATGCACATCCTGACGGATAGCTCCTCAGAGAAGTTTAGCCTTTTTTGAAGGGAGGTTTATAGTATTGTAAAGTACCTGTAAACCTTTTCTGTTCAGACCGACACAGGTGACCAGCGTAGTCCCAGAGGTGAGCTAGTTTGACTGGTGAGTAGGTTTTGTTAAGGTAGCTGGGGATGTGCTGCTTCATGTTGTTTCCTAGACCAATGGTTTCCAACCTGGGGGTCTGCAGACAGTCTAAGATTTCCATAGGGGTCTGCACCTCCATTGAAATTTTTGGGGGGTCTGCAAATCAAAAAAGGTTGAAAACCACTGTCTTAGATATCCTCAGCTGGTGGTACTACTTTGGTGCCTCTGGTGCAAACTAAAACTGCCCACTCAGCCCCTTGTGGAAATCCACTTGGTGGTACTACCACTTGCCCTCTCCCAAGTGAATGCCCCTAGAGCACAGCAACAGAGGTTGGTATAGGCAAGTGCAGTTTGCATCTTGTTATGTCAACAGGGATGATTTTGGATTTGTAAATGCCTTTGAAATTATATTGCAAACATCTATAATGTGGCATAATAGAATTTCATTAATATCTTCCCTTTGAGGGCCTGGATCTTTTCAGTCTGAAAACTGATGAGATACTTCACTCATTGAAAGATTCTTGTGCCATACTCTGGTCTCTTGGGGTTTATGCTTTGGATTCTAAGAGAAAGCAGGGCCCTCTCACTTGCTTCAAATAGAGACCATCACCTGATTCCTTTTTCCATCAAAAAATCTTGGAGCCCCCATGAAAGAGGCATTGCTTGCAGAAATGGAGACCTTCTGCCTGGGCTACTATTTTGTCCCGCTCTGCATCTGCTTCCAAACAACCATTTTGATGGGTTGGTCAGGAGTTGCACTATGACCAGTCTAAAGGTTAATAGGTTTGTAACCCTTCTGCCAGTCAGAGTTGGCAGCAAAAAGGGCCGGGTTCAGTATCTTTGAACCCAAAGGAAGCTTATTGCACTTATCTATAAAAACGTTTTTTTGGTAGCAATTACATCTGCTAGAAAAATTGGAGAGGTACAGGCTCTCATGGAAGTATGGCAAGAGACCACCCTGGCTTAACCAGCAGATCTTCAATGATCTAAAACTCAAAGAAGAGTCCTACCAAAAGTGGAAACTCAGTCAAAATACAAAGGATGAATATAAACAAATAACACAAGTATGTAGGGACAAAATTAGAAAAGCCAAGGCACAAAATGAGATCAAACTAGCTAAGGACATAAAAGGAAACAAGAAAAAATTCTACAAATACATTAGAAGCAAGAGGAAGACCAAGGACAGAGTAGGCACATTACTCAATGAGGGGCGAAAGACAATAACAGAAAATGTGGAAATGGCAGAGGTGCTTAATAACTTCTTTGTTTCAGTTTTCACCAAGAAGGTTGGTGGTGATTGGACGTCTAATATAGTGGATGCCAGTGAAAATGAGGTAGGATCAGAGTCTAAATTAGGGAAAGAACAAGTCAAAAATTACTTAGACATGTTAGATGTCTTCAAATCACCAGGGCCTGACGAAATGCATCCTAGAATAGTCAAGCAGCTGATTGAGGAGATATCTGAGCCATTAGTAATTCTTTGAAAAGTCATGGAATACGGGAGAGAGTCCACAAGGCTGGAAAAGGGCAAATATGGTGTCCATCTATAAAAAGGAAAATAAGGACAACCTGGGGAATTACAGACCAGTCAGTTTAACTTCTGTATCTGGAAAGATAATGGAGCAAATAATTAAGCAATCAATTTGCAAACACCTAGAAGATAATAAGGTGATAAATAACAGTCAGCATGGATTTGTCAAGAACAAATCATGTCAAACCAACCTGAGAGCTTTCTTTGTCAGGTAACAAGCCTTGTGGATAGGGGGGAAGTGGTAGATATGGTATATCTTAACTTTAGTAAGGCTTTTGATACTGTCTCACATGACCTTCTCATAAACAAACTAGGGAAATACAACCTAGATGTAACTACCATTAGGTGGGTGCATAACTGGTTAGAAAATCATTTCCAGAGAGTAGTTATCAGTGGTTCACAGTCATGCTGGAAGGGCATAATGAGTGGGGTCCCGCGGGGATCAGTTCTGGGTCCCATTCTGTTCAGTATCTTCCTCAATTATTTAAATATTGGCATAGAGAGTACACTTATAAAGTTTGTGGACGATACCAAGCAGGGCGGGGTTGCAAGTGCTTTGAAGGATAGGATTAAAATTCAAAATGAGCTGGACAAACTGGAGAAATGGTCTGAAGTAAAGAGGATGAAATTCAATAAGGACAGATACAAAGTAGTCCATTTAGGAAGGAACAATCAATCAGTTGCACACATACAAAACGGGAAATGACTGCCTCGGAAGGAGTACTGCGGAAAGGGATCTGGGGGTCATACTGGCTCACAAGCTAAATGTTAGTAAACGGTGTAACGCTGTTGCAAAAAAAGCAAACATCATTCTGGGATGTATTAGTGGAGTGTTGTAAGCAAGACACGAGAAGTAATTCTTCAGCTCTGTTCCACGCTGATTTAGGCCTCAGCTGGAGTATTGTGTCCCATTCTGGGTGCCACATTTCAGGAAAGATGTGGACAAATTGGAGAAAGTCCAGAGAATAGCAACAAAAATGGATAAAAGGTCTAGAAAACATGACTTATGAGGGGAGATTGAAAAAAATGGATTTGTTTAGTCTGGAGAAGAGAAGACAGAGATGGGAGATGACAGTTTTCAAGTACATAAAAGGTTGTTACAAGGAGGAGGGAGAAAAATTGTTTTTAATATCTCAGGATAGGACAAGAAGCAATGGGTTTAAATTGCAGCCAGCCCAGTTTAGGTTGGACATTAGGAAAAACTTCCTAACTGTGAGAGTGGTTAAGCACTGGAATAAATTGCCCAGGGAGGTTGTGGAATCTCCATCATTGGGGATTTTTAAGAGCAGGTTGGACAAATACCTGTCAGGGATCGTCTAGATAATACTTAGTCCTGCCTTAGTCCTGCAGGGGACTGGACTAGATGACCTCTTGAGGTCCCTTCCAGTTCTATGATTCTATGTACAGCCCAGGCAAACACTACTGGCCAAATTACTCTGATTTTGAGCATATGGAGTATATGTGTACCATAAGTGGAATATATATTTACAGTACAACTCAAAGCACTCCACTTACTGAAAGATTAGTAACTTTTCTTTTTTATTGTGAAATAGGAAAAGATGAACTAAAAAGTTTTAAAATTTGTTTTAATAAATTAACGTACAGGGTATGTAAACAAGACAAAGATGTACTTGTAGACTTACAAATAAATGTGCAGAGCTATTAAAATAAGAATTGAAAATCAATTGCTGCGTATCTGCAAAGACCTGAGTTTAGGATTCTGTGTTTCTGACCCGTTGACAACATCACAGTGAAGGCCACAATTCAGTAAGGCACAAGCAAATTTTAGATTCAAATGTGTGATTAGTTCCATTGACTTCAATAGAAGTCATGGACATGGAAGTTACATAAGTAAAACTTATAACTTAGTGTTATTTAAACTGTAGGGACAATACTTACAGATTACTGGAAAGCAAACTAGCCATATTTTGATTGGATTAAAATGTTGTTTTTTCCAACCTTTTTAACAGAATTCATAAGTAATTCAGCAACACTTAAAGTTGTAAAAATTATTATAGTTATGTTTCAAAAATAGAAAGGTACAGGTCTGTCGCATCTTACGCGCATTTAACATGCGCGATTTCAACTTTACGCGGTCGGCAAAAACAAAAAAAAGAGAAAAATAACAATTTTAATATTGTACCTGTAGTGCGGGCGATTCCGCCCGCCATTCAACTCAATGTAATTTTGACTATAAGTGGTTTTCGCTTTACGCGCTAACCGCGGAACGGAACCCCTGTGTATGATGAGACTTGCCTGTATATGGCATACGTTGCCAACAAAAAATATCATTGACACGGCATATAAATGTCCAGGGATTTTTGATCAGGAAAAAAACCACAACCAAAACTCCACTAAATTATATACTGGCCTAATACATGTTGTTTTCTTATGAACTTAGTAAAATTAAACAGACTAAGAAAGTAGCTGTCTAATTTTGGGAGTGGGAGGGTTACTAAAAAAAAATCTGATTTATAATAGCAATTGAACTTCAAGGTTATATGGAATCAAACTATAGCATACTGAAGCTTCCAGTCAGTGAACACAGATTAATGTGGTCTGCTCTCTCTGGTGAAAACCTATTAATAAAAGTGATTTTCTCTACATTATATAAATCTAATGCCATACCATAGGGCAATATCATGTAAGACAGCATCATGCAAAGGGAGCCAAAATCCCTCCAGTGATGATAATTTAAACACATACAATATAAACAAGTTGGGATTGTTGAATTTAAACAAACTGTTTAGCACAAAAAAAAATCACAAATAAAATTCCAGAAGTAGAAAGTATTGTTACATATAAATACCCCTTGCTTTTTTTCCTATGATTTCCCACATGGCTTTGTTCCTAGAATTATTAGATAGAAATAGTGCCTAATAAATATGAGCACTTCTTGGTTATGATACATCATTGTGGAGTATAGTACTATTCTAAAGTACCACCAGCTATTCTAAAGCACCAGGTAATCTGTAGGTAAATTAACCAGGAGCTGTGAGGTAAGCATCTTTTTAAGGCTGACTACAGGCATGTAGCAAGTGTTTCAGCCAAGCTTTCTTGCCATCCTGGGAAGATCCTTTGGGTTAGAGGAACTCAAATGTGTTCTGACAGCTGTTTTTAATGTCTGCATGATCAGTTGAGAAGTCAAATAGGATTAGCCTTCTTTGCAACCCGAATGGTTTTAGTACCAGAGACGTTTTTTTGTTCATTCCCTGCACTGACTATTTGTGACCTTTATAGAGAGTTCACAAGAGAGAAAAGCTCCTTGAGCCCTCCTCCGCTACAATGCACACCCATAAAAGGGCTATGGACAGTCTGCCCCTTTATTAGAGGGTTCTGAGTAAGTGGAAAGAACTGGAATGTTTGGTGATACAAGAGAGCATATGACTAGTCCCTACAGTCACTATTTTCCAGAACATTCAGACTTCACTGAAGGTACTTGCATACCTCAGAAGTGTAAATATGTACAGGCGTTCAGTTCAAATAACCATAGTTAGTGGTAAGTAACCTTTATTCACTCCCTCAGTGAAACACCTATAATCACCTCTGAGTATCTCACCTCATTTACCCAAAATGCTTATGGCTATGTGAACTTTCTTTAGTATATTTGTATTCCTTTAGTACTGGAAAAGATAATACAAGGTTGATCTAAGCTATTGCCTTTTAAATCTGGAGAAATATTACTTAGAAGAAATGAAGATGAGTTTTCTTTACCTGTGAACCTATTGCCTGTAAATCTTACATCCTGATTCTTATGTGCCGGCGCTCGGAGGGGGGCAGGGCTTTGGGCAGTGCTCGGGAGGGCGGGGGCTTGGCGCCACGCTGGGGGGGCGGGGGCTGGCGCGGCATGGTGCTCGGAGGGGACCGGGGCTTGGCGCTCAGAGGGGGGAGGGGGTTGGTGCGGCGCTCAGAGGGAGGGCGGGGGCTGGCGTGGCACAGCCCTCGAAGGGGGGCTGGGGCTTAGCGCGGTGCTCGGGGGGGCAGGGGCTGGCGCGGCATGGCGCTCGGAGGAGGGCGGGGGCTTGGAGTGGCGCTAGGGGGACGGGGGTTGGTGCAGCGCTCAAAGGGGGGCTGGGGCTCGGCGCGGCACTCGGAGTGGGGGCAGGGGCTGGTGCGGCACAGTGCTCAGAGGTGAGTGGGGGCTTGGCGTGGTGCTGGGGGGTCGGGGGCTGGCGCAGCACGGCGCTCAGAGGGGAACGGGGGCTTGGCGCTCGGAGGGGGGCCGTGGGCTTGGCACGGCGCTCGGAGAGGGGTGGGGGCTTCAGGCAGCGTGGCACTTGGAGGGGGCGGGGCTTTGGGCGGCGTGGTGCTCGGGGGCAGGGATTTCGGCGGCACTGGGGGGGTTTGGCTGTGCAGCGCTCGCGAGGGAGGTACAGCAGCCTAGCGTTCGCAGTGCGGGGGGGCGGCACTCTTCTTTTTTGCCTGGGGCAGCAAAAAAGTTAGAGCTGGCCCTGCATTGAATCATACAATCATAGAATATCAGGGTTAGAAGGGACCTCAGGAGGTCATCTAGTGCAACCCCGTGCTCAAAGCAGGACCAATTCCCAACTAAATCATCCTAGCCAGGGCTTTGTCAAGCCTGACCTTAAAAACCTCTAAGGAAGGAGATTCTACCACCTCCCTAGGTAACCCATTCCAGTGCTTCACCACCCTCCTAGTGAAAAAGTTTTTCCTAATATCCAACCTAAACCTCCTCCACTGCAACTTGAGACCATTACTCTTTGTTCTGTCATCTGCTACCACTGAGAACAGTCTAGATCCATCCTCTTTGGAACCCCCTTTCAGGTAGTTTAAACCAGCTGTCAAATCCCCCCCTCATTCTTCTCTTCTGCAGACTAAACAATCCCAGTTCTCTCAGCCTCTCCTTATAAGTCATGTGCTCCAGCCCCCTAATCATTTTTGTTGCTCTCTGCTGGACTGTTTCCAATTTTTCCACATCCTTCTTGTAGTGTGGGGCCCAAAACTGGACACAGTACTCCAGATGAGGCCTCACCAATGTCAAATAGAGGGGAATGATCACATCCCTTGATCTGCTGGCAATGCCCCTACTTATACAGCCCCAAATGCCGTTAGCCTTCTTGGCAACCAGGGCACACTGTTGACTCTCATCCAGCTTCTCGTCCACTGTAACCCCTAGGTCTTTTTCTGCAGAACTGCTGCCTAGCCACTCGGTCCCTAGTCTGTAGCACTGCATGGGATTCTTTCGTCTTAAGTGCAGGACTCTGCACTTGTCCTTGTTGAATCTCATCAGATTTCTTTTGGGCCAATCCTCATGGTACCACAGGGTCATGGTACCCTGCATGAGAAGTACCAAATTAATATACTACATGTAGGATTTAAATAGTTTTTATAGTCTAGAGGGATGTTTTGTTGCCTGTTTTGTTGATTGACAACCCTTTCATACTGTAATACATTTGAAGGCTTGACAATCTATATTTGAAAGCGAGGATGAGCTGGAAAATTTTGAAATCAGAACTTTGTAAATGCTGCACATAGCACATACATGAGAAAACAAAAATCTAATGTCTACTATCAAAGTGTGGATTGCTACCTTTATTGTAATGAATCTAGAAAAAAGAAGAAGGATGAAGTGAGAATTCTTTTTCAGAAGATTTTATACTCATCCCAGTTCATTCTGTCTGCAAAACACATCTACAGCCATCTGATTTTCAGCGTGATAAGTATCATTATATAATCATCTATTAGAGAAGAAACATTGTATCATGAAGTCAGGGACCTATTAATGGACTAGTAATCAGGGCTTAAACTAGAAAAAAGTGATGATGTGTTTACTGTTCTAAACACTAAGGCTGGGACTGGTTCTCTTCTTCTATCCTTAAGGAATGCAATTACCCCATCTAAATGTTTAAAATCATTTTTTTCTATTTTTCATTTTTCTAATCCTTTTCAATTGTCCAATATTTTTTCCATTTTTCAAAATTTAAAAGCATTTTCTCAGCATTAAATTTTTTTTGCAGCTTTTAGAAATAGCCTGTGTTGCTGAGACTACATTGCATCCTCCAGAAGCCACTTCAGCTTGTCGGAAACAGTAAGGAAAAATGGTTCATGTTCTGGTTGTGTACTTGAAAGTAAACTGTGACTTTTCCTCAAATCTTAGGGCAGTTTCACTTCTTGTTCCACCTTACTCAAAATCTGTGATACCTTTTGAGATGAGCTACTAATAGTGCCGAGTCTTTTTCCTCCATGACTGCAACTACATCAGAAAAATCTGAACCTGTAATTTTCTACCAAGAGTAACAATGGAGGAGACTAGCACAGAGACTAGCGCAGGGACTAGGGTTGTGAGGGGTGCTGCAGCACCCCTAGGTTTTAGCTGGGGATCCGCTGTCAGCTCGCTGGCCCCTGGCTGCCCCCAGCTGCTGGCTTTGCAGGGGCATGGACAGGGGTAACAGGGCTGGCTTTCAGCACCCACTTATTCGAAGTGTTCCTGCACCACTGCGTCAAAGCAAAATGCAGATATGACCTGATTCATGGTAGACAGAAGGGTATGGCTTGTCCATCCTTTTCTATGTCTACTGACAGTATGAAACTTGTGCTTCCCAGTGATATATTAAAACATTAGGTTTATCTGGCTTTCAGTATAGCAAAAATACAGTAAACTTCTACATTCAATACTAGAGCTGCTAAAAAATTTCAAATTTAGAAATTTCTGTGGAAAAAAAGACATTTTGGGAATCATTTTTTTAACCATCTCTATTAAATACCTCTTTAGATTATTTCTATTCATCATTACATTTTTAAAAAATCGAGCAATAATAATTAGTTTAGGAATTTATTATTCAGTTAGATTATGTCTTTTACATATGTTATGTAAACTGCCTTCATTATTCTTCCTTTATGCTCACAGCACTGCTACATACATTAGCTTCTCATTGTTGTAAGTAGTGATCTTAATCATTCTGCTTAGATCTTCTTTCTTTAAGGATACTAAGAACATTTAAATCAGGGTAATGTATCAGTTGTATGTAGCCCAGTTTATATTGCCATATGATCCTCTTCCATCCTGCCTGGCAACAGCATTGATGCTCAGTATTTTGACTTCCTAGTCAGGAAATGTGACTTAAGATCAGTCAATCTGCTGCAGTATAGTACTTAAGACCTAGTCCATCCCTTTCGCTCAGTTGTTTGTTTTGTGTCTGCTGGAGGCCTGGAGAAGCATTTACCTCATCTTTCTCTCTCGCTAACCTTCATTATTTTCTGTCTCCTGACAAGAAAACACCCAGTAAAATGAAGGAGACAGAAAAGAAGACTGAAGAAAGAATTACAGGAGAATTGCCAAAAGGAGAAGTTAAAAGGAGAGCTATTTCTCTTCTACTTTGCTCCTCTCCCTGGTTCTAGTGGCCTGAGTTCTGCAGGCCTTCCAGAGCTCTGTTGGTGGCTTTTGAATGAGTTAACCCCTTCTCTCCACAAAGCACTCTTGAAGGTCTTGAGATCTCAGATCCCAAAGGAACTGACTGACTGATCACCCTTGCATGGCTCTCAATAGGTGGAGATTTTGCCAATACTTTGTTTCCTCATACTCCTTTCAAATACAGCCCTTTAATCTAGAGGCCATAATGGTTCCTTTTA
Source organism: Trachemys scripta elegans (assembly GCF_013100865.1). Taxonomy (NCBI): domain Eukaryota; kingdom Metazoa; phylum Chordata; order Testudines; family Emydidae; genus Trachemys; species Trachemys scripta. The sequence continues at coordinate 121,464,393 of NC_048302.1, forward strand.
CTCCCAGGGAAAACTACCCCACATGCAGGAGTCTGCAGGTTGGCAAGTTGTTTCTCCATATAACCACCGTGATATGCGTAACATTACTATTAACCCCATATTTTATGGTCATAGTCATCACAACTACTTTGCCTCTAAAAAGACAGCAATGTTTCCCAGATACTTCTCCAGGAACTTTGTCTCCAGGACTCTGAATGGAAGCATTCTCTCAGGATTGGAGCACAGAAGTGAATTATTGCTTACCATGGTGTTACTAAAGATAGACAGAATAGGGCAGAGGTCATCTGCTGGCTCGCATGTGACCTTGTTGTCGTTGGCTCTCCAAAATGATGAGTCTGATCACTTACTGTCTAGGGAAGCTGACTTAGACAAGATCTCACACTGTACACTGTACACTGGCCCTATTCAGTTTTCCAGTCCAGAAAATCCAACTCCAACAGGCTGGAGATTGAATAGCTCTAGTATCTAGGGAAGGATTTTTGTTGTGTGACAGGCACTCAAGAAACTCCACAGTCTCTGTTTCAGGAGTACCATCTCTCACTAGGAGGAGGAGAAACACACTGACATTTATTCTGGATTTCTTCATTCATCCTTATGTCTGCAGGCTTTTCTTGACAGGGTTTTTATTGGCCTGATGGTGAATTCCCTGCTAGTGCATGCTGTCACTCTTCCTGAGTTAACTGCACCTCTGCCCCCCTTGTGGCCTTCTCAAAGGCACCTTACTTAGGTCTCAGACCTATAGCTGTCACCTTTTTTGGCGTGGGATACCACAATCCTCTCCCTGCAGGCCAGGGTCTTATACTACAGGCTCCTGAAATCCACAGTGATCACCTCAGCAGATCTGACTTCAGTTCAGCACCTGCAGTTCTGTTGTCTCTGGGCAATGACAAGGTTATCCAGTGGCACAACTAGCTTTCATAAAGTAAAGTTTTACTTATTCAGAACAAAAGGCATGCCTAGCTTACCAGATGGTCAACCATCTTCTACATGGAGACCCTGGCAAGATTTAAAGTACTTCAAGTCCTCAGCAGTGCCTCTCTGGTAATGGATTCATGTCATATCTTGAACTGAATGTGAGTGCCCATCTACTCAGGTCAGGGCTGATATTTTATACAATTTCAAAGTTCTTTGTCATCTTAGGTCTCTTCAATCAGGTCAAACCACTCTATTCTATTCCTTGGGGGATAAATCTTCAAAAGACTCATCAAATCTTCAAAAGACTCATTACCTGCATTGTTTCAGTATTAGGGATTTGTATTAATTACCCTCTTTCCTAAATGTCTTTAGTTCCTGAAGGAAACATCCTTTAATTCAATAGCAAGGCCATAAAGATATATACATTTATAAGGTTAATCCAATAATCTTTGAAAACCCCATGTTTCCATAGCATTACATCTGTCATACATGCTTCAATAATTGGAACTTTTGTTTATTTTTAATGTGTTTATGGGTTCCACATTTGAATCTATGGGAGCTATTCCCCTGACTCTACTCACTTTTAAAGTAGCATATTAAGCTGCTGGGACTTCTGCTTGTAGGGTTGGAGAACTGAGATCTCTTCTTATTTCTCTGCCCTATCATTGAGGTTTTTTCCAGAACAAGTGGTGGTCTCCTTTCACTTGGAGTTTATCTCAAAGGTTAATAGATGTTCATGTTAATTAATTGTTTAAATGATGCTGTGCATAGAACCCTGTACTTCACAGAAGATTGTGTTACACTGCTATTACACATAAAGTCAGCTGTATACATTTTCCTTCTCTTGTACACAGCCATTCAAAAAATTTAAGCAGTTTGTCTGTTTGAAGGCTGTAACAAGAGCCAAGTTGAATGCAAGACTTCCATTGTTTGCTGGTAAAGGCCTGTAACCTATCAGTATGTTGTAAGCCAGTATGTTGTTGTCTTTTTTTCACCCAAATCTCAGGGAGTGTTACTTAGCATGGGTTCTTCTTCAATTATTCTACATTTTCTCATTCTTTCATGCTTTTACAAACTTTTCAAACTGAGGGAAAGAAACTTAAGTACCACAGTTGATTGACAGATCTTGCTCCCTTCTTCTTGATAGGTGGAGCCATAACCCTGATAGTTACGGCTCTTTTGAATAAGATGGGTGAACAGGGTTATGACCAACCGCATTACCTGTGAGTAATCTTTCCTTTTTGAAAAACAGTGTTTGTAGCTTTGTCCTCAATGAAAATATATGCCTTTAATTCATTAGTAGCCACTAGGTGGCAACTACACACAAGTCAAACCAACTACTTGGGACTGCATATGCGCACTAGTTCCAAGCTCTGATGTTGTTACCATGGTGACTTTGATCACTGCCATACTTTTCCTATTTTTTGTACTGCATACTGTATCTCTCTAAACCTTACAGACATGACCTTGGGAAATCTATCTTTTTTACTGTAACTATTTGTCTCACAAAGTTCCTGTAGAAATGTTAATAGCCAAGTACTATTTTTATTCTTCTACACTGAGAAAGCTACCATGATCAATATTCAAACAATAGAATTTTCCAAATGGTAAATCTTACAGTACATATTTTTCATCTTTCTGTAGTATAATCTCTCTAGAATAGCATTTCCCAACATAGGAGATGCTAGTCTGGTTTAGGATGGCCAGGTTGGGGAAGTCTTCATGACCCTATATCCACATTGTCTCTGCACTGCAAATGTACTGCTGCAAGTGGAGTGCAGTTTCCCTCCCTACTTCTGCAGCAGCCATGATGTTTGGAAAGGAGCGGTTCACAAGTACAGGTCTGCAGAATCAGGAAGCAGCTCACTAGCCCAAACTTTATATCTCTTCTCTCATGACACTTAGCTGAGCTGTGAGAGCATGTCTTGACTCCACAGACCAACCAATAGGTGCCCCCCTGTGATGGGGTATACAAACCCCACATAGGGTTGCCAACTTTCTGACCTAACAAAACCAAACACCCTTGCCCTGCCCCTTCTCCGAGGCCCCATCCCACTCACTCCATATGATTTTTTGTTTTAATAACGTTTTGTCACAGAGTTGTTTGTCTAGGTGGCAAGATAAACTGGAGAGACTAAGGGGACTGTCTGTGATTCCATGGTAAGACTGTCTGCCCTGAGATAAGCACTCACAGTTGTGAGCCCCTCCACAGGTGACACCCTAGGACCAGAGAATTTTCCCTAGAAGTGTCCATTTGGTCCATACATGCACCCCCACTCGCCTTATGCTCCTCACTGAGGGTATAAAGGGGGCGGTTGGACTGTCACTGTTTTAGTTCCTTCTTACTGCTTGTGGTCTAGGAGAGAGCTTCAATGTTTGTGCTGACTTCTACAGTGACAGAGAGATACCAAGGATCCCGGCTTCAAGAACTGTATTGACTGCTGGAAACTGACACTCATGAAGCTGGTATATACACAGCTGCAATGAAGCAAAAATCCAGCAAGCCACAGTTTAGGCAAAGACTAGCCTCCACTGGCATTCTGCATAAGCTGTTCTGCAAATGTCAGAGAATGCATAGAGACATGAGCCCCCTATGGAGTCGGTGCCTAAGCACCAGTAGCGGATTTACCATGGAGCCAGGTCCACACTCCAGGGGGTCCCCGACCAGGCCCACTCTTCTCCGCCCCCCGCTCTCTCCTGTGGGGGGCAGAAGCTTGGTGCTCCTGGCACTGAGGCTCCTGCTGCAGTAGGGCAGCCAAGCTCCCCCTCCCCTGTCTCTTCTCACAGCTTGCTCCCTTCCCGCCCTCCCCCTCCCTGCCACCGATCAGCTGTTTGCCAGCAGGAGGGTGGGGGATGAGCACAGCCGCAGCATGCTCACCTGGGGAGAGAAGACAGAGAAGAAGCGGGAGTGGGGTCTTGGGGAGGGGGGTGGAACGAGCAGACCTACTCTGACTGCAGCACTGCACAGCCAGGCTGAAAAAAGAAGGTGCTGCTCAGCTCCCCGGACTTTGCAGCTGGACACCACCTTCTGGGTCCTAGTGCTGTTTGAGCTCCATTCTGTGTGCTGGGAGCATCCTTCATCTTGTACAACAGTGAGTGCCCATGGTGGGGCAGGCAGGGCAGGGGGACAGAGGCAGTGGGGAGAGAAGGGGCATGGGATGGGGAAAAGAAGGGGATAGGGCAGGGATCGGCAAACTTCAGCACACGGCCCGCCAGGGTAAGCCCCCTAGTGGGCTGGGCCAGTTTGTTTACCTGCCGCGTCCGCAGGTTCAGCCAATCGCGGCTCCAGGCCCATGGGGGGCTGCAGGATGAGGGATGTGCTGGCCGCGGCTTCTCGCAGCCCCCATTGGCCTGGAACGGCAAACCACAGCCAGTGGGAGCCGCAATTGGCCGAACCTGCGGACGCAGCAAGTAAACAAACCGGCCTAGCCCGCCAGGGGGCTTACCCGCGTGGGCCACGTGTCAAAAGTTACCAATCCCTGGGATAGGGGAAACGGGGGCCCAGCATGCAGATCCCCTTGGTAGCAGCTGGGGCTCCCCTATTAAGTAGGCCCATCAAACCCTCACCCTGACAAGCCCCACCTCCCCTGCATCTGTACCCCCCCGATGAGCCCCCCCAGACACCCTTCCCACTGAGCCCCAACCACCTACACCTTGACCCCCACCCAAATGAACCCTGTAGATAAAGCTCTATATTAAGCATCTTCACATAACTTTCATATGACTTTGTATTATGCCTCTTCATATAACCCTGTATTAAGCTATTTTCATACAACTTTGTATCAAGTCCTTTGATATAGGAACTTTGTATCAGATCCCTATGTAGAAAAACTTAGAGAAAACTTTGTGTTAAGCCTTGGTATAATGTTATAGCCCCTAAGGATAGTTAAAGTAGAAGAAAAATGTCATTTTGCTAGGAGTAGAATAAAATTCCTCCTCCCCACACTCCCTTAATCAATTGGCATGTTGAATGAATGAGGTGTGAATGAGCAAGGCGTGGAAGGCAAGCACCTCCAGACAGCTACCCTGTTTCCCCAAAAATAAGACATCCTCCGAAAATAAGGCCTACTTACAGTTTTGCCTCTCGTTGTAATATAAGGCATCCCCCCGATAATAAGACCTCCCCGATAATAAGGCATCCACCGATAATAAGGCATTTTTCATTTCTGAAAAATAAGACATCCCCTGAAAATAAGACCTAGCGCATCTTTGGGAGCAAAAATTAATATAAGACACTGTCTTATTTTCGGGGAAACAGGGTAGTTGGAGAGGGGATGGAAGCCAGATCCAAGGACAATCAAACTTGTCAAGTGGACTCACTAAAGAAGAGCAGATATATTGACGGCCTGGGGGGCGGGGGTTAGACTCAAGCACCTTCTTTTGGAAACACCCTCTTTGAACAGTATTGGGACAACACCTAGAAGGAAGCAGCACAAAGGACCAACGGACACAGATTTTGAATCTGGTATAGATTTGCATGAGAGGGAAACTGCTATAAATGTGAGGTGTCTTGCAGAGGACCCTGGGTCTTGTCAACATCGGAGCATTGATCCAGATCGGCAGAAGCCCAGCTCCACCCCTCCCCTATCTAACTCACCTGGCCAGTGAAGTTAAGGGGAGCAACTAGTTGGTAACAACAACAAGACAGAGTGTGTTTGTGTGTGTGTATGTGAGTGCATGAGTGTAATATAGATCATATGCATATGATACAGTGTTGATTGATGCATGTATTACCAATGAATTTGGCGTTTGCCTTATTCCCCCTGAAAAGATCCTGTGCAGTACTTTAAGTACAACAACCCCACCTCCCCTGCACCCAGACTCCCCCCCCCCACACACACACTGAGCTCCAACCACTTTCACTTGGTCCCCCCTGCAGACTCCTATTGCCCCTGCACCTGGCACCTCCCTGTGCATCCAGATCCTCTACTGAACTGCCTGCACCCAGACTGCCCCACACAGAACCCTCTTACTCCCATCTGGATACCCCCACACCAAGTTCCTCTGCACTTGGATCCTGCTGCTGGGCTGAGCCTCCCTGTCCACATCTGATGTGCCTGGCACAAAAGGGGCAGGGCCCCAGGGTGTTTCTGTGGCAGGAATGGCCTTGTGCTGTGTAAGGGTCAGGTTCAACCTCACTGCCAAGTCCCTGTCCCAGGGGAGGGGGAAGGCTGCAGGGTGATCTCCCACCTCCATGCAGCCAGTGGCCTGTGCTCCCCACTGCCATAGTGGAGCTTCCACATTTATTTATTTAAAAAAAAATCAGAATTTTAAAATATTATGCACAGAATTTGCTGCAGAATCCCCTCAGGAAGATGGGGTGCTGTACAGCTGTGATGGTGGGACTGTGAAGGGGGTGCTGGACAATAGGGGATCTGTGGGTGGGGGAGCTGGGCAGGGGGTATGGTGTGCAGGGTGCTGTGTAATTGTGGTGGGATGTCAGCGGGAGGGGTCTCTAGGCAGGGGGTGCTGGACATAGGGGTCTGTCGGGTAAGTCTCTGGGTGAGGGGGCACTGGCATAAGAGCAGGGCACTGGGCAGGGGGCAGTGTGGAAGGGGCACGCTGGCACCGCAGGGCTGGGCGGGCCAGTGTGCGTCTAGCAGTTTGGGGTTTGTAAATAGTGCCCTTGTGCTGGGCTGAGTAGGGCCACTCCTGCTGCGCTGCGTCTCATTGCCCCCAACCGGCCCCTCGCTCTGTGGACCAACCAATGGGGGCCCACAACGGCCCTGTCAAGCACCCACAGAAAAAAAAATAGTGTCAGCACCCAGCAACTACAGCTGTTTGGCAGTGTCACCGATCAGCTGTTAGGTGGCTGGCTGGAGGTGCTAGTGGGAGGGTGGAGAGCAGCGAGTGGGCAGGGAGCCTCAGGGGATTGGGCAGAGCAGGAGCAGGAAAAGGAGATGCAAGGCAGGGCCTCGCAGGAAGGAGTGGAGTGGAGTGGGAGTGGAGCACCCATCTGAAAAAATAAGTCAGTGCCTGTGCACAGGGAACTTGTCCAGGGGCAGTCGTCTTCTGTCTCCCAGGCAACTCCGGCTCCTAAATCGGTGTTTTGATGAAACTCTCAAGAGCCATGCATAAGCAGCCCTGTTGGATTTAGACTAGTCTCATAGTTCCTCCCCTCACCCCCTTTTGGAGAGTGAATATCCCACTAGCTATTAGCCTGGACAGAGATCACCACAGACAGATGGGTATTAGAAATTGACCCATCTCATGAGCAGGTTCTTCTGCAGGAAGCAGAGTCACTCCTTCAACTAGGAAAAAGAACAGGAGTACTTGTGGCACCTTAGAGACTAACAAATTTATTAGAGCACAAGCTTTCGTGGACTACAGCCCACTTCTTCGGATGCATACGGAGTGCATCCTTCAACTAGGGATGCTAGAACTTGTGCTTCCAGCAGCAAAGGGGAAGGTGTTATACTGGAAATACTTCCTCATACCCCAAAAAGACAGGGGGGAGGAAGACCCATGTTGGACCTCAGGGAACTGAACAAGTTTATCCGCCACATGGAGTTCAGAATAGTGACCATGTCCTCAATTATTCCCCTCACTAGATCCAGGAAATGTGTTCAGACCTCTCCATCTCAAAGACATCTATTTTCACATAAACATCCATCTGGCACACAGGAGATTCCTGAAGTTTGTCTCTGATTAGCAACCCAGCCAGGACCTGGTGCTCCATTTGGATTCTCAATGGCACCAAGAGTTTTCATCAAGTTACTGTTAGTGGTGTCAACTCACTTACACCAGCAGGGGGTGGCAGTGTACCCCTACTTTGATGATTGGATCTATCATGGGGCAGGCGCGGCCCGTCCCCTTTTGGGATAGGGTAAGAGTTGTGATAGCCCCGCTGCTAAGTCTGCATGATCACTCTGGGTCTTGGGGTAGCGTGGCTTAATGTCCAAAATCAAAATGGCTGCCTTCTCCTTTCAGGCTGTGTGGCCCAATGGCCAAAGTCTAGATGGCTTCCCTTGGGTGCGGGCTATGCCAGAGTCTATATATCTGCATAGCCTATCGGCCAAGGGCCATATGGCTGCCTTTCTGCCAGGGTGGCCTACCAGCCAGAGTCCATATAGCCACCCTCCATGCTGGGGCGGGGTAGCCTAACAACCAGAGTCCATATAGCTGCCCTCTTCAGCAGGGCTGATTGGCCTAGTGGCCAGTCAGCGGTGGGTGGCAGCCAGGTAGAGGGACCCAGGCCCTCCCTGCACCACTGGGGTCCAGCTCGGGGCCCTGGCAGTGGCAAGTGTGCTCGCCACTGAGTCAGTGGAGAATCTGATCGAAACACACTGATGCCATCCAGCACAATGACTAGTCCCCCTGAGCTACTTCATACCCTGTCCTGGTGCATTGGCCCAGATGTCTCTGGGCTCCTCGGCCTGTGCAGCTCTCAGCAACTCCAACACTCTTTGGGCATCCATAGATGCTTGGGCATCTACCTGGGTTTCGGCACCTCTGGCTTTCGCCGGCTGGGGCCTCTGCAGTTCCCAGGCTGGAGCCTGCAATGTGCATCCTCCCTCCTTGGCAATCAGCCCTGGATGAGCTGGGCTGCTCCCTTTTATGTCTGGTCTCCAGCCGGAGCATGCCCAGCAGGGCTGAGGGAGTGTGGCCTCCTCGGCCGAAAAGGGAGGACTTAACCCCTGCATTACCAGTGTGGGGCAGGCACGCCCTGTCACTGGCTCCTACAGGGAATATCTTACCAGGTAACTCAGGAAGTGACCACTGTGCTTCTGGACTTGTTCAAGAGGCTAGGTCTCAGGATGATCCTGGAAAAGTCTACCCTGGAATCAATGTAAACTATAGAGTTTAACGGGGCAAGGATAGATATAATGTTGCCCAGGACATACTTATCAAGGAAAGGATTGTCTGGTATAAGCAGACTCATACAGCAAATTCAGATGAACCCCAGGTCAGCTTTGTGGTCTTACCTAGTCCTGTTGAGTCATATGGCTAAAAACATACGTGACCCCATTTGAAGGGGTCTTTTACTTCAGATGCCTGCAAGCATGGCTACAGACAGTGTACGCCCCGGGAAGACACAGTCTTGACTTTCTAGTCATGGTTCCTTGAAGGGTCCTGGACTTCTTTATCTGGTGGAAAGACAGAGGAAAGAGAGGGGTGTATGGATGTGTGTGGGGGCTTCCTGTTTAGTTCGCTACTGCTAACAAACACTATGTACATCCCTCACAAGGTGAGGGGCTCAAATTGGGGGGCAGGTAGTGCAAGGGACATGGTCTCCTCAGGAATCTATGCTCCACATCAACATATTGAAGTTTAGAGCAATCAGGCTGTCCTGCAAACAATTCCTCCTTCACATTCACAAAATGGTTGGAAAACCATTCCCAGCGAGTAATTATCAGTGGTTCACTTTCATGCTGGAAGGGCATAACGAGTGGGGTCCTGCAGGTATCCGTTTCGGGTCTGGTTCTGTTCAATATCTTCATCAATGATTTAGATATTGGCATAAAGAGTACACTTATAAAGTTTGTGGACGATACCAACCTGGGAGGGGTTGCAAGAGTTTTGGGGACTGGACAAACTGGAGAAATGGTCTGAAGTAAATAGGATGAAATTAAATATGGACAAATGCAAAGTACTCCATTTAGGAAGTAACAATCAGTTGCACACATACAAAATGGGAAATGACTGCCTCAGAAGGAGTACTGCAGAAAGGGATCTGGGGGTCATAGTGGACCACAAGCTAAATAAGAGGCAAGAGTGTAACACTGTTGCAAAAAAAGCAAACATCATTCTGGGATGTATTAGCAGGAGTATTGTAATCAAGACACGAGAAGTAATTCTGTTCTACTCTGCGCTGATTAGGCCTCAATTGGAGTATTGTGTCCAGTTCTGGGTGCCACATTTCAGGAAGAACGTGGACAAATTGGAGAGAGTCCAGAAGAGAGCGACAAAAATTATTAAAGGTCTAGAAAACATGATCTATGAGGGAAGATTGAAAAAAAACTGGGTTTGTATAGTCTGGAAAAGAGAAGACTGAGAGGGGACATGGTAACAGTTTTCAAATATGTAAAAGTTTGTTTCAAGGAGAAGTGAGAAAAATTATTGTTCTTAACCTCTGAGGATAGGACAAGAAGAAATGGGCTTAAATTGCAGCAAGGGAGGTTTAGATTGGACATTAGGAAAAACTTCCTAACTGTCAGGGTGGTTGAACACTGGAATAAATTGCCTAGGGAGGTTGTGACATCTCCATCATTGGAGGTTTTTAAGAGCAGGTTAGACAAACACCTGTCAGGAATGGTCTAGATAATACTTAGTCCTGCCATGAGTGCAGGGAACTGGACTAGATGACCTCTTGAGATCCCTTCCAGTCCTATGATTCCATGATTCGTAGCCCGTGAGTCCAGGTGTTTTGGACAACAGGCCCTGAAGGAAGGAGGTGGCAGCACGCAGGAAAGTCTGTGCAAGCCCAGGACCCAGCATCAGGCTGTTTCTCTCTCTGGATCCCTGGGATCTAGAAGGGTAGGAGTCGGTGAATGTCTGGGTTGGGGAGGTGGGAGGACTGCAGCTGGGCTCAGGGAAGGAGGGGGTATGAGTGTCCGGGGCAGGGGGGGCGTGGCTGGCCTCTGGAAGGGAAGGCTGCTTTGGATGTCTCCCTGGGCAAGTCGGTTCTAAATTTTGTTGTGGCATAGGACTCCAGGTACCTGCCTCCTTGAGAAGGACACTGAATCATCTGAAGCATACTTTACTGTCAGACACAAGTACCGAGAAGATTTTTATGTGGAGGCTTCTTTTAAGTTCCTTGTCTTTGTTTCTCTACCCTCTTAAATCTCTAAATGCTCTTAAAAATCAGCATTAGCTTGCACATATTCTCCAAATTAATTCTCTTCCGAAGAGTTATTTAAATTGTAATTTGCTGACTATTTTACATGAGAAAATAGATGCAGTATAAATGTTTCTTGCCTTGGGATTACATGAATGGAATTTTAAGAGGCATTAGTAAAACTTCTGAAAACACTCTAAGATTAGCATGATGGACACTGTACTTGCATTTGGTTTTCAGTGAGAATAGAAATGTAATACAGTATTCTTTTACCTTGGTAAAGTAATGTTTAAAGGAAATCTGTATCAATTTCACTTTGTGCAAGAATTTGGAAATTCACAAGTTCAGGCTGTCCAATCAACAGGAATAACTGAAAGTTATTGTTGTTAAAGTTTTTATTTACAAGTGGCATTTCTTAATGTAGAGCTGGAAACACACATCTTGTTGAGCAGTGTCACTAGCCTTGTGAAAGCCGAATGGAAAAGAATATAAAATAATATTCCATCAATATTAAATTGTCAGAAGAAAAACTTTTAGGCCAAATTTTTCAAAAATGGGTAAAGTTAGCCTCGTAAATCTATACCTAGGCATTTGAATCATGGTCTGATTTTCAAAAATGGTGAAAATCTAGCAGCTCTCCCACCCACTTAGATTGTCCACATTATTCATATTAACAAGCACATAGACACCCATTTACTGTACTTGTTTTATGCACATAAATGTGGATTATGTGCACACAATTTAAGTAGGTATCATTTTGAAAATTTGTCCCTCGCATCACAAACCACATTATTTTACATCAGAATTGACACAAATGTTTAGAACTGCTACTTTCAAGTAAAGAATTAAAAAACAAAAAATAAATTTCAAACTTTTATTCATGGTAATACGTGTTTCTTTCCTTGCCAGTCTGCACATTAGTGGGTTGAGAAAAATGCTCTTAGTTTTCCTTTAATGTGAAAAAATATTGGACTTCATTTAGTAATGCACTATATATTTGTGTGTGTTGTTTAGGCAGAGGTCCATCTTGTACACATTTAATTGTGAATACCCTCACAGTGGTACTGGGGGAAATCATTTTTACTTTTTTCTATTTTATTTCATTATAAGTATACATGGATTGCTAAAATTTTAACTTAATTTACTTTTCAATTTGATTGCATACCTTTTAGTTTAAAAAAAATGGTCCTGAGTTCAAAACTGCATAGGGAGTGACTTTTCTTATTTTGAAATTGTACATCCCTGCTCCCAACATTCTTGCATCCTCAAACATATAACTTTGGCACATTCATCTAACCACTGAGTTATGTACAGATGTATTATATGAACTGATAACAATTGGAGTTGACACACATTATCATATGCTAAATGTTACATGTCATGTATTGTCAGATGCTACCTGTCCAGGTGATGGGGAATAGTGTCACAAAATAACAGGAGGAAGTTATCATGGATGTCATGTTTCACACTTCACTGATAGTCCTTACTGGTTGCAGTCATACCTTTCATTGGTAACTCTTACGAGCTGTGAACCCAGGTCTCTAAAAGGGATTGTTAAATTATTATCCCTTTGACACCTAGCCCTGCATTGTCTTCTTTACTGATAAGCCTAGACGGTTCTCAGTTTTTATACTTGTAGATTTGCTGTACTTAATAAACAACCTCTTCCATAATTTATTATAAATTTAAAAATGTAACTGTAGTAGATAGCATAAGCTTATGATGCTACAGTATCTGAAAATAATATTTGAGATAAAACAGATTAAAATTTTAAAAAAGCTTTTTTGTCTGAATTATTATGTTTGGTGGTGCATCCACAAATCAAGATCAGCATGTAAGAGTCCTTCAAGGATAAACAATTCCTGTAGAATTCAGTTTTATTCCCAAAAGCTGCGTTAGAACATCATATATCTTTGGAAAATCTTAGATTTTTTACTTGAATCCTATCCTTACATAAAGCATGATTCAACCAGAAATCCATTCTCATTGTTCAAAGTTTCACAGTACACTAGAAATATTATAGTAAAGGGCAAAGATCCACAGGTGTCTTTCTTGTTCAGTCACAGAAAAATTGACAGCAATGTATGCCTACCTGCTTTTAACAGGTGATGGTTCCAAAGAAAAGGGCGAAGAAAAATGTGGAATAGCAAATAAAATGCTAAATATAGGGCAAAACTTTGTTCTGTGTTGCAAAGGTGTGCTAGTAGAGGAAAAGAGTGTTCAGAACCCTTAATTTTCCCAGGGCTTCAATTCTCATTGAGTATTTCCTAGAGCCACAGAGCACGGGGCTTCAGCCCCACAGGAGGCACCAGGGCTCGGGGCTTCAGCCTCGCGGGGCATGCTGGGGCTCCTGAGGGTTTGGAAATATTTACCGGAGCTCTGCTCTGGACATATCCGGCTGAATTTAAGCCCTGCCCAGGCCCTTCCCATCAGTGCATCAGCAGAGAGGGATTTTGCTCTAGATTTAGGTTAGGATTCTGGCTTACTGCCCTGGCTGGTGCATCCAGGGCTGGCTCCAGCTTTTTTGCTGCTCCAAGTGGCGAAGCAAAAAATAAAATAAAAAAGATAAAGCCGATCGGTGGCAGCTCAATTGCGTCGCTTCATTCTTCGGCGGCAGGTCTTTCATTCCCTCTCTTCCTCTTTGGCGGCACTTCGGCAGCAGCTCAAAGAGGAAGAGAGGGACTGAGGGACCTGCTGCTGAATTGCCACCGAAGACCCGGACGTGTTCCCCTTTCCATTGGCCGCCCCAAGCACCTGCTTCCTTCGCTGGTGTCTGGAGCCAGCCCTGGGTGCATCACAGCTCTGGGGGAAGTGATCTGCTAGCTTGGGGGCTTGATCAGGCTTTCAGTGTATAAGCTGTAATCTGCAGCTAGGATGAATAATGTTCCTTTAAAGGAGCAGTAAGGTGTGCCCAGCCATGTGTTTCCCCCACTATTACCAGTTGCCCTGAAGCATCCTGTCCTGCACTGACAGATTGGCTCCAAGTCTTTACAGTACACAGAATGGCTACTTGGGTTAACTAAAAACATATTTTTTAGATAAGCAAAATAACAATTCTGTGTATTGTGATATGAAAGAGTCCAGATTTAACGTCCTACCCTAATTTAATGATTTTTAAGCAAACATGAGTAACCTGCATATATGGCAATCACTCCACCCAAAACTTACCTCAAATCTCTCTTATCATAATAATGCCTTCTCTTCTCTTAAGCTTTAGGCTTTCCCGATCCTCCATCATGTAAGTCTTTATAGCCTTCTCTTCCACTTAATATGGCTTTCCAGACCACGCTCAATTTTCATAGTTTTGCTGTGCTTGCTTCTCTTTCTCATCTGTTGATACAATAATTTTAGTTACTCTACTTAATCCCACTAGACTCTCTAACACCCCAATTCCATACTTGAAATTTTAGTGTACATTTCATGACTTAAATGTGAGTGTGTGCTGTACATAATTATCATTTCCATTAATTGGGTTTTGTGTCATATAATTCAAAATGCTTAATTTTACATTTATATAATTTACAATTAAATATAAGTATATTGTCAAAATATAGTTCTAATATTGTTTAATATAAAACAAACAAAATATGTTAACATTATATAATCAATCAAATTAATCTTTTATGTTCTCCTAAATTATACTTTTAAAAAACATTTTCAATTCCTGTAAATTTTTACTTCCTGTTATTTTATTTACAGAATATCCAAGGTATATCCAAGCATCCAGTTCAAATTATTAAGAAGCAATATGTAAAAGGTAAAGGCAAAAGTTTTTGTTTATATAGTTTTATAAAATGACATGCATTTATCTAAGTGTCTGAGTAAAAATATGTGATCAAGTACTATTAAAGCATACCAACATCTCAAAAATGGTGAGAGACTACATTTTAACTGTGTAGTTATATTATAACATTATCTTTTAAACTAATCTTTCTGCTGCTTCTTGCCAGTACAGAATGTGGGTTTGCTGCCTCTTCCTTGATTTATGCAAGCAAGTTTATCAATTTAAATATTCTCTGCTCTCCCGGCCAGTCCTCCTACCTTCAGTTTGTGTTCTTTTTCCACAGTTTGGAGCTTGCATCGTTGTAATGGAACCAAATTATCCTGCCTTATTTTACTAAGAAGTTTTTCTATGCTTTCATCTGAGAAAGCTTCTCCTAGGGAGGTGCCAATGCTAGACTGAGTAGGCCCCATAAATCAAACTAACAGCTAACGGCCAAAATATCCTTTGATTGCTAGTCAGATGGATGCTATAAACTGGATTCAAGGAAGATAGTAGAGAGAGGGCTGTAAGTCCTAGGGAATCATGACCCAAGTGATAGAGGAAGGACTGGACCCACAATAGTGAACTGTAGTGTAAGAGAGACTTGCTTACATAACCTTTTCTTCCTGCAGGTAGCTGCACAGGATCACTGTGTAGAGCTGCTGCTGCTGCTTTGTTGCTCTTGGTTTTTGGAAGAGTAGTGGTGGGCTTTGCCCAGGAGGCTTTGGAATAGGACACAGTTCAATATAATGAAGCAAAAGGGTTTATATAAGTGCAAGTGAAAGGAGGAGCGCAGTTTGGAATAACAATAAAAACCTTAACATAAGTGTCTATCTGAGATGAGAAAAAACTCAATTGCTAAAGCTGGCAGTTTGTAATTTCTCCTGTTATTTTTATCTATTTCATCTGTGTACAAACTGTGGATACATATCCATGCTACCCAATGTGTACTACAACACATAGGCAGACCTAGACTGAGCCTGGCAAAATTCATTAATGATACTCATGGATCATATGTAAGGCTACGATTTAATCATGGGTATTTTTAGTAAAAGTCATGGACAGGTCATGGGCAAGAAACAAAAAATCACGGCCCGTGACCTATACATGACTTATACCATAAATACTCCTGAATGAATCTTAGGGGGAGGGGCACTGCTGGGGCGGGAGCTTTGGGGGGCCAGCTGCTGCTCCGAGCTGAAGCAGCTCCAGCCACCCCTGGGACCACTGCTCAGGTGGTCCCCAAGGCCAGCCGCACCAGTTGGTGTGGCTGACTGCAGGGCTGCCCTGAGCAGCTGGCTCCAGGGCCAGTTGCTTGGGTGGCCATGTGGTCAGCCACACTGGCCGCTGCAGAAGTCATGGAGGTTGCAGGAAGTCACGGAATCCATAACTTCCACGACTTCCGTGACAAACACGGAGCCCTACTCATATGTACTTTGCAAAACTACGTTTTTTCAGGTTTTCCTTTCCTTTGCAAACTTCTCCAGACCTTCTCATTTCCTCCTTTGCAACTTTTACAATCAGTTGGTCACAATCAGTAGTAGAGGAAATATACTATGCTTCAAGCATTGTTGCCTCTCCTACACCAAGTAGAATAGGATTCCAGTAATGCATTAACTTTTACTTGTCGTCCTGTCTTTCTTCTGTAAAGACTCAGTACACATGGAAATAATTTCCTAGGAAATTGTGATTGCAGTAGGAAATTAATTCATTATTTATTTGTTGAGTACAGGATAATTGCTGTTAGATGGCTTAACTTTTCAATTCCTTGCATTTGTGGTGGTCTGTCAGGTAGGTCCGATGCTTAGCAACCTTGCCTGTTTTACAACAGAGTTTTATTGTTTTGTTTCTGTGATATAATATATGTTTCTCCCATCTCCTTTCTAGGAAAAGAAAATGAAATAGTAACTATTTCCCCAAGAACATTGTTTGTTTCAGCTAAAGGATATACGTTCTTAGCAGCAGGTAACAATAATAATGGAAATTATCTTATGATTGTTTATTATTAACAAAAGTCCTGTGATATCTGCTGCCAGTTCTCTTTTGGATGCCACTACATCTTCATTGACCTTGTGAAGCAAAAGCATTGATGTTAAGTGTAGTTATCTTCAAGAGTGGCCCATTCCTCACAAGCAGAGTCTGAATGTCTGTATTATAGGCAGTGCTGGTAGCAATATCTATCTGTAAAGCTACCTAATACTTTTCAGCATAAGCACCTATAATTTTGCCAAACTTTAATCATTCATGCAGAAAGTTTTCATGCCTTGGGCAAGTTTAATTCTCACTAGAGCTGTCAATCACAGTTAATGCATGCAATTATTACAAAGCAAATTAACTAGATTAAAAAAATAGTCACGGTTAATTGCAGTTTTAATTGCACTGTTAATAGTAGAATACCAATTTAAATTTATTATTAATATTTTGGATATTTTTCTATTCACCTCATAGAAGTCCACTCAGTCCTACTTCTTGTTCAGTCAGTTGCTAAGACAAACAAGTTTATTTACATTTATGGGAGATAATGCTGCTCGCTTTTTATTTACAATGTCACTTGAAAGTGAGAACAGGTGTTCACATGGCACTGTTGTAGCTGGCAACGCAAAGTATTTACATGCCAGATATGCTAAACATTTGTATGTCCCTTCCTGCTTCAACTTGTAGGCTCTCAAGTTTTATATTGTTTTGGTTTCGAGTTTTTTCACAAAATTATAACCTTTTGTGAAAAAACATGAATTCTATAAAATTCTGTTGCCCTGTAACTGAAAAATATAACAATGGAAATAAATATGGAAAGGATGTTAAAAAGTATAATAATAGAAAAGTTGCAAGGGTACTAATGGAGAGTTTTATTTGCTAGATTTTTCCCATATTGAACTAAGAATCCTTGCACACCTATCCTGTGACCCAGAACTTCTGAAACTGTTCCAAGAACCTGAAACCACTGATGTGTTTACTACACTGGCTTCTCAATGGTAAGAGTACATTTACACCATCTGATGTAAACCAGGCCAATGGTTTCCAACCTGGGGTCTGCAGACTATGTCTAAGATTTTCAGAGATCCACAACTCCATTTGAAATTTTTTAGGGGTCCACAAATGAAAAATGGTTGAAAACCACAGAACTAGGTCAAGAAAATGACAAAAGTACCTTCAACTCTTGTATTACTGTATATTCATAGTGATATAATGTATTTCGGCACAATACTTATTTTCTTGAAAATTTGATACTTTTTCAAAAGATTGGGAGCTGGCAAGCATACCAAAAGGATTTCAGAATTATGAAAGGGAGTATAAGAGTTCCTCACCCATGTCCTTCAAAGCAATGCACGGGTTCTATTCATCCCCTTCTCCTCCACAGCTTTCATTACCACTGGCTAATATATGGATAATCTGTCTCAAGACTCAAATAGTACTGACCTAGATGAGCCTGATGACTAGAACTGGTCAAATAACTCATTGCAAGTAGCGTGTTATAAATGTTGACAATTTTTCATTGCATAATTATTCACAAATACATTTTAAAAGGATCGGCTCAGCTGTGACCTAAATTAGCTTCATGAAGGATTACAAAACATCCTTTCTCTCTGTCATGTCTCCCGATGATAATATTCACTCCAATTATATCACAAGTATTTTGAAAACCTTAGACATCTGCTAAAGATGTTGGAAAACAAAGTCTACCTGTACAGGAAACAGAGAGGACAGCGCTCATGGGATTCTTGTGGCTCCAGTGAGGGCTCATCTTCAGTCTCCTGACAGACCCTCTGATACTCAGGAGAAAGAGCAGTGTTTCAATCCTTTTTAATTAAGTCCTTCTCAGCCCTATTCCTGGGATTATTACTCTTTGTTGATCTCCAGAGAAAGGAGATCGGTAGATAAATTCCAGTGAAGAAAAAATGGTGTATTTCTAGTAACTGCATTATTTCAAATGTATTACTTATTAGTAAGGCTATGTTTTAGTCACGGGTGTTTTTAGCACAAGTCATGGACAGGTCACGGGCAGTAAGCAAAAATTCATGGCCCGTGACCTGTCCATGACTTGTACTATATACTCCTGACTAAATCTTTGGGGGAGTAGCCCAGGGGTGCCAGGGATGCTCGGGTGGGGTGGGGGGAGGCGGACAGCGGCACGTGGCTTGGTGCTGGGGAGGGGTGAGGGGCTGGCAGGTTCCTTACCTAACTCTGCACCTCCCTGGAAGCAGTGATATCAACCTCCCTCAGCTCCTAGGCAGAGGTGAGGCCATGCAGATCTGCTTGCTGCTTCCACCCCGAGTGCCGGCAAAGCAGCTCCTGTTGGCCAGGAACCACGGTCAATGGGAGCTCAGGGGTGGTACCTACAGGTGGAGGCAGTGTGCAGAGCCCCCTGGCCATGGCTCTGCCTAGGATGTCATCACTTCCAGGAAGCCCCCCCAAGGTAAGCGTCACCCAGAGCCCTCCCCGCCGCCCATGCACCAGCCATCCCTGAGCCTCCTCCCACATCCAAACTCCTGATGCTGCTGGTGGGAGGGGGGTGGTGGCCCGAGACAGTCCCAGCAGCGGCTGGGGCATCTGGCTCAGGGGCTGCCTGAGCTGCTCAGGCGGCTCCCGGGCCAGGCGCACCGGCCACTGCAGATGTCATGGAGGTCACGGAAAGTCACAGAATCCATGACCTCCATGACAAACTCGCAGCCTTACTTATTAGTTTGTATGTGGTAGAACCTAGAGACACCAACTGAGATTGGGACCCCACTGTGCTAGGCACTTTACAAGCATGCAATAAGAGACAGTTCATGCCCCAAAGAGTTTTCAGTCTCAATAGACAAGGCAGACAAATGATTGGAGAGAAAGGGTATAGCGTACAAGCAGAGTGAACAAAGTGATGGTCTGCGAGCCTTATGTAAGTTACACTTTTTGTTGTTTTTTTCTTTTTTTAATTGTTTGTATGGAATTTTTTTGAGAGCAGATTAGCTAAAAAAAGAGACAAGGAAGGGCATGAAAGGGAGAAGTTAAGGGGAAAGGGAAGCAGGGGCCCATGGAGGACAGGTGGAGCCAGGCTGAAGTACAGAGACTGTGATGGAGAGGGCAGGATAGAGTAGGAGCAAACAGCAAAGGGGGGAGAGAGACCATCCACAGTAAAGGGTGTAAATACCAGTCAGGCACTGATGACGTCATCAGAGTCTACCAGGCCCAGCTTCTGCTGATTGTCTCTGCTACTGAGTTTCTACTGTTTCCAAATTTCTGCAGAAACACACTTCCAACCCTCATTGTCCCTTTCTCTGGAGTATTTATGAATGAACTCTAAAGTAGTGGAAAGAAACTGAGGGTAGATGAAGTTGCGGTTTCCCACCTTACGATTCTTGAATCAATGCAGGTGGGGTGGATAGCCTGATGGTACAAGACTCAAGGATTCCCAGGATTGTAGCTCTAGAAAGACAATAGACTGATAAGAGCACGCTTATTGGAAAATAATTGTTAGATTCGATTTTGAGCATCTGCTGATATAATTAAGTCTGGTATATTATCATGTCATTAGAACCTCTTGATGGAATTAAATCCTTATTTCATTTTGGAGGTATATTGTAAATATGTGCATGAATATGAATCAAATTTTGTCTCAATTGTAGGCAGGGCTCCAGACATGTTATTCTAGTCAGTAATCTCACAGCTCTTGACAGCTGCCAACCTTGTATAGTTGCTACCCAGGAACTTCAACTTCAATGAAATGTTACAGTCAATTTTTTTATCAGATATGAGTGTGATGATGAGTCTACAAAACTATTACATAATGATTCTTCAAACAGTGGCTGCCTTCTCTTTTCAACTTCAAGAAAACTTTGTTTGGAAGCAACTTTATAATATACATATTATTATAATCATTATTAATTACACCCAGTGACTTTATAATATATATATTATTATAATCATTATTAATTACACCCAGTGACTTTAACCAGGATCTGGGATCTAGTGTCCTAGGTTCTGTATGAGCACACAGACTTTCTGTAGTTTTCTCTCCTTGATCCTGGTTAAGAAGTCTTCTATTAAAAACAAGAACTTTTAGAATATTTTGTCATACCTAATTCTTATTCAGCTCTCGTAGTTGGAATCCTTAATTTATGACTTATGTTTAGCTGCCGTGGAAACTATTATGATATTGCAAATAGACGTATGGTTTCAGATGGGTTATAAGCTGTATGGATCCAAACTAACTTTTAGGGACATACTTTAAAATTCATGCCCTACATTCTGCCTGCAAAACACTGAGTATCTGAATGTGTGCGAATATTTCCATACACAGAGGGTGTATTTTGTGTATGCGGTTGGTCTATGTAAATACATGGCAAATAAAACATAACAATCTAAAAAACAATGAACAAAATAGCAAAGACAAAAACACTTTAGCAAAAACACTAAGTACACTGTGTTTAAACATAGCCAATACAAACACTGGTAAAACAAAAACATCTAGTAGATAAAACATTTCTCCAATTATTAAAACCTAACAAAGATTAGAAGACACAATGTTTGCTTATTGCATATTAAGACCAGTAGTTGCAGAAATAAGCAAATAAATAGTTTTTATATAAAAATAAAATTAATTAAAGAGATTGTAGAAGGAAGTTGAGTGCAGGTTATATGAAATGAGCGAGTTGTAATTTATAGTTACACAATCAAAAACAATAACCACAGTTTTGCCCTTTGATGGCTCTAAAACAATGATTAACTGCTAACACTACCCACATGAGAAAGCATCATGATCTACTAGAAAGAGATACCTGCACCAGAGCCAGGAACTCCTCCTATATTTCCATTCTCGCTCTGCCACTGACTCTGTTTGGTCCTGGAAATCACTTGATATAAATATTTTCTCTGATTTCCCCTCGGTAAAATAGGGATGATAATACTTAGCTCACAGCAATGTTATGAGAGTTAATTCATGTTTATACAGTATTTTACCTTTTTAAAGTGCTATATAAGTGCTGAATTTTATAATTATGTATGTCAATGTATCACAATAATCTTTAAAAAAGAGGTATTTGAATTTTCCCTTTAAAATTATTGTGATTCAAACAGAATAATTTCAATCCTAATAAATTAAGACTTAATTATAGATCCTATGAGCTTGACTTGTCCATGAGAGGCAAGGGAGGAGGCACACTCATCCTCCCTGCCTCCCCCACAGGCCTACTGCAGCTCCCCAGCAGGGTGCCTGAAAAGCTCTTATCAATTTCGCTTTTGATGTCTGAAAATGAAATTGACGAGATCCTTCCAGGCAGGCAGGGAGGAGCCCGATTTTCAAAGGTTTATAACTTTCAAGGCCAGAAGGGACCATTGTGATCATATCTGACCTCCTTTATAACACAGACCATAAAATTTCCCCAGTATAACTCCTGTTTGAACTAGAGCATATCTTTTTATTTAAAAAATTCCAATCTTGATTTTAAAATTGCCAGCAATATTCTGGATGAAAAATGAAAATTGAAATTTTCCTGCATCAAATTTTGATTTTACGAAAAGGGCATTTCCTGTTGAAAAATAGTTCCAGTGGAAAATTCCCAGACAGCCCTTTTATCTCTAACACAGACAACCAAAAATACATTGCCCTAGTGCAGGGGTTCTAAAACTGGGGTTTGGGACGTTATTACATGGTGGGCGGCGAGCTGCCAGCTTCCACCCCAAACCCTGCTTTGCCTCCAGCATTTTATAATGGTGTTAAATATATAAAAAAGTGTTTTTAATTTATAACGGGGGTGACACTGAGAGGCTTGCTATGTGAAAGGGCTCACCAGTACAATAGTTTGAGAACCACTGCCCTAGTGCACCACTTATCATCAAATACAGTGAAGTTCAAGAGTTTTGTTCTAATCTTCAAAATCCTTTATATAATTGGTCCAAGCAACCTGCAAGATTATCTCATTCTTCATAATCATGATCCTCCATGACAGTTTCACTCCTCTGGAAGACTAGACCTGTCACCACAAGATAGACTCATAAGAGGGAAGAGGGAAGCTTTTTTTGGCAGCTGTCCAAACACTGTGGCGTTTACTGTCACAAGAGATCCAAATGACAACCAAACTCAGAGTAAAATATAAATCTGACTTCTCTGACCTAGACGTCCCACAATAAATGAATAATAAGCAATTTTGTGTAAAAATTCCACTGAGGAGAAGGAAAGAGAGAGTATGACTTAAATCTGTGAGACACTCAAATACTAAGGTAAAGTGCTGTATAATTCCTAGCTAGACAGAGGGATCAATAATTTATGAATTCTCTGTCAAAGATAGACTGGGATTAAAGAATAAATGAAGTTAAAAGTCAATGAGTCCTTTTGGTTTCCTGTGCAAAGTTTTCTTTTTATTGGCTGCATTGTGGCTATAGATCTCTGATATAAAATGGAGCTTTGTTATGCTTCTCAGATGGTGAGCAGTTCACTACCACAGGATGTGCTAGTCCTGGTCTTGCCATATCTATTCATGAAAGCACTTAAGCACACACTTAACTTTAAGCATGTGCTTAAGTGCTTCTCAGAACTGGGCCATTAGTACATGGCTGATATGTTCCTCTGAGTCAAACCAGTGGAATTCACCTTTCTGCTTTGGTTATTTCCTTTTAACTTGTCCAGAACTAGCGAACAAAGTTCTTTCTGCTGCTTCTTTCTCTGGTGTCTGACTAGGTCTCCCACAATTCTTTCAAGAATTCCCCATATGGATTTGTGGGAAATGAGCTAATAACAATCTTCAAAGGCAGTGTGTTTGAGCATACCAGGTTAAATAATGATTGAAGCCCTGCTCTGCTAAATTGGACATCAGGCTAGAGGCCAAGTCAGTAACGTTGCATAAATGTGTGAATTGAGTTTCAGGTATCAGCCTTAGGTATTTTGTTATGCAGCAGAAATTCTGCTTTTGGACCATATGCTCTAAGACATTCATGTGCAGAAACCAGCAAGATTTGAATCCACTTAGACAATCTCTACTCAGACTTGTTTTACGTATAGCACAAACACCCTAAGAGTTTTATGAAAAACCTTTGTCCTGTCTAAATAGTAACTAAGAGACCATTTAACATATATCCTGTATAACCTAGCCTCACCTGTAAATAATAAAGTTTAGAGAAAATCTCTACTAAATAGTAGTTTTACAGACGGATTAAGGTGAAACTCCAACTCTACCTTAAGTCAGAAATTTAGGATGAGAATGCAGAGCCACTTTATACTTATGGGACACTGTGTAGAAAGGCTTAGATATCAGAACTTGGATTACAGTTACTATCCTTGCTGACTGAGCCACTAGGAATGCTATCTTAATGTGGGAAACCAGGGAAATTCTTTTAATCACAATACCATGCTTCCTTCCTGGATAAAATAGGGTACGTCTATACCCAGCCGCTAGTTCGGCGGCTGGCAATCGAACTTCTGGGTTCGATTTATCGCGTCTTGTCTGGACGCGATAAGTCGAACCCGGAAGTGCTTGCCGTGGACTGCGGTACTCCAGCTCGGTGAAAGGAGTACCGCGGAGTCGACGGGGGAGCCTGCCTGCCACGTGTGGACCGAGGTAAGATCGAACTAAGGTACTTCAAACTTCAGCTACGTTATTCACGTAGCTGAAGTTGCGTACCTTAGTTTGATTTGGGGGGTTAGTGTAGACCAAGCCTTAGTGACATATGCCTAGGAATCTCAGTAAATATTACTTTTACAGGGCCTTCTCCAACTTATACAAGCTATTTGAGGATAACAGCAATTCCTGAAGCTCCTTAAACAAACATGTATACAGTGTAGTATAACTGCAAAAATAAATCTTCTATTACCTGAAATGCATATTTCCATTTCAGACCCTGGTGTCAGAAAGATAATTATCTCTGTAGGTAAGCATTTTCAGGAAGTGACTAAAGATCTAGTCATGTCACCATATATATGCTGTTCCATATGAAGTTTGTTGATCTACTCTAAAGAAATCCCTAAGAATCTGTAGCCTCAGAAGCACCTCTCCACAACTAAAGAAGATAGATTGTTAGAGAAGTATGGTGTTTACTGGTCAAGTTCAAGTACTTACAGCTCTTCCAAGTTCACTTTCATTTCAGAGTTTTAGCATCTGAATCTGGAAGCAAAGAGAAAGTTTTGGGAGTGCTTGTGTGTGCAATAAATTCTTTCCTATATTCTACAGATTAAAAATAGGATGAGAATACAAAATTTAACCATTTCTATTATAAATGACTTAGTATCATGAAGACAGAAGGACATTTTAATGAAATTCCAGACCTATATGTGGTACGTATTGAAAGAGAATTACCTGAATGATGTAGCTAACTGCCAGCATTCTAATATTAAAATAGATTCTCCCCACTAAATAGTGTATAATTTAACCTACACACATTATGATAACAATCTCTCTCCATATGTACAATGACGCATTTGTCCTTCACTGCTATTTATCTTTGATGCTACAAAAACAATGCTATAAAATATTAAGACTGAAAGTTTAATGTCTTAACCAGATTCTGGATAGGACTGATAAGCCTTTTCTAATACAGACGAAGGTCAGGATTCAGTCCTTTTAGTGTGATTGATGTGACTGGCTTCTCCTGTCTCAAAAACTAACAATAACAAGAAAATTGGTGTATGATTCTGAAGGGTGAAATTAAAGTTGTTCATAAAAATGAAAGAAGACATAATTTTGTGATCGTATTACATGCTCAAGACTTAGGGTAGTCCAGGATTGAGAGAACTCTGAAGGGATTGACAGTGGCCCAACTTCTACTGTTTCACTTTATAGTTTAAGTTTTATAAAAACCAAACCCACATGAAACCCTTTCAATGTATCCCTCTTCCCCAATCAGTTTCTTCCTTTATAGGCCCCGAGCCACCTCTCTTACCCATCAATGGAGCAAGAAATGGCAAAGTTATAGATTTCCTGCTTTCTGGGTAATGAGGCTTCCTGCACCATGTCTCTTCAGGTAGGGCCACTGCTCACTTAATCCACTGGGTCTTCAGAGAGATCAGGAAAAGGTCTGTCCCCTTCAAAGGTATCCAGAAAGAAGGAGACACACCCTTTCCCTGTATACCACTGCTAGATTAAGCAGCAGAGGAAACAAGTGCCCCATAATTAGGATAGTGCATGTATGCTATGGAATCCAAGTGAATCTACAAAACTCTTTAAAGTTACAGTGGGTCCTGTGGCACCTTTGAGACTAACAGAAGTATTGGGAGCATAAGCTTTCGTGGGTAAGAACCTCACTTCTTCTTCTTGCATCTGAAGAAGTGAGGTTCTTACCCACGAAAGCTTATGCTCCCAATACTTCTGTTAGTCTCAAAGGTGCCACAGGACCCTCTGTTGCTTTTTACAGATTCAGACTAACACGGCTACCCCTCTGATCTTTAAAGTTAGTTATTTTGAAGAGTGTTTCTTTACATCTTGTCACAGGATGAGCGTGGTTGGCCCCTTAAAAGGACCAAGTTCACATCACTTCTGTGGACATGGCCTATGCCAAAGCCAGAAGAATTTGAGGCCTTGGCAGTCATGGGAACTGTAGGCTGCCAACAGAGCATGTTGGGTATAAAAGGCTTGCTTTTCTCTGTCTGAGGGAGGGCAGGGCAATGGTCAGACATGCAGTGAATCTCTCTGGCAAGGAGGAGACAAGAGACAAGTGTGCTGATGTTGCTGAAAGGAAAGGGCTTAAGGAAGAAGCCTGCAAAAGTAGCCTGTAGAGGAGCTGAAGAAAGATCTATTGAGGAACCTTTCATAAAGGGGAGAAAACTCTTGAAAAAGGGACGAGATGTTCACCCAGACCCTGATGAGTGGACTGTAATGCAGAGATGTAATGTCTTTTCCTTTTGGACTGCTATAATGTACTCAGGAAGAGGGGGGATTTTGTTTCAGCTGAAGGGCTAAACCACCCAACCAACAGGGTAAATTCAGGCATTGGCCATATCTGATAATGGGAAGATTGCCATTTAGTCTAGCAGGAGCTACAATGAGACACAGGGACTGTATACCTTCTCCCTGCTTGTTGATAGTGGTTCAGGCTATTTCCTGATCCCCCAGAAAAGCCAGTGGATTGTGGGGAACAGTAGTTCTACCTAATGCAGCCCAAAAAATATAATATGGAAGAGGAATTGCCTTGCACTTCCTGAAGACCTTTGGAAAGTCAGCAGCGGCAAGCAGAAGGGACACAGAAATGAGGGAGAAGCTGTGAAGGGGGTAGAGGGGTGTATGAAAGGGTAGGGTGTCAGGGCTCTTCAAGTATGGAACTAGGCTCATTGTATCTATATTTAGCTAGATTTTGGCCAACCCTTATTTCAGGTGAATTAAGGTTTTTTTCGGGACCTTTTGCATAATCCTAGTTGTTTCCCTGATTTGTCTATATACATTTACAGTAGTACATATTAATGGCAGTCCTTTTAGGCTGATTTCAACCTACTGTTACTTGTAAGTACAAACATCAGTCACAAGGTGAAAAAAATTAAGACTAGTCCTAATTCTAATGCTTAAAAATTGGAGCTAAATTTTAATAACAACAGTAGCTAATAAAACAGGAATGGAATATATACATTTTACAAAGGAAAAATTGCTTTTACATACAAGAAAATGTTTGATAATAGCTACAAAGCAAACAACGATTGTGCTTATCTACATTTTTTTATAAATATATTACCAACAGACTCTCAGACTGTCTCACATTACTCAGGAGATGTTGTTTGGGCTTCTGTTCAGGTAGTCTAGGGAATCAAGCAGTCATAGTTTTCTTCACTGTCTTATGGATGAGACATATCAGCCTAGGGCTCCAGCTTTGTTGACAGGCTTTTCAGGCAGTCACAGACTATTCCCTGTGCCGCTTGTACATAAGTTAGAGCACTCTGTTTCCTGAATGTGGTTCCCCAACTTCTCATTGGCTCAGTGTTGAGCTCCAAACTACATTTATTCTAATATAGGTTTTAATAATTTGCTCATTACCATTGTATCTGAGCACTGGCTTCCAGGAGTGCATTAAACAATGTGATTACACTTCTGTCACATGTTGCTTGCTCTCTCATCCTCTTCCCAGAGAGAGAAGAATGGAGTGTCTTATTTTAGGAGATTTTTGTTTTGTTTTTTTGTTAAATATACCTGTTGCTATATTAGATAAGTGAAGGTCAAAGACTTGCTCTTTGCAGTGGGAGCAGGAAGTGGTGAGGTTTGTGATAGTCCTTAGTTCTTGGGGGAGTTCATTCCACAGTCTCAGACCTCCCCAGGAGTAGGTTCTGTTCCCACACAGATGAGCTTTATCTTATTGTTGAGAGTTCCATTACACCAGCAAAGCAAAGTTGTCAACCACAGTATTTATTTCAGAGTTCTAAATGGTCTTTAGGTATCCTGTGCCCCGGCCATCGGGAGCTTTGAAGATAAGGACTCAAACCTGATTTGAAATTCTGTGGGAAGCCAGTGTAGAGAGCAGAGGACAGGAGTGGTATGCTCACAGTAGCCTATGTGACTGAGGAGACCTGCTGCAGTATTAGTTAGAGTTTCCTAAATGCTGAAGATTTGATGTCCAGTTACATTATGCTGCTGTAGTCCAGTCAAGAGGCAACAAAGGCATGAATAACTCAGGCCAGGTTTTCATGTCAGGATGGGACAGCGTCTCTTAGACAACTGGAGAGGGTAGACAACATTACTCATGGCCATTGTCATGCGAGAGCTCAGCATCAGTGAGGAATCTAAGACTACTCCTAGAGTATGGACTGAATTGACCAATTGTGGATGTGAACATTGTCAAAGGACACTGCATTATGGCTGCAAACTCCTCAAACTACTTTCCTCTGCCCACCAGCATCACCTCTGTTTTGCTCGAGTTCAGCTTCAGCCAGATATTCTTTATCCATGAAAGACAAGTTTGACACTGGTTGGCTAGGACTGAAGTATCTAGGGTGGGTTTCTTCAGTGTTGGTCAAGCTATTGCATGTTTGAAGGAGGAAGGGAAGATTCCTTCTCTGAATGAGGCATTGGTTATTTCAGTCAGGAGCGGCACCAGCAGTTCATGACTCTCTTTCACTTGTCAGGATGAGTTCCTTCATTTCCAAAAGATGGAAAGAACCCACATATCTGTTTTCTTGGAACTGCAGTGAAGTTGTCTTTCCAGCCACTGGACATAAATAGGGCTTGAAATCTAAACCTCACACCAGTAAAACAATATGCTAATACATGTCACTTCTCTGCCCCTGTGTACATTGCAATATTCTAGGATCTTCCCTTTGAAGAAATAGGACAGAAGGTGGCTTATGCATCATATATGTAACCTACAGACCCATAGAAGGCACAGCTTGTACAAATTGGCTGGCCAGGCCTGATATTACTGGTTTGAAATTGGAATTTTCTTTCTCCTGGGTGTGCTGCCTGCAACCAAGGACAAGCTGCACCTACTTGATAGAGGCATAGAGAGGTGATGTGACCTGCTCAAGATCACCCAGCAGGTCAGTGGCAGAGCAAGGAATGGAATCCAGGTCTCCTGAGCGCCAGTCCAGCACCCTGTATCACGCTGCCTCTCCCTCTAACACCCACCAACAGTAGCTCTGAATTTCCCTTCCAGTGGGTAGTCCATGTATAATATTTGATGAGTCTGCTGTAGCCTTTGAGCTATGAACCCTGGGTTTTATTTAGCTCAGGCAGTAAAGGTTCATTTTAAATTCAGAGGTCTTAGGTTTGATCCTAGCTGCTGCAAGCCCCACCGAGGGGCATCACATTACATATACTCTAACCTTTTCTTTTACGAACACTGGAAGAACTGATTGTGTGGTAGTAATTTAATCATTTTTAAATTAGTTGCATACCCTCTGGTCATTTTCTTCTGTTGAGACAGATTTGAAGAAATAATTGCTACTGTATTTTTTTAACCTAAGAATGATTTCTACTTGCCCATTGTCTCTATTGTTTTATAAGCTAAGTTTAATTTCTGTTCTAGTTTCTATATCCAAAATATTTTTAATTCTATATCTTGTGTTATTTCTATTTTATTTACATCAGACTCTTCCATTCAGCACTGCTGTTAATGAAATGAGAAATGGGGTACAGGTTTGGTGCTGCTCAAATATGCTACTGAGGGATGCAGCTCATGGCTCTTAGAAGAGGTTTGAAAACTGCTGTGTCTATCTTTAAGTAGGATTTCATGCATGGTCCAGATTCCTCTCCCATTTTGTTACCAGTAGCACTGATTGGGCAAGCCCTTCAGTGTTTAGACAGAGATTAAAGACAAATTACTCTTGTTATTTTTGCAGAGGACTAGAATGATGGCTGGAACAGGCAATTGAAAAATACAGTTTAATTACGATGCAATTTATTATTTATTCACTTATGATCCCACAGGGGTAAGGATGAGTGGGGAGACATAATGAGCCTAGGATAGATGGAGTGAGAGGTTAGGAAATAAGGTGGCCATGTTTCACATGGGTGTATGGATGGGGAGTTCTGAGGACAGTACAATCAGGGACAAGGAATTTTTAGTAGCCAATAGAAGAGGAGCAGACTCACTCATCAGACATTTTGTGATTGACCACGAGTGGGAACTTCACAATTCGATAGTACATGACATCTTTGCTCAATGATGGACCCTGACCAGAGATTTATTCACTTCACAGGTGAACAGCAAATGCGTGACATACTGCTCCAGTGGAGCCGTTGGCCACAGCTTCCAGGGCGACGCCCTCTTATTCCCCTGGTTGGACCAACTCAACTACGCCTTTCCTCCACTACCGCTCTTACCTTGAGTACTACACAAGATTCAATGAGACAGAGCCTTGATAATTCTGATTGCCCCCCACTGGCCCAGACAATTCTGGTTCCCCAATCTTCTCTGCATGTCATCCTGTTCACCAATTCCTATCCCCATCAATCCTGATTTGTTGATCCAATGCAAAGGCGAGATCAGACATCCCAGTCCACCCTGCACTACACCTCAGAGAGTGGTATTTGGATAGGCATCTGCCTTAGAATGAATGTGCTCTTCAGCAGTTCAGAACATCCTTTATAGCAGCAGAAAAGAC
This sequence comes from Trachemys scripta elegans, assembly GCF_013100865.1. Lineage (NCBI taxonomy): Eukaryota > Metazoa > Chordata > Testudines > Emydidae > Trachemys > Trachemys scripta. The sequence continues at coordinate 121,494,834 of NC_048302.1, forward strand.
TCCACCAGACATTACTGGGCCAAGTGGTGATGTTTTTCATCATGGGCTCAGCAAAAACATGCTTCACCAGAATCAGCAGGGATCCCCCTCCTACTCAATTTTGTTCTGATGCTGAAGTCCTGGGGTCTCACCCACAGCTCTTTGAAAGTACGCCTGGCAGCAATCCATGCATTCCAGCCGGTCTTCACACATCCATTGACTGCTAGGTTCATCAGAACCTTCCCACCTATCAGAACTTATAGCACATCAGTGGGACTTGAATCTTGTTCTTTCTGTGCTAATGAAGTTTCCCTTTGAACCCTTAGCATCATTCTCCATGTCCCTCCTTCCATGAAAGTTGCCTTCCTCATTGCTATCGCTTCCGTGAGACAAGTGGGCGAACTTGGGGCCATGATGGCAGACCCGCCATTTAGGGTTTTCCACAGAGATAGTCTCACTGTGATTACACCATAAATTTTTACCAACAGTGGTTTCTCAATTTCACATCAATGAACCCATTCACCACCTTTTTTCTTCTTGAAGCTTCATACATCTGCAGAGGAACATTGACTCTATTCCCTCAATGTTTGATGAGCTCTGGCCTTCTATCTGCAGAGAACGAAACCAATCAGAAAGTCCCCTAACTATTATTCACAATAGCAGAGAGACTCAAGGGACAGGCCATCTCCACCCAGAGAATCTCTAAATGGATTTTGGGGTGTATTAAACCCTGCAACCAACTATTAGGTCTATGTCCCCCCCACCACGAGGACTCAGACTTCGACCTTGGCCTCCCATCACAATGTGCCACTCATTGACATATGTGGAGAGACCACATGGAGTTCTTTACACATCTTCACTGTGTACTACACCTTAGTACAGGACTCAGCCATGGATGCCTCTTTCAGCATGACAGTCCTCCACATACTATACCATCCTCATCCTCACACCCTCATTCAATTTAGGTACTGCTTGTTAATCACCCTCGGTGGAATACAAGAGGGACCACCACTCCAAAAAGAAGTGGAGGTTATTTACCTCTAATTGGAGGTTCTTTGAGATGTGTAGTCCCTATCTGTATTCCACTTCCTGCCCTCCTTCCCCTCTGCTACTCATTTGCTGGATTTGCAGTGGAGAAGGAACTGAAGACACAGTTGGTCTGTCCCATCCTTTATCATCTCGGACAGAAGCATGAGGTGAATCAGGGAGCATGCGCGGACCAATGGACGCTACTTTCAAATTCTCCTAATCTGGAGGCATGGAAAGCATGCATAACTCCTCAGTGGAATACAGATAAGTACCAAACATCTGAAAAGACCTCCAGTTACAGGCAAGCAACCGCCTCTTTCAACTATATTTATACTGAACTGGAGTGGTCTCAGCCAAAAAGAGTGCAGAAATGCTGTGCAGTTACTGACTAGGTAGCGCATGTGCAGCCCTTTGCACTCTGGTTTATTACAGCATTCAAATAATACATATGTTCTCAAGTTTTTGTTTCACCCAGCTGATCAAAGAAAAACATAACCTAATTATGTTTCCAGAATATTTAAGAGCAGATACTGCCACCTTACTCATGTGGAGTAGTTCCTTACTCCAAAATTAGCTTAATTGATATCAATAGGTCTTCTTGTGAACTGCAGTACTACTCACTATGAGCAATAGTGCTAGGTTCTCTGGCTCTTAATAATTAGCTATTTTGATTATATAATTATGGGCTAGATTTTGGCAGTGTCCTGCAGTTGTAACAGTGCAGAACTGTGTGGCTCCAAAATAGGCCCAGATTCTTCTGGAAAGATTTCATAGGATTGTATTTGAGAGAGAAGATTTTATTCAGAATGTTCCATAACAGAAACTTTAATTCTTATGGGGAATACCTATAGCCTATTGTAATAATAAAAAATGATAACAGAGTTACTGTAGCTATTAATTAAGACATGAGTATGTTTTCAGATGTGACGCTCTGGAAGAAAAGAATGAAAGATTTCATATTCTGAGAGTTAATGTTGTGCCTGATCGAAGCAGGCCTGATCTTAAGTAATCAAATTTCTCAGAAAAACAATTGTTCAGTCTGTTATCCTCATTATTGTTCCTTAGATTCTGTGAGGTAGAATACTTCCTGGAGCTCCCCAGCTCACAGGGAGTGCAATACCCTTAAGAGGTGCAACATACTTCCCCCCCGACACAGCTGGAGGGGACAAGATGGAGCCATGATGCCACCTATACTTTGTTCCTCTGCACCTATTGCAGCACGATGCAGCAATGGGAGAATAATAGAAAGCAGCCCCTACGTATTCCTCTGGACTGCAATTCTGTTTTCCTTTCTCCCTACTCCTGTTATACAATCACTTATCGGGTAGGCAGAATCTGGCCCTATTTGAAGGTGCTTCTTCTTAAATCTGTTGTATCCATGTCCTCAGGTAATAATTTGGTTTAGGGGTTTATTTAAACTAATATATGTTTTGTAATCATGTGCATAAATTGGAAGCATCTCAGGCTGGTTATCAAAATAACTGTAATGATAACAGATTGAATCATTGTTCTGGGTAAGTGTGATTATTTAAGACGGTGTATGCTTGGATCAGGCACAAAGCACTCAGAGTATCAGATCCTGCATTCTTTTATTCTGTAGCATCACTTCTGAAAACATACCTGTTTCTTAATTAGTAGTTACAGTAACTGTTGGAATTTTTATATTCGTGCAATAAGCTATATGTACTGTTCACGAGAATGAAAGTTTCTGCTATGGAACAGTTTGAAATCTCTCAGCTACAAGCCTAAAGGGATTAGTGGGACTATTGCAAATATATTATGCTTAATGGTTTTTGAAATAGTTATTTCACCTTTGAAATGCCTACTTTTCAGATGAGGCAACTTTGGCACCAAAATGTGCTGTGCTCTTTCTTTCTTTCTTTCTTTCTTTCTTTCTTTCTTTCTTTCTTTCTTTCGAAGGGGTCAGATTTTAATCTATAATATACTGTAGTGATTACCATTTATCTTGGAAAATCCAATATTACAACTGCAGATCTTACAGATTTTTCTACATAGGTATTATCATAAATACAGTGTGAGAATAGAACATGGATATAGGTACTGTACAAAGACTGGATTCTCACATCATTCTGAAGTGTTCAAAAGTTGTGGTCTTAGAATTTTGAAATCATGTTACTGAAATCTTATAATAGACATACAGTGCCTGTGATTAATTGTAGTTTTAAGAAACACATTTAAGGCTGTTTTCAAGATCCTACTCATGGCATTTAAGGTTCTTTATTAAATTGTTAATGTGTTGTATACAGTGTACACAATAAAAACTATAAATTACAAGGCGGTGAGGTAAAGCATAATGATCTTTTGATGGAAGAGATCTGGAATTTGCACATTAATGAGCTATAAACCCAAAATTCACAATGATTTTTGATTTGAATACTTATAATATATCTAACATACCCATTTATTATTATTTGTTGGCTTGCTTCAGGGAGTGAAAGAATATTTTTCTAGTAGCAAAATGGCCTTTCATCAATACATGTATGACATATTTGCAAAAGAGAGAAATAAGCAGTCTCCTGGCTTTGAGGTTGAACTGTCAATGTTCTCATATGTCCTAATGAGTGATTTATTATTATGAAGTTTAGCAGACATAACACCTGCTCTATACTGTCTTACGGAGTCTAAAAAGATGAGATCCCTTGTTAGTAGTTTTTGTGAAGTAGAGGCATTAAAACACTCAAGCATGGATGGTCTCACTATATTCAGTCAGCTGTAGCAGTTAGGAATGAATTCTCTTCAGCGCCTGATAAATTGCACAATTAGTTAGGGACATTATGGTTAGAGATGAGCCTGAACCAAAACCGTGAGTTCAGATTAGAGGTCATTTCTCACACATCTCTCTATAGTGGACAGAATCTGAACACCCTTAAATTTGGGAAGGTTCAAATCTAGATTTTGAACCCCCAACTCCAGGAATGTTCAGATCCTGGATTTTTAGTTCAGATTCTTATAGAAACATAAGGTTTAGATCTTGGGTTCTGGTTCAACCGCATCTTTAATTACTGCATGAGTTTTTCAATGAGTTTTCCTCCAATATTTTCATTGGCTATTGCATCCCAAAAGTAACTGGTAAATATTAAAATATATTCTTTCTTTGACCTTCTCAGAATCAGAGTTTTAAAGATATTTTTAAGCCCTAATAATTTCAAAACATCCAAGGCTGTTGAGCTGGAATATTTTAACAGCTTTGCTTTTGCAGCAAAGCAATTTCTATCTATTTTAAAAACTCCCTTGCAAGAGGTGGTAGTTGATATTAATGAAATGTAACAGTTGTCTTGCTTTGCATTCTGATAGACTGTCTGGATGGCAGCTTACAGCAATTTCACCATGTTGCTCACAATTCCCTTGAAGATGTGCAGCTGTGACATTTGTTTAGACTAGCAGATAAGGCACAGGGAAAAAGTCTTTGAGAAGAATACGTGTTTCTGTTTTTAGATGAGTTAAACAATAGCATGAGTGAAACCATTTTTTTTAACCAGAAGTTTAACAAGATAGCTTAATTTGAGGCCAGGACCAGAGGATTATTGTTATTGTACAATACTTAGTTTCCTGTAATTGATCTAAAACAGCTGAAAAAGAAGCTATAATTTTAATAATTTTCTCCATTATGCATGCAACAAAATAAGTGGGCTTTGTGATAGAATAGGACAATTCCATCCCAAGAGTCCTTTGTCCCAGCATCAGTGTATGACTCTGCTAATTCCACAGACCGATATATATAAAAGAGGCCATCTTACTATATTCTTGTTCAGTTGCTTCTTTTGCTTTAAGAAAATAGCATGTGTTGTATGGGAACAGAACATAGTTTGACATGCTGACTTGACTGTAGTTCATTTTATTTCATTATTCTCAGTTAATCCTTTTTTCTTCACCTTTTAATGCTAAAGTCAAGCTGTATCTTGGTAAAATTGAGACTGAATAGGTCTGGCTGGGCATATATTATTGGTCCACGTCTTTTTGAAAATGGTCTGAAGTATTAAAGCACAGCTGGACACAATTTATAAACAGCTGCATCTCAGGACTGCACACATCAAATTGAGATTTACATTCTTGGATTTTTTGGTAAATGGAAGCTGATGAGCTAATGGGTGTATGCTGTATACTAATACTCTGAATTAAGTAGAGTAGATGTCAAATAAATTAAATACAACATTTAGAAAACATAGGTGTGGCATGTATAATTTCCAATCTTAGGAGCTAGAAAGCCTTTACTGCTTGATCTGGGAGTAATGGAATGCTTCTCAGTCATCTCTTCGCACAGGTAGATGAACTACTCTGCTGCTGGAGTTCTGACTCCAAACCCAATCCCTTTCAAAAACATCCCATCCCAAACACTCCAGTTTTCCTTCTGCCTGTAGTTCAACAGAACGTGGGCTTCTTTGGTGTCTCTTCTCAAAATAGGGAGCAGGGAGTTGTATTATGCCATCCATCTGAGGCAGGGTTGTTCTTTCGTTCCTGCTTTCAGCCTCTACCATGCTCTGGGTTTGGAGATTCAGCCAAGATCTTCTTTGTCCATGGGACAGGCACCCTCCTTTGTCTCTGTGGGAAGGCCTCTGCAGAGTTCCTGTATGAGCTGCCTCCTTGTATCAAGACCAAGACCAGAAATGATTTGATATAGCCCTTTCTGGAGTTGCTGTATTATCTCCCAGAATGGCTTTCATTCCTCCTTCAATGGTTGAAGCCTCCACAACAAAGCTAGTTAATTAGGTCTGGAAGGCAAAGAAAATGGTCCAGTAGTGTTGGTCTGTTTACTGTGTCAGAGATGCAATCTCAGAGAGATGCTACCTCACCCAGTTCATGGAACCAGTCTTTGGTCTTTGACATGATGTTTCACTATTCTTTCAGGTCTGTTGCTCACCAACAGTGTTCACACTGGGACTTGAGCTGATGTTTCCCACTTCCTTTCACTCTGTATTCACAGCCACAAAGAGTGAGACAGAATCATTCACCAATTAGTTAATTCATCTAAGGAACTGGAAATAGATCTTGCCTACTCAGATCAGTTGGCAGACCTGAGACAGCTACAGTGGTGAGAAGACAGCCACATTCCCACTCCTGCAGCAGTGAAGAGGGGGAGACAAGAGCACTCTCAAGTTTCTCAGTTAATGTCAGAGAACCTAAAGTTCTTAACTGGAAAAAGTCCAGAACTCTCGACCTCCCAACAGAGGTCTCTGAGTGCTTGTTCGTCCCAAGGTGGAGAATAACTATTTCCCAATGCACCCTGATCTCCTAGATGTCAAATGTCCTTGGGTTTAGCTTGATGGTGAAAATCTCATTCTCAAGGTGGTTCACAAGTTTTACTGACTCCCTAAGGAATGCTTCAGTAATTTATACTGGCAATAGACATTATTTAGGACATAGCCTTGGATCTAGTCTCCTTATCTGCATCTCTTTTGACCCGCACTTTGGTAAGAAGAGAGCTGGGCAGTACAGGAAGCTGCCAAGGAGTAGGGTGACCAGATAGCAACTGTGAAAAAATGAGACAGGGGATTGGGGGTTTTATGTGCCTATATAAGAAAAAGTCCCAAAAAACAGGACTGTCCCTTTAAAAATGGGACATCTGGTCACGCTACCAAGGAGGAGATGAAGCTGTTGTGAAATATTGAAAGCTAGACTTGATGCCCATCTTAGAGATGATTTAAGAATAAAGAAATCAATCCTGATATAATACAGGCCAAGGAAAACATTTTAACCCTCTGCTAAAGCAGATAGGTTAGGACAGACAGGTGACAGGCAGATGGGTGAAGATCAGGAATAGTTAAGTGAGTGTACAGGAAGGAAGTTTGTAGATAGATGACAGGCTGGACTGGGAAGAGGAAAGGAGGTAGATTGAGGGAGGAACTACAGAACCACCTCTATTACAGAAAGGATTACAAGAAGCTGGGAGCACTGCAGACTTTTGACCAGAAAAGCTGTTTTCGATACATCACTGTAGCAGAAGGTTGAATAAAAGGGCTAAATTAAATTGAAACCAAATTTAAACTGTTTCCTAGGGAGACTATGGTAATGCTGTAATACGTGCAATCTTGGTTCCTTTATCTCCCAGATACCATGTTTAAATTGTCTAATAGAAGACATTTTTCATCTGTGCTACATTAGTATCTTGCTTTACCCATGAAACTGTATGTCGACTTTCAGAAAACTAACTTTTTGGCATGAACCTTCCACTAGCAGCAGGATGAACTAGACGATGATGTAACATTTTTTTCCATCTCTATTGTCTGTCATTCTGAGGTATATAGTGGCTCATATATTCTACCCACTGTAAATGTAATCCTATCTACATCATTTAAGGAATAAATTTATAGTATTTGTCTTATGCAATCAACATAACAGTATCCACATAAAACTTGAAGTATTTCTAAGCCTTACAGCTGTGACCAATTATTTAGAATTCCAGCCAAAACAGAATCTCATGTGCCAACATTCCAGACATACACATACAATATGAACAACCTTTAACCCATATTAAACAGCAACAGCTGTTTAAAAACCCCACACATGCAGTATACATTTCACTCTTATGAAATAACAGAAATATACTTTTAGAGAACTGATAAGCAGTCATTACAGTCATACGTACATGGGTGCTAGAGTAGTTCAGAGCAATGCTCTGAGTCTGACAATTTATATAGCCTCTAGTCAAGTGACATCATGTGCAAGCAGGAAGGAGGGCGAAATAGCATGTGGTTGCAACACAATGCTTTTATTAGTGATAATGTGAAGAGTCAGCACTAGATCTGGGTGTGATGAGACCGCCAATAAAAACACCCTTCTGAAATAATGACTGTGTTATTTTCAGTTTAAAAACTGTTTTAATGTCAAGAGCCCAATTATGTCTCTCTGTAAACTCTAACAAGAGGGCAGGTAGTTTGAGGATGTGTGAGCTATTCCTTTAATTAGGTAGCAAGAAGCCAGGCATCATGGGTCTGTGTTTCCTTCTGGAGGCTGCTCCATATGGCTGATGACAGCCTTCTTTTATTAACAGTGTGCTCCTTTAGCTCAAGTGGGAGAGTTCTTTCAGTGCTATGTATGTGAAGATTCAAACACTGTTGATGACTGGTGTGTGTGTGTGTGTGTATGGGGGGAAATAATATATGATATGTAATTAAACACTGTATCATAATACACACATACAAGGAGGCAGAATTAAGGTTTCACAGGTAACTATTATCCTTTCGGTCATGTCCCAAAGTTCATGACGATAGGTGAGGATGGGGATGTAGATCAACCTGTAAACCAAGAGCTTCATCTGAGAACTCAGCTCCTGCTTCACCACCATGGATCGGTACAGTGCCTGCATCACTGCTGCCGCCACGCCCATCTGCCGATTGATCTCACGCTCCCACAGAGATCATAGGTACAAGCAGCGGAAATGAGGTTTATCCACAGGGTGGCTGGGCTTACTCTCCGAGACAGGGTGAGGAGCTGAGCTATTTGGGAGAGCCTCAGATTAGAGCCACTAGTGCAGACACCTGATAAGAATGCCCCCTGGGAGGCTTCCTTTCAAACTCTAACGGGCACGTCTCACTGGGAGGAGGCCCCAAGGCCAATCCAGGACATGCTGGAGGCGTATCTCTCAGTTGGCCTGGGAGCGCTGAGGAATCCCTCAGGAGGAGCTGGAACCTGTTGCGGAGGAAAGAGAGGTGTGGTCCTCCCTACTCTCAGTGCTGCCACCGCGACGCTCACCAGGAAAAGCAGCATAAAGAAGAAGAATGTAACTATTATTCTGGCATTTCCTAAGTTTTGAGTGCTTAATTTTACAATCTTAATGTTTTATGATAGGGATTTTTTGTATGCAATATACAATATGAATCCTTAAGTTATTGTGAGGACCTTAGAATAGATGTAATTGTTGAAATGATTTTATACCGCAAAATTGTATTTAGTAGTGTATTTACATGTTGTGTTAATATTTGTTTCCATGTTATTTTTTTAATTGTTTGTATCTTAATGGGAGTTGCTCCTTTAAAAACAGAGCGATACACTTAATTGCAGAGTATTTTCAGGGACTGTCTCTTCTGTGTTTGTACAATGCCTAGCACAGTGGTGTTCTGGTCCATGACTAGGGGGCCTAGGACTATGGTAATACAATAAATAAATAATGTGAGACTGAATGCAGTGTGGAAGGTTTTCCCTGTTTCCTGAAAGTGGAATAATTTTTCTTGTGTAAGCTCCAAAAAGAAAATAATTTGATTTAGTCAACTTATCTTTCAGGAAAGCAATCCTCATTCTTGAAAGTGTAACATTTTGAGGGCTTTGCTAGTGAGCTAAAGTCTTTCACCTGTAGGTTACCAGGCTGAATCCAGCCCAGCTCACCAGGTATTAAAGCCTATTCCCATTTGGTGACCCATGTAGGAAAGAAGTTTGGTGACACTCCATCGCTGTTCCCACACCACCATTACCACCAAGCTTTGCATTAATTGGCAGACTTAGCAGAGAGGCCAAGAACTGCGCGGGCCATGGAAACTGATGTATCTCAGTTTTCCATAGAGGTAGAGTGCTTCAGATCAGGGCTGAGGCATAATAGCATGTTGTTGTGTGTTGGAAGCTTGTCCTGCTACTTCCCTGTATGTACATCATTCACCAATGCTGTTAAGCCAGTCCCTTTCACCAGCACTAAATCCATACCTTTTTTAAAAGTTGAAATATACATACAGTTTAGTTAGTTATAAAATGCAAATAGCCCATTACAAAACATCACACACAGAGCTATACAAATCTTGGCAGCTACACATAATCACACATGGGCAGCTCTGTAACCTTTTCTGTTGTGATTCTTTTTTAGCATGTATCATTCACAGCTTCTTTGACAAGGTCTACATAATGCTGCCAACATCCTTTTTTATTATATTTACTGCAGTCAGCTTCTCAGATGGAGAACCTTTCCCAGGAATGCTGAAGTGTCTTACAACATCTTTCAAAGGTTGATTTCCTTTCATTGTCACATGTTCCCAACATCTCTCGGAGTTGCTCAGGTTTTTTGCTTTATGGGTATTTTTGAGCTTTTTTGTTGAACCACAGTGCATTGAAATATGCATCTTCATATTCCCTTTTTAAATTTTGTGAGGGATGTTCAGGTTTTCCAAGGAAATGTGCATCAGAATTTCTTCATTGTTTTGTCCATACTTTTCTGATCTAGAGTTAGGTCTGATATCATCAACAGAATGTTTTCTGCTTTATTTCCCATGGTGTATATAGAAAAATTGGTATTCCTAATTATAAGTCCTGATGTACTAGAACTGTTGAGAATGCCTATCCATTCTGACTACACTAATATATCAGCAGCTTTTGGGGGGGAATATTATTGTCAATGGCCTTGACAAGTAATAAATTATATATATGCTTGGTTTTAATTCTTCTTTCTGACATTAATGTACTTTTAAGGCAGCTTGTTCTTCCCCTCCCTCATTGCTCCTGTAGAACCAGGGGCGGCTTCAGGCACCAGCGCACCAAGCGCGTGTCTGGGGCGGCAAGCCGCGGGGGGCGGCCTGCCGGTCACCGTGAGGGCGGCAGTCAGGCTGCCTTCGGCGGCGTGCCTGTGGGAGGTCCGCTGGTCCCGTAGCTTTGGCAGCAATTCGGCAGCGGGTACGCTGAAGGCGCGGGACCGGCGGACCACCCGCAGGCATGACGCCGAATCCACGATACCAGCAGACCTCCCGCAGTCATGCTGCCAAAGACGGCCTGACTGCCATGCTTGGGGCGGCAAAATACATAGAGCCGCCCCTGTATAGAACTGCCCCCTCCATCTCTCTTTCTGTTGGATTTAGGCATCTTTGCTGAAGCTGCTTTGATTTTGGCCTGCAGCCCAGGTCTCAGAAGAGCTACCTCTTTAAGGAGTTTACATTTCCTGACCCTGCCTGCTATTCTCCTTAACTGTATTCTGTACTGGGGATTTTGCTGACCTCATAGCCTTCTTAGTGTGCTTAGCTCTTCTAGTAAGAGCTGTAAAACATTAACTCTGTAAGTGCCTTCCAATACAAGGACTCCATTCTTTTTTCCATCTAATAGGTGTGTATCAGGTAAAGTAGGAAGCAGTATCAAGCAAAGGAAGGTACTCCACAAGCAAACCATTGTTGTGGAAAGATATGCAGGGAAGGATGGGCATCTGAGGATGAGAGCACAGATGGGGAAATGTACATGTTGAAGATGGACAGTTGAGAGAAGAAGTGGGGGTGGGAGAGGATGTGGATGACGAGCATGAATTTGGCAACGGAAGAGTGTTGAAAGGAAAGACAAGGTACAAGAGGGAAAGAAGAGGAAGAAAACCAGGAGACTGAAAAAGAGAGGTAGAAGAAGGAAAAATAATGGAAAATCCAAACTTTTGGACCATGCGAAGTTGAAAATTGAGGAGCAGAAACAAAAGAAGGCTACGTATAGAAGGCTTCATGTCAAAAGTAATGACAATTCCTTTCTAGAGTTGAGAATCAAAGCCTCCAACAAATTATTTCTTTTGAGTTCTCCTCTGCACTGATCTCTACTCCCTTGATATGTACTCACCCTACCTGCCTCCTCCAGATACAGACCATTCTGATTTAACTGCAATCTGTCTTCATCTGAATGTCTTGGCTTAACAGCTGAGCCCAGCTTCTTCCCTCAGGCTCATGTTTATTGAAAAAAAAATGCATTTAGACCTCACTGCTGATTACAGTGTGGGCCAAATTCAGACCTGGTGTATGAAGATGCAACTCCATTGGCTCTGTCTGTTTTGCATTATACCACAATTCAATTATATAATGATGTTTTCATGCTATTTGCATATATCACTTTTTTAGAGCCTATAGCTACAGTACCATTATCCCAGTTGCAAACAGCACTAGCTTACCCTGGATACCATGACATTTCATAACATGAGAGATGAAACTCAAATTAAAATAAGATGCTTACCTAGAAATAGATTTGTACAATAACTTCTACAACAAATCATATTTGTTAATGTAAAAATAAACACTGACAGTAGAAAGGAGGTTAAGGGGGAAAGTCCATTAGGGATTTCTCACCTGACAGCTGCATTTAGGAGAAGCTGACCCACCATTGTCATTTCATTCTTCAAAGGAATAGCATCCCTCCTGCCAACTTCACACCTCAGGAATGCTACTCTGAACTACAGAAAGAATCAAATATGCTATTAATAAAACCAAACATTGTGAGGACAGGCAGGGAGACAAGTTATTTTCATTTGTAGGCATGAAAAACAGTATTTTAATTGACTCCTGGCTTGCCATTTGCTCAAACATTTGTGAATTATGCTGTTGTCTCTTGCTTTATTAAATCCCGTTCCTATGTGTGATACACACACATTTAAACTTGCATAGAGTGCTAGACTTAATCCATTACTGCCAAATACTGGGATTCCCCAGTCTGACACACTAATACAAGTGTTGACTCACCATTTTCTTTTTAGTACTATATTAAAAGGAATGTTTGACATCAAGTACTAAGATTTTAATCACTTTTGGGACAGCATATCCGTATCTCTTGAATAATAAAAGATGAGAAAATGTTAAATTTAACAGTGTGTGACTGGCATGAATGCAGACTGCATGGACTGTTTGAGATAAGGCAGCCAACAGAAGTGAAATTGATGAGTCTTACTAATAGGAGACCTCATTTCAGCCAACTGCTACAAAATCTTAACTGAGCTTTCATGAGTGAGCACCATTATTTGAGTGAGAATTGCAGGTTGTGTGGATTAGTTAAATCTGACTGTGTGTGCATATATATATATATATATATATATATAAGACTAGTCTACAATTTTTGAGAAGTCATCTGCTTCAGAGATAAAATGTGCTATTTATTATGTATTTTGATATGCTGAATTCAAATGTGACAATTAAAACAACTGATTGGCCACTGTTTCTAAGATATATAAGTTTTTACATTTTATGTCTATGTATATTGTGTAGATAGTAGAGTTTTAATCATAAATTGTAAACCTAGGTCTTTTCATGTGTTTATGGTTGCTTTACATGATAATATTTCACCTTCCTGTTTATGTAATACTTTAAAAATCAGCAAAAAAGAGTTATATAAATAAAATTTATTATGAAACAAAAGGCAAAAAACTATTATGTACATAGTTCAGTGCTATTCAGTGTCTACTCAGCGCTTCTTGGCTTGTCTCTTGTATTCATTAAATGGAGCATCTCTCGTCACTGTCCAGCAATAGTCTGCAAGCATTGATGGGCTCCATTTGCCCTGATAGCATTTCTCCATTGTTGCAATGTCCTGGTGAAATCGCTTGCTGTGCTCGTCACTCACTGCTCCGCAGTTCGGTGGAAAAAAATCTAGATGAGAGTGCAAAAAATGTATCTTTAGTAACATGTTGCAACCAAGGCTTTTGTATGCCTTCAGGAGGTTTTCCACCAACAACCTGTAGTTGTCTGCCTTGTTGTTTCCGAGAAAATTTATTGCCACTAACTGGAAGGCTTTCCATGCCGTCTTTTCCTTGCCATACATATCATGTATGACGCAATACCAGCTTCAGATTGCATCATTCATTGTTTTGCCTAAAAAGCAAGTACTGTCCAAACCCAGTCATAGATTTATTTGTAGATCCAGTCAAAGATGTATTTTACTCATTTCTGGTTTAAATTGAGATCCCTTCCCTTTATAACTCACTTATCCTCCGCCATTCCCAAGTCAAGGGTTGTATATACTGACTCAATAGCATACCTTGAAAACTAGAACCAATCAACAATTGTATGCATCATTTTCGTTCTCAGTGACCCAGAATTAGTAAAGTTTGACTACATTTATTTCAGAAGCATTTTGGCTGTAGTGCAGTATAATTACTGGTAAATTAAGAGGTATTTGTAAGATGTGTCATACATCTAGGTTAGAATTGTCAAAAGTACCCTAGTGATTTAGGAGCCTTAGTCCCATTGACTCTCAAAGAGATGACGCCTAAGTACCACATCACTTTGAAAATAAGATTGAGGCTCCTAAATCTCTTAAGCACTACTAAAATTGAACCTCTAGTTTAGTGTCTCATAAATAAATGAAATAGGGAAATGCAAAACATAGTTCCTCCATAAAGGACCTACCTTTTCCTTGCTGCATAAATCATGAGCTCAAAGAAGGTAAAATAACTTAGGACTGAAGGCTTCTATGGTAGTTTTCAGTTTGGAGTACCTGTTTCTCCCTTTTAAAACTGTAAATAACCCTAACCAGTGGGAAACTTATATGTATTTTCAAGAATACCTGAATAGCAATCCATTCTCAGGAGAAATAAATAAATAAATATGAGGGCAGGGGGCAGAGGGAGGAGGAGAAAAAAAAATCACAGCCAAAATGGCTTCTTAGTAACTCACATAGAGCATTTTATCTATAATCTCTCCCAGAAAAAGAGTTGAAATAGTTTCCTCAGACGCCAGTGGTAGGCTTAGACAATTTGGAACCAGAAGTACAGGCCACGATCCTGCAAACGTGTAAGCACTTTCTTAACTTTACTATCGTGAATAGTCCTGTTGATTTCATTTGGACTACTCATGGTAGTAAAGTGAAGCACACGTATAAGTGTTTGCAGGTTTGGGACCTTAGTATGTTACATAATTCATGTGACTAATATCAACCAACTCAACTTGAAAATGCACTGCAAAACCTTCCTGTGGATTTTTATCTAAGTATCCAGACAATTTGGAAATCTGCATTCCAAATCTTCAACATTTTTACTTGCAAGGAAAATCCATGCAAATTACTGAATTTTCACAGAACCTCTGTGGAATCAAAATAGGCACAAATATTTTTCACAGTTCTAGTCCTCAATCAAACTTTTCCAAACTTCAAATATTTGGGTTTGATTTTTGTTCAGGTCAAGGAACATCAAAGGGTTGAGTTAGTTCTTATTTTATCTGAACCAGTTCATCCATCTCTAATAATACATTAATCTTTTAAGAGCAGAAGTTTTTCCAACCAAGCCAGTGGTGGAAAAGGGAGATAAAAGGCCAAGATTAGCCTGGTTCACTAGAGACAACATCCCCTACCAAATTATATGACAAAAAAGCTGTGGATTCAAAGCCCAGGATTAAAGCCTCCCTGAGCTTCTGTTTATATGCTGTATGTCTGCATTTATGAAATTATTGACTTTAAAATGTATTTTCAATGATGTTTGGAATGTATATTTGCTTTTAACTAGAAATAGAAGATGAAACCCATATTATATTTGTGCTTAGGAGGAGTATTCCAAGTGAACAAGTGAAGCATGCAGATAGAGAACAGGCAAAGCGCGTTGTCTACTCAGTAGTTTATGGAGCAGGTAGGGATCTGTATAGAACTAGAAACAAGTTTATTCTCACTACTGTTTACTTTTTTAGATGATTAACTAGAGCTGCAATGAATTTGAGTTCATTTGAATTTTTAAAAGCTAGCCGTACACTGAATTTCTGAAGGTGAATAATGTGATCTCAGAATATTGCATCTTGATTTTTTTGACTATCATAAAATAGTCTACTTAAAAATCATTCAGAATAATATAGCAGGATTAACACAATATGAATGTTATTCCCTGGTTAAGTTGATGCGTTGACTTATTTTTCATTTTGACTTCTAAGTACATCTGAGCTACTATAAGGAGACTCATGAGTCAATGTAATTCAAACATCTGTCTTTACCTACCTAAAATTAGTATAATTCAGTATGGAATATCTGCTGCATACCACTGGTGGATGCATACATAGAAGATGAAAGAAGTTGTTATCGGATCAAGGACAGAATTTGGCCTTGAATGTTGTTATTTTTATTAACCTCACTGTACTGTACCATAAGTGTAACTATTACTTTACAAAATATTGTAAAGAAATAAGATTTCTGCTCTTTGGAGCTCAGAATTTAATTCAGACAAAAATATACATACCACAATTCCTTTAATATTGGTGACATTTCTGTTTTAATAAAATGGGCTTCTCCTGTATACTTGACTATCATGATCTCATACCACTATGTAAAGGATTTTCCTTTATTATCCCATTCATTTAACGATTTAATCTATTTTTAGATGTGCTGATTTTTTTCTTAATCTACTATAAAGTACTTCAATTTATGTAGCCTTCCTAAAGGTGACCTGCAAAAGGAAAAATAGAGTTTGTTTCTATGTTACTTCTATACAATGTAAAGGGAAGGTCTCCCTCTGAAAAGATTTTGCTTGAAACAAGTGAAGATTCTGAATAAAAATCACTTCCCCTCTCACTTTCCTGGAATTTGTCTTCTCATTAATAAATATATTTTTCCAAGGCTTGGATTTCTAATGTAAAGAATAAATAGAAATAACTTTCAGACATTTCTACATCACAAAAAAAATAAAGGACCCAAATCCAATTTTTATGCCTTTGCATCTCACCTTTAATATTTATTTGGCTGATAGACTGAGAAATGCTAGTGCTCTTAAAGGCAAATTTACTAACACAACTCATTGATTTAACTGTTTAATAAAACATGGAAATAAGAAATCTGGTAGCAGTATAGTTTTAAAACATTAAAAACTAGAGTTGTACAGTAATATCTTGATATAACTACACTTGTATGGTGACTTAGAATCATAGTGGTAAGGGACCGCAAAGGTTATGTTGTCTAACCCGCTGCCAAAGTGTGGGATTTGTTGGGTCTAAACCATCCAAGATAGATGGCTCCAGCCTCCTTTTGAAAACCTCCAGTGAAGGAGCTTCCACAATCTCCCTAGGAAGTCTGTTCCATTGTCCTACTGTTTTTACAGTTAGGAAGTTTTTCCTGAGAATTAATCTAAATCTGCTATGCTGTAGTTTGAACCCATTGCCTGTTGTCCTGCCCTCTGTGGAAAGAGAAAACAACTTTTCTGCATCTTTTTAATGGCAGCCTTTCAAGTATTTCGAGGCCACTATCTTGTTCCCCCTCAATCTCTTCTTTTCCAAACTAAACATATCCAGTTCCTTCAGCCTTTGCTCTTATGGCTTGCATTCCATCCCTTTGATAATCTTTGTCACTCACCCCTGGATTCTTTCCAGTTTCTCCACATCCTTTCTATACATTGATGACCAAAACTGGACACAATCCTTCAGCTGAGGACTAACCAGTGCTGAGTAGAGTGGAACTATCATCTCCCATTGCATTGCTGACTCATGTTGAGGTTGTGATCCACCACAACACCCAGATCCTTCTCAGTGGTGCTGCTGCCAAGCAGTTACCCCCATTCTGTATTTGTGCATTTGGTTTTCTTCCCTGAGTGTAGCACCTTAAATTTGTCTATGTTGAATTTCCTTTTGTTGTCTATACCTCAGTTCTCCAGTTTATCCAGATCCCTTTGAATTTTAGCTCTATCCTCCAAAGTTTTGGCAAACCCCCTAGCTTTGTGTCATCTGAAAATTTGATGCTACATCCAGGTCATTAATAAAGATGTTAAACAACACCGGACCTAGAATAGATCCCTGTGGTACCCCACTTGAAACCTCCCTACAATCTGACATCATTCCATTACTAATTACTCTTTGTTTGCAGTTGTTTAACCAAATATGTATCCACTTAATGGTGGTTCTATCAAGCCCGCATTTCTCCAGCTTACTTATCAGAATGTCATGTGGGACTATGTCAAAAGCCTTGATGAAGTTCAGGTATATTATGTCCACCACATTCCCCCATCCACCAAACCAGTTACCCTGTCAGAGAAGGAAATCAAGCTGGTTTGGCATGATTTGTTCTTGGTAAATCCATGCTGGCTGCTAGTGATCCTTCATCCTCCAGGTATTCTCAAATTGAATGCTTTATACATTGCTCTAGTAGCTTCCCATGTATCGAAGTCAGACTGACTCGTCTATAGTTCCCCGGCTCCTCCTTTTTCCCCTTTTTAAAGATGGGAACTATGTTAGCCCTTCTCCAGTCTTCTGGAACCAC
Organism: Trachemys scripta elegans; assembly: GCF_013100865.1. Lineage (NCBI taxonomy): Eukaryota > Metazoa > Chordata > Testudines > Emydidae > Trachemys > Trachemys scripta. The sequence continues at coordinate 121,512,726 of NC_048302.1, forward strand.
TCCTGTCATCCATGAGTTTGCATATATTATTGCCAGTGGCTCCGAGATTTCTTCAGCTAATTCCTTCAGTACCCTCAGGTGAATAGCAATCAGGTCCCGTTGATTTGAATTCATTCAAACTGTTCAGAAGATCTCTGATGTATTCTTTACTTATCCCAATCTGCATCTCTTCCCCTTTATTGTCTATGGTAAATTCACTATACATTTTATTTTTTATGAGAAGACTGAAGCAAAGTAGGCATTCAGCAGCTTTGTCTTTCTATCCTCTTCCGTTACCAGCTCACCTTCTCCACTGAGCAGTGGACTCACACCATCCTTGATTTTTCTTTTTTGTCTGACACTTAGTAGTCTTCATGAATTCTTCCCCCATTTCAGAGACCTCTACCTATTTACAAATTTAGTTATGTTTGAAGCGCAACATAGCAAATGAAGAAAACAAAATGATGGTCATATCATATAGTTCTTTTCTGGTCGTTAAGCCTTTACCCTTGGATCACATTTCCACAGATTACACTTGGATCACATTTTCAAGGTCTTCCATGAGAGCTAGATATGTACTTAAAAAACAAAAACAAAAACCCTGAGACTCTGACCTAATCACTGGCCTCCAGGAGTTAGTACTTTAACACAAAAACAAAACAGCATGAGAAGTGACAACACTACAGACTTCCTGTCTACTTTGAAGCAATTCACTTCACATGTGCCTCGTTCATCTGTAAAAAATATAATGAGGAGCACCAAAGTATCTGTTAATTAATTAATTAAATCCTAAATTAGGCCATGTCTATGTATAGCATTGCAGGGGTACAGCTGTAAAGATACAGCTGCACATCTGTTAAAACCATCTCCATGAGTGGCATAAGCTTATGCTGGCAGGAGAAGCTCTCTCATTGACATAGCACTGTGCACGAGTGCTTATGTCAATGTAACTTATGTCGCTTGGGGGGTGGAATATTCACATTTGTTACAGTTCTCTTGTGAAGCCAGAAGTAGTTTCCTAACTGGTATAGACAGACTATGGTAATTCAGTTTTCTGAACAATGAATGCGAAATTTTGGGGAAGTGGGGGAGAGTTAAATTAATTGGTCATCAAACAATAATACAACACTGGAATAATTCCATTAGGAGTCATCCCAGATGTCTTGCAAATTTCTGATTCTAGCACCTTGGCTAGATTTGTTCTTCTAGACATCTGACATAGCTGAGTACAAAAAACTATAGAATTGTTATGAAATGCACATCAGACTGACAGTGATGGCATTTGGGTGGCTGAAATCCTCCCTCTCTCAAAAACGCAAGCTAGTTTCTCTTGACATTATTACTGTGACAACTAATATTTTATATCTCTGGTGCTTCAAGACATTGCCTTTCAGCAAATGTTATTTGCAGACACAATGTTGTTTTTGTTCCTATGTAGCTGACACCTAAATATCTGTCTTTGAAGGCTAAAATCAATATGTTGATGTATGGTTTTATTTGCACTTGAACTACTTGGTTCATAAATTTCTTTAAATTGTACCTCTTAGCTTTTAATCTCATACCATGGAAAACTCTGATCTCATTTTTCTCTCATACTCCTTTGCTTTATCTTGTTACATATTCACTTTGATATAGTTTTACTTACCCAGCATCTAGATATGTGTTATAAGTCTTGTTGCGACTTTCTCTACACTTCCTTTAAAATCCATCCTTTCTCTTCCATCCCGCCTGTTAAAACCTTGGTCCATGCCTTGATCATCTCTTGTTTCAATTACTGAACTCTTCTTCTCTGTTGCTTCCATGCATTCCACTTCTCCAGCTTGTCCAAAACACCCTACCTAAAATCAGTCGGCCCCCTCACCGCCATCCTCACATCTCTTCATTCACTTCCCTGCTTATTCAACATTGAATTCAATCTCCTTATCCTCATATCAAGGCTCTCCATAAATCTACCCCTGACTAGTTTATGAATAAAAATGAACAAAACTAAGAACCCTGCAGGATACATTGTATGAATCTAAAATACAGATATTATCCTAAAATTCGTATTTAAGCTATTAAGATGTAATATGCGGTGGGGAAAGCCTCTGCTGAGTGGCACCCAAATTCAGTAAGGCATTTCAGCGATGAGTTTAGTCCTTTCCTAATCAGTGAAAACACTTAAGCTTAAAATGAAACATATACTTCAGTAGTTTGCTGAATCAGGACCTTAGTGTATGTGATCATCCACATTTGTGAAAATAACTACAGTGGTCGTATTCCATTAGTCAATGTACAGTTCAGTATTAATGTTTATAACAAAGCAATATTTACATGATTTTATGTTCTACATTATTGTGCACAAGGTAAAGAACGTCTTGCTGGATGTTTGGGAATTACTCCTCTTCAAGCTGGTCAATTTATAGAGAGTTTTCTGATGAAATACAAGAAAATTCATGACTTTACAAAGAAAACCATTGAGCAATGCCACAAGGAAGGTAATAAAACCTATAAGATGCATTCTTGTTGACTGTTCAGCTGCTCTGCTACATTTTACAATAAGGACAGAGACTCAACTCAGATAATGCTTGTAGGATGAGAGAAAAAGTTGCAAGGAATGATGAAAATATCCACCCCTGATTAATGTGGTCTACCCTGCGTTATGCTGGCAAACTGGGAGGATCTGGTTGGATCCACCACAGCTGCTTCTTCCCAGATATTGTTATTTACTGGGAATGCTCTTTACCATTTGTGAATGGCAAGAAGTTCCTTTCTTTTGAATATGGCTCTTAACGTCCAGTTATTCATATTTAAAGTTACTTTGAGATTAACTTACTGCAATGCAATGTACATACCACCATATTGTCAAACTAGTTAGAAGTTGCTGCTAGGGCATAACACAGCCTGCTTAGTAAGCCCTGTTTCACAAAGAGAGCACGTTATGCCTGTGGCCGTGATCTGCACTGGCTACCCCATGATTTTTTGGTGAGCTTTTGGGTATCAAAGGCTATAAAGTACTAAAAGATATGAACTCAAAACACCATCTGTGTGTCCCATGTAATATCACAGCAGATGTGATCCTCTGAAGAGTCTAAGCTAACAATTTAGTGGCTGTCTACACTTAAAGCACTGCAGCTAGGGTGACCAGATGACAAAGGTGAGATATCGGGACGCGGGGGGGGCAGAGGAGGGAAAAAAAAAAAAAGCCGCTGGAGCACCTCACCCCCCCCCCCACCCCCCCACTAGCTCGCCTCGTCTCCACCTCCCCCTGTAGGGGAAGGTGCCCAGCTGGTGCAATCCCGCTCACTCAGACAGCAGCATTTCAGGCACCCCGGGATTAGGAAGTGAGCGGCTGGGGCGTGCTCAGCCTGCGGTCACTGTGACCCTACCGAGTTGCCCTGCGCATGGGGCGAGTCTGTCCCCACGTACAAGAACGGCCTGTAGTGCCGACCCACCCGTGGCCTGTCCCTGCGCTGCAGCCCCGGGGGGTTCAGGGCAGGGCACGGCACGCGCAACAGCTGGGCAAAGGGGCCGGGGGGACACAGGAGCCCTTGAGGAATGGGGGTCACCAGCCACCCCAGGGGAGGGGGCCGGTGGGCAGCAGCTCTGCCCCTCAGGCGTGGGGTTTGGGCGCAGCACTGGTGGCCCAGCCGGGTGCCCCACAGCCTCTCCCACCTTCATATGGCTCAGGACGCTGGACAAACAAGCAATTTTGTCCTCCCCAAATCCCTGCCCTGGCCCTACCTTCTTCATGGCCGCGGCACACAGGCTGGTGTCACCACCATACAGCTGATCAGCGCAAGCCTGGGAGGGATGAGGAATGTGGTGTGCTTGGGGAAGAGGCGGGGATTTGGGGAGGGATCCGAGGGGGTGGGGCTAGGGCTGGGCCAGGGCAGGGATTTGGGGAGGGATCCAATGGGGGAAGGAGGGGATGGAGTCGGGGCGGGGGGGCGCGAGCCCCTCCGGGGTGCGCCGGAGTGGAGGGCAAAATTGCTTGTTTGTCCCGCGTCCTGACCGAACGTTGGTCGGGACGCGGGACAAACAAGCAAATATCGGGACAGTCCTGATAAAATCGGGACGTCTGGTCACCCTAACTGCAGCGGCACAGCTGGTGCAGCTGTGTCACTGTAGCGCTTAGTGAAATATTAATTATGCCGATGTGAGAGCTTCTCCCATCCACCACCCAAGAGGTGGCTATGTCAATGGAAGAAGCCCCCTGTCAACATAGCACTGTCTATGCTTGGGGTTAGGTTGGTATAACTGCGTCGCCCAGGGGCGTGGATTCTCTACTCCCCTGAGCAACGTAGTTATATCAACATAAGTTGGTCTAAACCTTAGATTTGGGTTGGTGGCAGGATGTCCTCTGTGAGGGGATTTTCACTTTAGAATTAACTTTTTGCTTTTCATCCATCAGAGCACTAGACTCACCTGATCTTTTCTCAAACTTTCTCAGAGGAGAAGGTTGGTTGGGGAATGATAGGATAAAGTAAAGGTCTGTTTTTCCAGAGGTTGATCTGATCCGTTTAATGTCTGTGTTGCTACTTTTGGTAGTGCATCTATAGTGTTTGATAGGCATAATTGAAACATTGAAATATATAACAATAAACATTTAGTGCTCAATGTAGGCAAAAAGCAACAGAGAGTCCTGTGGCACCTTTAAGACTAACAGAAGTATTGGGAGCATAAGCTTTTGTGGGTAAGAACCTCACTTCTTCAGATGCAAGATGACTAACACGGCTACCCCTCTGAATGTAGGCAAAGTTATTGGCATGTTGACTTTCTATGATTAGTTTTGAATTTGTGTGCATGTACACATGCATGAAGGCAGGTAGAGCTGTTCAGGAAAAAAGGAGAATAATTAGCAACAAGACAAGGCTGTTCCTAGGAGCATTGGTACCGCTTGGTGCAAATGGCGTTAGATGCCTCCCCAACAAGTTGCGTAGTCATTTATTTGGTGCTTCCTTCCTCACACCAACGTACCTGATCTCTTAAGATGTGTCACTTTATCCTTTTGATAATTTTCAAGTTCTTTTTTGAGTACTTGCCCATATATATTATTACTCCTGGGGGAATTCTGTGTCACTGTGTGGCACAGAATTCATGTCTTGCACAGATTTATTTGCTTCCTCTCATAAAAATGCCTTTCTGATGGGGAAACAAAGGGAAGCTGCATAAGCGGTCATAGGCTGCTCCACACCACATGGGTGTGTTGTTTTGGGTGCCTGGAGCAGCCAACAGAGAGGTAAATCACTGGGGGGAGGGGCGGGCCTGGGAGCACCCCAGCTGGTGCTGGGTCAGATCTGCCCCCCATCTGCCCAATGCCCATGCATCTGGACCGCCCCATACCCAGACTCTGCCCTGTCAAGCCGAACCCCCCCACACCCAGAATCCCCCCCCACTGAGCCTCCCATACCCTCACCCCCTGGACCCGGAGCCCCACTGCACCCATAGCCCCCACCACACCTGGCCCTTCCCAGCCCCATTCCGGCCAGTAGCTCCTATCCTGCGCTGGGCTCAGCTGCTAGTCCCTGCTGGATTGAGGGTGGGGTAGGAGCGCACTTCCCCTGCACAGAGCACTTGGGGCTGGACCAGGGCTGGAGCTGGATCAGACACACTCCCAAAAAGCTCCCCCAGATTTGCACTCCCCCGTTTCCTGCCCTCATCACTCCTCAGCCATGGAGGGAGGTGTCACTGTACAGGGAACTGCTCCCACATCCGCCTACTCCCTGTGCATCCAGACCCCCCGGCATAGTCCCATCCCCCCTGCATCTGGACCTCTGCATCCAGACCCTCACCCCTACACCTAGACCACCCCCTGTTGAGCACCCCATACTTGAATACCCACCCTGAGAAGTCCCACCCCCTATGCACTTGGACGTCCCCACAAGCCTGCCCCACCCTATTGAGCCCCAACCAGTTGAACTTGTACCCCCCCCAGCAAGCCCCACTCTCCCAGCACCCAGTCTCCCCACAACCAGAACCCCCCTGTAGTAAGAGGCGGCCCTGAAACATAAACTCTTGCGTCAGAGGCCTAGTCTGAGGCCTGAACCAAAGTACTTCCAGGCATTGCTAAGCAAAAACTGGGCTGTGAGCCAGAGGCAGGCCCTGCTCACAGAAGTTGGCAAGAAGAGGGCTGCTAGAAGCAGGTGCATCTTAAAGACAGGGTCAAAAGGACAGCATGATGGATAGAAACAACATGATCAAAGGGGAGACAGCACCCTAATGAGCCAAGAGGCTGTACCTCAATCTGTCAGTAGGGATGAGTAATCTGTCCTGTAACTGTATAAAAGTAGGTCCTGGAGTGCGCATCTTTGTCTGGCCTAGGGGGCAGTGGAAAGTCCCGCCACTGACTAAGCCGATCCATTGCCAGGAGGCACAAATTCGTAGTATGTCTTGTAGAGTCTACGGGAAACTATTACTGTGCTTCGTTTGACAATAAACCTGGCTCGGGTTCCTTCGTACCTTACTAGAGTCTGTGGTCATTGGGGGTTCTCTCGGGGTCTGCTGTGTCAGCTATCTGCGCAGAGCTGGGGCGGCACACAGAGGGAACACGCACGCAGCCGACTGTTATCATCATCGAACAAGAGCAGAGCATCACACCGGTAGCTACTGACAACACCCCTCTACTGAGCCACAGTCACCTTCACCTGGACCCTTCCTCCAGAATCCCATTGCCCTTGCACCTGAAACTCCCTCAACAAGCCTTTGTTCATCCAGATCCTCCCTGCACCCAGACCCACCCACTGAGCTGCTCGCACCAGATCCCCCACACAGAACCCTCTCACCCTGCACCTGGATCCAGCCCCACACACTAAGCCCCTCCACACTTGGATCCTGCCGGATTGAGCCTGCCTGCCCACACCTTGTGCATATGACATGGGGCTGCTAACCCTGGGGAGTTGCTTCACCTGCTACTCCTGAGGGATTTCTGAACCAAAAAAATAAAAATTCTGTGGATAGTATTTTAAATTTCTGCAACATTTATTTATCAATAAATAAATGTGGAGGCTCCAGGATGGCAGTGGGGAGCACAGGCCACTGGCTGCATTGAGGTGGGAGACCACACTGCAGCCTTCCTTCGCCTGTCCCACCCCCCCTTCTCACCCCTCAGACACAGACCTCTGGCATGGGCCCAGCCCTTGCACTATGTCAGGGTCAGGTGCAGCTTCATCGCTGAGACTGTGTCCCAGAGGGGAATGGGCTACAGGGTGATCTCCTACCTCTGTGCAGCCAGTGGCCTGTGCTCCCCACTACCATACTGGAGCTTCCACATTTATTTATTGACATAAAATCTGCAGAATTTTAAAATATTGTGTGCAGAATTTTTATTTTTTGGTGCAGAATTCCCTCAAAAGCAGTATTATATTCCGCTCTTGATCAGATGCAGCCCATGTGCTTAAGATTGGAGTCTTTTGGCCAGCAGTGTCCGCTGGGCCCATGCATGCATCCTGAATGTCCTTGCACTCCCATACTACAAGCATAAAAGGCAGTGTAGAACCAACCACCACTCACCACCTTTGGCTCCAGTTGGGGAGCAGGGTCGAGGCACAGGGATTTGCCCCAGTCTGGAGCCCACCCACCCACAAGCCCCTATGCCAACCCTGCTCCCTGGCAGGAGCACTGGGTGGAGCGGGGCAAGCCCCCATGCCCAGACCTCACTCCCTGGCAGGAATGCCAGGTGGGTGGAGCAGGTTGGGGCACGGGGCGCCTATTTTTCTGGGAGTCCCCAGTTGGCCAGGGCCCCTGGGCATGGCCCCATTGGCCCCATGGCTATGCCACTGCTTTGCCTCTCTCCTTACTTCACTCCTAGGGTCTGGATACTCACTAAAGACAAATGGGGATGTGTAGAGGGCACAGGATTTAATACAAGGAGAGTCTGCAGCTGTTGGCCCAAAAAAACAAAAAACAAAACATTCTTCATGGCCCTGCAGCCATAGATACTAAATACAGTTCAAGAGCACAAATGCTGACTGATGCACAGAAGAAATATGTAAAAATTTTGGCTCTTGAATTGGATTATAGCTTTGAAACTCTGAGGCTGAATTTTTGTGGGCCAGCAGCCATCAAATCTATTTAATGAAGAATAGGTTCCTTAGGCTGTTTTATGCTGGAGCACATCATATATCAATATAATGTAGTATAATTTGACATGAGCAGGGTTCATTCTGGGAGCAGAAGTCTTATTCAGCAAGTATCTCAAAGAGAAAAAAAGAGGACAGGTTTTAAAATTTTACAGTAATTTGTAATGATGAACCAATTCCTTCACTACCCCAAACAATGACTTATGAAAATGTAAGTTTAATAAAATAAATATATAATTTGTAAAAGTGCACTTGTCTGTTGGGTGCATGCATGCATCCTAGCCCACATGTCATACTCCTCAGTCCTGTCAGAAGGGAACATTCTGGGACCTGTAGTTTCCCCAGCTGGAGCACATATGACCAGGAAGGAGTTATGGGGCTGGAGGATCATGTGACTGCTTTGGGAAGGGGGACTATATAAAAAGAAGCCTGATCTCACTCTGAGAAAGTCAAGGTAGAGACATGACCTGGAGGGAGACTCTCCAAAGTGTAGGACTTGAGAAAATTGCTACTGTAATACAAGAATCACTGTAGTCACTCACCAGAAGGCCAGTCCCGAGTGTCTCTTGTTCAACAACTAAGTTTCAGGTGCCCATCCCTGCCAAAAGACATCCCTATTTCCATTCAGTTGTGTGTATAAGAGACCAGTTAGATAATAGAGAGATCACTTTGAACTTCATTGCAATTAATAGAAAAGATTTTGAGGCACTTAAGGCATTACCCACTGCAGATAATCAAGCAAAAAGAAAGTTATTTGCCTGTCTGATAAGGGGAGCTTTTCAAGATGTGTTATCCAGATATATATTCCACTCTTGGTGACCTAACATCTCAGATTGGAAATAAGGTGTGAATTTTTAAGTGACAGTAATTAACCATTGGAACAATTTACCAAAGGTCCTGGTGGATTCTACATCAAGAGTGGATGTTTTTCTAAAAGATCTGCTCTAGGAATTATTTTGGGGAAAGTTCATGGCCTGTGCTATACAAGAGGTCAGACTAGATGATCACAATGCTCCCTTCTGGCCTTGGAATCTGTGCTTGAGACTGGCCAGCAGTGTCTGTTGTGGCCACGCATGCACCCTGAGTGCCTTCACGCCCCTCTCCAGGGCATAAATAACAGTGGGCCCAACAGCCAATCAGTTCTCTCTCCACTACAGAATCCAATCTATAATAGGAATCAGTAATAGAGGGGAAGGAAGGTAGGTCATGGAATATATATAATATATATATATAATATGGAGAACACAGAGAACACATCACGAAGAATTGAAGTTACTGTACAGGTAAGCAGCTTTTCTAGATCTAGATATATTCCAGTCTTAGTGACTCACAAGAAGTGACATGATGTAATTGGGTGGGTGCTTGGAGTCTATCTAAAAATGGATTTCAATACAGTCCTGCCATAAGAAACGCCTGCTCTGGAAGGTTCCACTAATGAATAGTATTTGGTAAATTGGAGAGAGTCCAGAGGAGAGCAACAAAAATGATATAAAGTTTAGACAACCTGACCTATGAGGAAAGGTTAAAGAAACTGGCCATGTTTGACCTTGAGAAAAGGAGACCAAAGGGAGACATAACAGTCTTCAAATATGTTAAAGGCTTTTATAACGAGGACAATAATCAAATGTTCTCCATGTCCACCAAGGGTAGGACAAGAAGTAACTGGCTTAATCTGCAGCAAGAGAGATTTAGATTAGATATGAGGAAAATCTTTCTAACTATAAGGATAGGTAAGTAATTTTCTCAGAGACTTCTGCAGTCTGAAAATGATCTGGGAATGTCTGAGGTTGCACAGTTCTTTCTCTATGAGGTGGAGTTGGGAGAATGCCCATGCACAGTTTCCAGTATGGCCATGCAAGGATATTATATGGATAAGACATAAAGGCCCAAGGAAAACACGATGATGTTTAGGTTTGTAGGAGACCCAAGACTCCCTTTCTGACCCATAGAATTCAGAAGAAGGGGCTTTAGGGGAATAGATAGACGATCCCTTCCCACTGTGTTGTGAGTCAGATGAGGAATAAGAGAATTCCACCTCTAAAGGAGGGGCTGCTGAGGCAGAAGTACTGGGTGTAATATTGGAGCAGCTGTTGTGCTGGGGAGGAGATCATTATTGATGTAACAGTGGCATGCATACCAGAGGACTGTTAAATTCAACCAAAAGTAATCGACACTCCAGCTCCTCCAAAACATCGAGATCCTTTGGAACCACATATTTTCCTGGCACTGATTTAGGTGGTATGGTGAATCTTTGGGCTCAGGTATAGGGGTACCTGGTGTCAGGGCCAAGGAAGAGGTTGCCACTGGTTCTCAAGTACTGGGTAGTAAGTGCTGGAGCCGGAGCAGAACCAGGTCTGGGGAGTGGGCCTGGATGCTAAGTGGGTGGGCCATGCCCACCCAGACTCACCCATGGCTATACCCTTGGGGCGAAGTTTTAGATATTTGACATTTTCTTTATCAGAACTGTCAAAGAATATATATACTCACCCCAAAATACATAACATACTTTTCAAACAAACATTTTGTAGAAAAAATCAACAATTTGCAATCTATTGTTACCAGTCACAGTGAAGAAGAGTGCATTGTCATCAAACTTGTTACTTTAATAACTGCAACTAATCCTGTGTCGGGAAAATTACTTTTCTCAGAACAAGGTGGGTGAGGTAATATCTTTATTTGGACCAACTTCTATTGGTCAGAAAGACGTGCTTTTGAGCTTACACAGAGCTCTTCTTCAGTCTGGGACACTTACTCAGCTAAATATAAATGGAACAGATTTTTTAGCATAAATAATTAACACATATTTCAAGGGACCATTCAAGGTGAAGTGGCCTATTAACACACATCCAATCATAAGGAGGAAACAAAGGGTGGGGGAAGCAGCTGGTGGAGAGGGTTGTTAGTGTGTGAGATATTTTTGTAATAAGCCATAAATTCAGTCTCTATTCAGTCCATGATTTTTAGTGTCTAGCAAAATTGTGAATTTAAGCTCCCTTGATCATCTTTTGAAAATGTTGTGCAGGTTTCCTTTGAGGATTAGGACTGATAGGTCAGATATAGAGTGATTGCTTTGTGAAAAGTGTTCACCCACAGGTGATACGATGGATTTGTGTTTTATCATTTTCCTGCATCATTTTCTCAGAATAGCACTTTCAACCTCTTTCTATAACAGTATATAATTGATTCAGACTTTTACTCACAGAAGACATGCTGTTCCTTGTTTATTCTTTGCGGTGCTTAAAAAATTACTATAACCATGGGTTTTAGAGACCAGGTGGGTAAGGTAATATTTTTTATTGAACCAATTTCTGTGGTGAAAAAGACAAGCTTTCAAGCTACACAGCGCTCTTTTTCAGGTCATCACCTCCTCCACCAACAGAAATTGGTCCAATAAAAGATATTACCTCATCCACCTTGTCTCTCTAAAATCCTGGGACCAATGCAGCCACAACAACACTGTACATAACCATGGGCTGTCATTTCATGCCATAATTGCATTCATAAGTTAGTTCTACTAAGGAGTAGTGGATTACTGCAAATATTTAAAGCCATAAATATGTCCTAAACATCCTGTTTGATGAAGTGCTACTCAGGCAATATATTTTGTTTAGATCTACTTAAAATAATATAGCTTTCTTTTCTTGAAAGATGTGTCAAAAAACATTCCCACTTCTGTGATAATGAATCCGTGATCTATGTATATAACCAGCAAAAGTCCCATAGCTAAAATCCTTGGCTGTGAGCCAGTGCAGGGATGGAAGACACCTGTCTCTACTTGCGTCCATTATGAGCTGTCAGCAATCATATAACCAGTATAGCTATACCAGCAAACCCTCCTAGAGGAGGTGCAATTTTTACTGGGAAGGGTTGTTTTGCTGGTATAGCTTATACCAGTTTACTGAATAAAATAAGCAATACCAGCAAAAGGACCTTTTTGCATCTGAGTCTATACTGGGGCTTTTGCTGGCATTGGCATGTTGCTTAGGGGTGTAATTTTTTTTTTCACAGTCCTATCCGACATAGCTATATCAACAAAACTTGTAAGTTTAAATCAGGCCTGAGTAACTTCGATGATTTGAATTGGAATTGAGTGTGTTTAATGCCTTGCAGGGTTAGAGTAATGGAGATATCAATGATATGTGGTTGCATCCACATTTCACTCTACCAGTCAGACTACTTTTGATTAGCTGGGGAATAAATGTTGAAACAAGTGACTTAGACTATTTTCAATATTCAGTAATATTGGCCAAAAGCATCAGGAAATTGCTGACAACTTAATATTGGAAGATTTGTTTCAAATCTCATATTTAACCACTCCATTAATGCTATTTTCTATTTTACATATCAAAAGGATATGTGGTTTCCATCATGGGACGTAAAAGACACTTGCCTAATATCAATGCTCGAGACTACAGACTACGTACTCAAGCAGAGAGGCAGGCTGTCAACTTTGTTGTCCAAGGTAAAAAAAAAAAAAAAAAAAAAAGGAGGAGGTTTAATTTCCTCTGACTGGGTGGAGGTTGACAAATGAAGTCAACAGACAAGAAATAATAAATGGGTGGCATGAATTAATTTTGTATTTTACAGCTTTAAGTGACAGAAGTATGAAACACTCACTAGCCGGTAGGGAACAAGAACACAATGGTATGCTACAATACTCTAGGGTAGCTAGCTGTATGAGGTGGAAGATTACTGCTGCAGCACTTCAAATGCAGTTTTCCTAAGGCTGTCTCTTTTTGGTTTCTTTGTCAGTTTGTGACTGGGCGTGTGTATACTTACAGCCCTGCAGTGGCGCAGCTGCACCAGGACAGCGGCACCGGTGCTGCTGTAGCGGTTAGTGAAGACGCTACCTATGCCAACGGGAGAAGCTCGTGTTCCACCTAACAAAGAGGTGGTAGCTATGTCGACAGGAGAAGCCCTCCTGTTGACATAGCACTGTCTACACTGGGAGTTCAATCCATGTAATTGCATTGCTCATGGGGGTGGATTTTCCACATATCTGAGAGATGTAGTCGTATAGACATAAATTTGTAGTGTAGCCCATGGCACAGAAACCATGGTTTCAGTGGTTTTACTACAAAGAGACTCAAATTTTAATTTTTTCAGATTTCTGTTTTTTGAGAAATACCTATTAAAAGAGACGTTGTATTGTATTATTATTATTTCTGTTGCAACCAGGGCTCATTCTTTGTGTGGAATGAGCAGGAAGAAAGCATTAAAGAGTTAAACAGGTCTTATCTTTGCAATATAAACTAGCAAATTTGCCAAACAAAATGCAATAAATCCACCTAATTTACTTATGTCAGTCTGCTGAGTTCACACCCCATTTGAAGTAACTTGGTATCTTTAAATGACCCTTGCTGCTGCTTTAAGGTGTTGCATTAAAAATCTACAGGTTTTTACTTATTTAAAGAGCTGATGTTGGCATGATTTGCATAATGCTTGCAAGTTAGAGTGGAGCTGTGAACCCTATCATGCAAATGAAAAGTACTTTTTAGACATGTTTATGAAGGTGCTTCTCATGAAAGTGGCTTGAATTTTCCTTTAGGAAGGAGCAATGAATTGTTGGGGTTTTTTCCCCTCAAACATTCTTTATTTTAATGTTTTGTTTTCAAAACAGGCAAATTAATTATGTAATATTCTGGACTATTGTCCATTGGCAGCCGCATCTTACAAGGAGGTGTAGAGCATCTGTAACTGAAGCCAATGGGAATTGAGGACACTCAGCACCTCACAGAAGACATTTGGTTCCTTGCAGGCCTGAATCCCAAATTTCAGACAACAAATTTGGGTTTTTCAATTTTGAAACACCAGAAGAGAATTTTGTAGAATTGGTTGAAACTTGAAATTTCCATTCCAGAGGAAATTCTGACATTTCAAAGTTTTCTTTTCTTCTAAATTGAAATTAAATTTTTGAAATATTGAATGACCTTATTGTAGCTTTCTATTGACTTTATCATTTTAACTAAGTATATTATATTATATTAATATTCAAAACAATAAAATCAAAATGAAGCACTTTGACCTTATCAAAATGAAATGTTTCAGTAATTTATTGTCAAAAATGTCTGTGAAATTGATATGTTCCCACAAAATGTTTCATTTAGTTGAATCAGCATTTTCCAGTAGAAAACTGTTCCACTGGAAAGCTTTCAGCCAGATACAGAATTCTGATAGGTATTTGGGAAGGGTGTTAAAATGGGGTTTATAATTAAAAAATATTCAATTATTTTTAAATATTACCAAAAAAATTCCTTCCTATGTTGAGATTTTAATTTCATAAGTTCAGCTCTGAGATAGTTTTTAAAGACCATATTACACTCCTCTATTTATACTGACTACAGTTACTGTGGTAAAAGATACAGTAGTGATTTCATATAGTAAGGTAGCATCTTATCTTGGTGACAACTTATACTCAAAAGACTAGGAATGTATGGTGTACCAATTTGAAATGGCTGTCATTAGCTTTAATGTGGTTATTTTTGAAGAAATTTGTCTTATTAGCCATTCCCTAGCTCAGTTTTCTTAACTGAGCTTGTGTCGTCTTTTCTAACTCTATTCCACGGATTTATTATAGCTTTAACTCATCAAACTATGCCTGACCATAACTAAAATCTAGGTTATTTAGGCTATTATGCACTTTGATTTTTCTCATGGATAAGTTAAGAAACTGCTTTTCTCTCTCACACATGCACGCAGTATGTAGGTATGTATGTATATTTGGGATGATTCATGTTTCAGGGTATAAGCCAACCTTTAATGGTAGTTCAGAAAAAAATTTCTTGGGGGGGTAAACTATTCCATAACTTCCTATTAGAGGCTTTCTTGCATCTTCCTCTTCTGAAGCAGCTGGTACTAGCCACTATCAGAGACAGAATACTGGGTTTAGCTTGACCATTGGTCTGGTCCAGTCTGGCAATTCCTATGTTCCCATATCAATATTAAAGGTGAATTCATACTTCGTTAATAGTATTAATTAGCATTTTTGATTCTTTGGTAATATTGAGCTTGCTCTTTGTTAACTTTATGGAGTCAGTTTCAGACCTGCATAGTTCAGAGGACTAAAGAGCTCTTCCCCGGCCCCATATTTTATATTAAAAACAGATCACTTTCTTTTGTAGGATCTGCAGCTGACCTTTGTAAAATGGCTATGGTTGAGATTTTTACCTCCGTTGCTATTTCTCCAACTTTAACAGCCAGGTTAGTAAGTGAACCACCGCAATGTTCTTTTTCATTTTACGACAGAAGTAGCTGAGATAAAGGCATTTCTGGAATTTTATTCTTTATTGTTCCATGTAATATGACATATTGTACGTACACTTTAACTATGACTTTTCTTTCATATTACTCTATTCAGCTAGATGAATGTTTAGTATGCATCTGGATCGGTTAACAAGCAAGGGCTGATGCTATTACTTTATATATTCACTGGAAGATTTTTGTTTATATTTTTGTGCAAGTAGATTTCTGTGTAAATCTATCCACATATACTGTGCCTGGTCATCAGATATAATGAGGACCCACAACTTCATTTGAAATCATTGGTGTTCAGCATTTTTAAAAATTAAGCCCACTGGTCATGTCTTTACTTATTTTGAATTTATTGTATCAAGTTGATTGAATATGATGTAAATTACTAACACATTCAGTGGATTAGGGGAAAAAACATAGTAGCCAGGACACCAGTATTGAAGCGAACTGTATGAACAAATTGTGCTTCTCAGCAGGCAACTTTTATTTATATTGTTTATTTATTATATTTATGTATATTTTATGTAATAAAGGAAAATATCTTATAGAATGTAAGGGAAAGCTAATGCATCACAATTTCCTTTTGTTAGTATAACTATGCACAGTTGGGCAATAGATCACAGGAAAGCCTCCAGATTCTTATATAGAAGAATAGAAGAAAAAAACCCTAGTTTTCAATCATAAAAGATAGAACTGTTGGTGCAAAAAGTCACTAAGCAATATTATTATTAGCTCTAATAGAAAAAAGCCTTGAAGGCAAACATGGGGAAAAAAAGAAATGAATCCTGGTCTTTCATAAATTTGTGGTATGTGGTCAAATAGAACTTGAGGAATTTGAAGTAGAATTTTAGATAAAAGCAAAGAACAGAGGTTTCCAAAATGTCAAAGTTTTTATTGGAATATTTCTATATGATATTGGGATTTTTGTAAAAAATCTCAATTGTGAGAATAACATATCAAATAATTCAACAGGACTTTTCATTGAATCAAAAAACCCAGGATTTTGCCCCATAAATATACTTTACAATAATATAATAGTTTTTTGTTTTTTATTTGTACAGCACTTATAACCATGACTAGGGCTCCTAGTACTATGGTAATGCATATAATAATATTAAATAATAACATAGCTCTTTACATGTTAAATATAGTTATGTTATTCCTTAAATATTTACTCATACATACATCTCACAGTGATTATAAGCATGAATATTAATAAGTTACAAGCTTTCAGTAGAGACCTCACAAGCTACCCTTCATGGGTAAATACTATGAAAGTGAGATATTCAATGTAGTGAATTTGTCAGGTCTGAGACATGAGCTGCTTATAAAGAACAATGAACCCTTTGCCTCTTGGCACCAATAGGCCTCTGTATCACACCTCCTATAATTAACACAGTAGGGCTAGCTGCAGGCTATTCTGCAGGTGTCAGTTCTCGGTGCTCTTTCCTAGACAGGGCGTCTGCTACCACATTTTCTTTCCTTTTGGTGTGCACAATTTCCATCTCATATTCCTATAGTGCTGGGCTCCATTGCCATAGCCTAGAGTTGGTACCTTTTTGTTATGTGTAACCACACCATACCAAGAGAGTGATCTAACACCCTAACATTTCTGTTTCACTGATAACGTTTTAGCTGTTTGACTGTTCATCAGGGCCATCCCACAACATTTTGGCACCTGAAAGGAGGTACTATGTCCCCTCTCAGTAGTTCGAACATCTCTATAATCATCCCCCTCGAGCCTCCCTAGTAGTGTTGGCAGCCAATGAAAGAGAGAGACAGGGTCACCAGGCATCAAGCCCAAAGAACAAAGAGGGCAAAAAAGTTTTATTCCATAGGTGAGTTACAGATTTGTATTGCAAACCAGCAAGCTCTTCTGGGGTGATACAATTTTGAACCAGTTCAGTCTTCACTGCTCTGCTGGGAAGCAGTTCTGCTTTGGGACTTTTGCATTGTCAACTCTGTACTTCTGAAAGAGACTTACCTTCCAGGGACCCAGAATAGCAGTGGGGACTGGCAGGTCGCCTGAACAGGTTGTTTATCAATAGAGGTCCCTTCTCCCTGACATAGCAAGGTTCATTTTTCAGCTCTGGGGAACTCCCAAAATGGATGTGTTTGCAACAGAAGTCTGTTTGCTCTCAAGCTGGCCACATCCCAGGTTCATTGACAGCCGTTTTATTGCTGCTGTAGTCAGAGGGTCTCCTTTATGCTTTTCCTTTCATCCTTCTCTACCCAAAGTTCTGTGCAAGGTCAAGCAGGACAAGGCCCATCTTATACTGATTGCCCCGGCTTGTCCCCATCAGAACTGGTTTTCAGAGCTCTTAGACCTATCAGTCAGTCCCCACTGTCAATTCCACTTCACACAGACTTTATTTTACAGAATCATGGCTGCCTTCTCCACCCCAATCTTCAGGCAGAGGAGTCCTGCTCTAGGGAAGTTCAGGAGGTGCTGCTGAATAGTAGAAAACCATCAACTAGGAGTACTTATGTGGCTAAATGGAAGAGGTTTTCCATCTGGTCCATACAGAAAGGGGTTTCCCCATCCCTCACTTCTAGTCAGCACATTTTGGACTATCTTCTGTCCCTAAAACAGCAAAGGTTGTCGATTAGCTCAAGCAGAGTGCACCTAGTGGCTACTTTGGCTTCCACCCACTATTGAAAACTGCTCTTTTTTCCAACCCAATATCTGTACGATTTTTAAAGGGCCTGAACAGACTATTTCCAGAGGGGCAGAACCGTGTTCCCCCACGGAGCCTGAATCTAGTCTTAGAATCATAGACTATTAGGGTTGGAAGAGACCTCAGTAGGTCATCTAGTCCAATCCCCTGCTCAAAGCAGGACCAACACCAACTAAATCATCTCAGCCAAGGCTTTGTCAAGCCAGGCCTTAAAAACCTCTAAGGATTTAGCAAAGCTGATGCTGATGTGTCCTACCTTTGAGCCTCTAGCAGCCTACTCCCTGTTGTACCTTTTTTAGTGGCCATTATGTTGGCCAGGGAGAGTGGGGCAGTTGAGGGCACCAGTTTCAGATCTTCCATATACTTTCTTCAATTCACACAAAGTTCATCTTTGTCCTCACCCAAAATTTCTCACCAAGGTGGTTTCCGCTTTTCATATTAATCAAGCAAGTCTTCTTGCCAATCTTCTTCCAAAGTCTCATGGTCATAAGGGTCTGAATGTTAAAAGAGCTTTAGCTTTTAATCTGGAATGGACTATACCTTTCAGGTCTTTGACTCAATTGTTCACTGCAGTTGCAGACATATGAAGGGCAGTCCTGTGTCCACTCAAAGGATCTTATTTTGCATCTCCAGTTGTATTCACCTGTGTTACTAGTTTAGTTGGCTAATGTGAAGCTTTCGGATAGTGTGTTGAGTTATTCAACTAGGTCCCAAGCAGGGTCTGTGGCTTTTCTGGCTAATGGTCCTATAATATACATTTGCAGAGAGGCAACCTGGTGATGTTGTCATACAATTACCTTTCACTACATGATCTCCCAACAATCTAAAAACAATGATAAATTTGGACAAGTGATACTTTCCATGTTCAAATAGACTCCGAACTCACTTCCAGTTTGCACGGCTTATGAGTCATCTACAGTGGAATGGACATGTCCAATCACTTAAAGAAGAAACAACTATTACTAATCTCTCTATAACTCTATTTCTTGGAGATGCTACACATGTCCATTTCACAACCCACTCTCCTTCCCCCCTCTATTGGAGCCTTTCCTTAAAAAGGAAGAGAGGGGAATTAGGCCAACTTGGCCCTTTGTACCTGTGTGAGGTGCACAAGGCAGTAAAATGTGCTCGTGCTGCCCCATCAGGTACTGCTAAGGGAAAAACTCTCCTGACAACTATACACTGGAGTGCACAAACACCTATAGTAAAATGAACACATACAACACATCTTGAAGAACAAGTTACAGAAAGGTTAGTAACCATTTCATGTGCATCTTTTTCCATTTTTGGATGGCCGGGGAAATGGCCCTGAGAGTTCCATGACGACCCCATAAATCGTCCTTTAATCACAGTAAAGGCTACAATGGAGCCTTGCAGAGACTGGTAGGTTTCTTCCACGTCTGACATAAGTCATATGTCCTACAATACTCCTTTACTTCACCCTAAATATGAGGCCAGTAGTTTTTCTTAAGCCTCTCAAATGTTCTCTCTCTTCTCAAGTGACCAGCAAATGGGCAGTCATGTATAACCCTAATAGTTCTTCACAATCCTTTTGGGCACCACAGGCTGTCTCTAGGGATCTCCATGGAACCTGTCCTTACCCACACAGGCTCCCCTCTATATTCTGTGCTGCTGTATAAAGAACTTGCCCCTGCTTTCTTTCTAAGGGGCATCAGTGCAGATAGCCTCCCTTATACTTTCTAGAGAAGGGTCAGGATCTTTACTGGGTTTTTGTTCATACCCAAAGCTGTCCCAGACAAAGAAGCTGATTTCTCAACTCCCTGCTCTGAAGACAAGCTTCTGCTGCCCTCTGCTAAGGGTGTAGAGGTTTTGCCTCCCTCTACAGGGTCCATGTTTGGGGACTCAGAGTTATACTCTTTCTTAGTGCGAGTTATAATATTAGTAACTCTAGACAAAGACAATATATCATTACTGGTTAACTCATCCACTGGAATGCTATCCACTATTCCAACATTTAAAATATCTCCAACTCTATTTGAGCTAAAGGCTCAGTGGTTTCAAATTTTCCTAATCAAGAAGTCTTCATTTTCCCCTGGGAGCACATCAGCTTCCATAACCATTTCTCTTTTGAGCAAAGATATTTGGACACCAGTGTCTCTCCAACCTGGGCGTACCTTGCTATTTACTTTGGCAACTTTAATAATTTTTTCATTGACCGCCACTGATTCAGGTCTTACAAAATTAACTAAGGTCCCCTCAGGACTTCCATGGGTCCTGAGGCTAAGGTAGCCACATTAACCTGGGCTGAATGGGTTTGTATTTGGATTCCCCTTGCTTAAGGCATTCTTTTTTCATGTGCTCAGTGGAGTCACATGAATAGCACTTTCTTGGGCTGTCCCTCTGTATTAAAGGCCTGTAATTATGATTACTAGGAGGGGATTGGTTCTGGGATAGTGGGTGCTTGGAATCTCCACTGCCATCCCTTTTCTTGCAGATAAAACAGGCCCCCCTTTTACACTGGGCTTCTGCTTTTCCCTCTGGGGTTTTGCGCTCACTGAACAGACTGGCCTGTACGTAGGATCAGTGATATCAGCTGCTTCCTGTACAGTGGCTAGGGTTTTATCCCAGACCGACTCTCTAACTTCTTCAGTATATATACTCAGGAAATGTTCCTGTGAAAACTTCTTTCCAATATCCATAAAACTCTCGGAGCAAAGGACATCGACCCATTATAAAAATCAAGAAATAAATGGAATGGACATTGGCGGGACACACTGTATGCAGCCAGACAACAAAGTTACCTCAATGTATTAAATATAGGATGATGTACTATAATACACTACACTACACATTTTGGGCCAGGTTTTCTGCACTGATTCCAGCCTCTTTGTGCTACCTGAATTGCACAAAAGGGACAGAATCTGGCTGCTGGTGTCTGGTTGAGAATTCACAAGGGGTGTGATCATCAGCTGGTGTTTCCAGAATTGAAAGTTATTGTGTTACTCGTCTCAGCCAGTGAGGGCTTTGCTGTTGCTAAGCTATGTATCAGCTGCCTGACACATGACCATATCTGTCTTGGAACCAAACTCTTCAGGACTCTGTTACCTGCTAGGCAAGGTTTAGACAGGCAATCAGTAAACTCCAATTCCCAAATTCTTCACAGAAGTCTTGCTGCAGTGCACAACTCCTTCTTACTGTAACATTCACAAAACCGTTATCAAATTTGCTGGTCCTTTAAAAAGACAGTACCACAGCAGCTTACTATCTTAACTGGGGTTAACAAACATCTATTTCAATCACAGCATTTATAGTAAAAGTAAAGTACGTTTATTAATAAAGGGGCACAGATTTAAGTGATATCAAGGAATAAAGAGAGAGATGGTTACAAACAAACAAAAGTAGAATCTATTTCTAAGACTTCAATCTAACTTAACAAACTGGAGTCCTTTGTTCAAAGTTTTTCTCACCAGTCTTTTTTCCATATTTTTTAGCCAGGACACTTCACAGAGCTAAAAGTGCTCAGTTCCTTTGTCTCCTCAAGTGAAGGATAACTTAGGGAATTTCTTCCCCTCTTTTTATAGTCCAGTAAACCTTTGAAATGTATTCTTCATAATGGTATTCCCAGATAAAGTTCCTTTCCTCTGCTGAGTGCAGATGCCATACTGTCTGGTATAGATTCTCCCGCTGGTGATTTTTATAGTGCGCATGATCTCTTCCTGAAACCTCTAATACAAATGAATTACTCATTGAATTTGGCCACACTTGGTCTGAGGTTTTGACCTGTTCCCTTTGTGTGGAGAAAACCTGTTTACCAATCCCCATGACCTGTCTGGTTTAAACACATTTTAGTCATATGCTTTCAGCACTCTTTGTGGGTTAAGTGTACATATATCATGCAAGAATACTAATATTCAGGGAGTTTAGTTTTCCAATAATATCTCCAATAAGTATATGCAAGCCTCTGCAGGTGGTGGTATCTCTCTGGAAGTATTACAGCCTGACTGACTTTTCGTAATCACTCCCCACCGGTGTTAGTTCCTGGAGGGATGTGGACACCCTCCCCTACGGAATTACATACAATCCCTGCCCCACAATGATACATAAACTTAATACAGTAAGGTGTCCCAAAGATATTGCAGGAAATTGCCATATCTCTCATAATATCTGTCCTTATATCCTCACCCCCTTTGTAAGTACTTTAGTCCCTGTTAGAACTTTTAACTTTTGAGTCATATGTTTTTACTTTGGACTAGCATAACACTGGTCAATACATTTTGAAATACCTTTCAAAGTCACTTAGGGCCAGATTGCTCAACCCATGAATAAAGGATTCACAGTTATTCCTATAAGTAGTTCAACTGATTTGCAATAGGGCTACTGTAGGCTGCGAGTAACTGTTCACCAGTGTGAACAAGGGGCTCACTTTTTAGCTATTAATCAGTCAATTATAGTTTTTGAGACCTGTACATTAAATGGGTGTTTTTTCCAGGACATGATCACTGAGAAAACCCACTTCTCACTGACTACACAGTGCTTTCAACCAGGTGCTTAGAGGCAGCAGCGTTGGTGCTGCTGATATCTGTAATGATTTGCTAGGACTAGGACTACTTCTTGTATTCCTTTATCTATTCCTTAAGGAATTGAGTTTGCACATGTTTTTCCTGTATCAAGTATGTGAGATTTTCCAGTTAATGTTGATTTCACATCTCCAACTGTCCATTTTCACAAAACAGATTGTGGATCTGCTGTGAGGTAACTGTATTTGCTGGCTTATAACTTTTATCCTTGACTTTCATATATATGGGCTATTCCACTGCCAGTGTGAACAGTGGTTTTGCTTGTGGAAGTGGGGAAAGAGACCTTTTTGCCACATGTGAGAAATAAGTGCTCTTGACTGTCCTCCAGAGGTGGTAGGGTACCTTGTCACACACAGCAGATATTATGCTCGGGGGGAAAGGGAAGCATGCTCAGCTGCAGATCTTATTGTTGCTTCACAAGTGAGCATTGTGATCTCTCCAGCAGCTGCTTCCAAATACCAGTAGGTGGCTGAAGAAAGCTCTTGTTCCATTCCCAAAGCCGCCAACCTCATGCCCCTTGGGATTGTGGAGTGTGCGGCTAAGTAGGCTAGCTATTACCTTCCCTCCAGCATTCAGGGAGCATGGGTAGCAACATTCTGCCAGGATCCTGCATAGGTCCACAAAGTGGCAAAACGGCTCCTATGCTCTCTTTTAATACTTAGACGGGACTAGCCAAAACATAGCCCATTTTTTAAAAATGAGCTAAATGTATTCAGTGTGCAGAATGTCATAAATACCAAGGGCAAGAAGAGCATTCAGTACATAACTGGTTTTAAAATGTCCCCTGTTACTCTAATTGGAGCATTCAACACATACCAATGCATTTAGTTCATTTAAAAAATTATTTGCTGGTCACTTTTAAGTTTGATATTGTTTAAGCTACTTGGATCGGTGTGAAAATTACATTCTTATCAATTAACCATCTGTTCTGCTATGATGTATTCAGAGAGAAAATATATGTTTTACATGTAAATTGAATGATAGATAAAATGTTAAAATGCCTATTTTATTATGGGAAATACTGAAAGAGATAGTTCCTTTTAAATTCAGGCAACATGCATAATTCCTGCAAACAGGAATCATCCTCGCCTACAGTTTTTAAGGTAAAAGTCGCAAATAGGCACTGTATTCAAAAAGCTTCACAGATGACGAGAGAAACTTGAGAATTCTGCATAATCTTGCAAAGCTATTTTAAGAGTATTTCTCGTTCTTGGTAACATGACAGTCTTAATTGGAGTGATCTGCAGACCTTTGGGGGGAAATAAAGCAGCAGTTATGTAACAAGCAGCATCTGTAGTGTCACAAAAGACCTTTAGTATGAGGAACATAGGTACTGCCTTACTGGATCAGACCTAAGGTTCATTTAGTCCAGTATACTGGCTCTGACAGTGGCCAGTACCAGATGCTTCAGAGGAAGGTGTGAGATCCCTATACTAGTCAGATGAGAGATAATCTTCCCCCCTCATAGGTCTCATCCTGGTCTCTAATAGAGACTCTGAAGCACAAGGTTTGATATCCCTTCCAAAATTTGCTGTCTTTTAATTATAATTTTGGTTATTATTGATGTTGCTATAAATATCCAATCCATTTTTTGAATCTTGTTAAGTTCTTGGCCTGAACAACTTTCTGTGGCAACAAGTTCCACAGCTGAATCACACATTGTATGAAAAATATTTCCTTTTATCAATTCTGAATTCCCCAACCCTTAATTTCATTGGATGTCCCATTGTTATGGCTCTACCAAATTCATGGCCCATTTTGGTCAATTTCATGGTCAGAGGATTTTTTAAATAATACATTTCATGATTTCAGATATTTAAATCTGAAATTTCACAGGGTTGTAACTGTAGGGGTTCTGACCCAAAAGGGGGTAGTGGGGGCATTGCAAGGTTATTGTAGTGGGGTTGTGGTATTGCCACCCTTACTTCTGCACTGCTGCTGGCAACAGCACTGCCTTCAGAACTGGATAGCCGGGAAGTGGCATCTGCTGGCCAGGAGCCCAGCTCTGAAGGCAGCACCACTGCCAGCATCAGCATAGAAGAAAGGATGGCATGGTAGGGTATTGCCACTCTTACTTCTGTGCTGCTGCCTTCAGAGCCGCCACTCTCCGGCCACCCATTGCCACCCTTACTTCTGCACTGCTGCTGACAGAGCTGGGCACCTGGCCAGCAGCCACTGCTTTCCAGCCATCCAGCTGTGAAGGCAGTGCAGAAGTAAGGGTGGCAATACCAGACACCCCCTACAATAACCTTGTAACCCCGCTCTGAAAGCCCCTTTTGGGTCGGGACCCCCAATTTGAGAAACACTGGTCTCCCCTGTGAAATCTGTATAGTATAGGGTAATAGCACACAAAAGACCAGATTTCACAGTCCGTGAAGTGTTTTTCACATCCGTGAATTTGGTAGGGCCCGACCCATTGTTCTTGTGTTCTAAGACAGCAAGAACAGAAGTTCCGAATCTACCTTCTCTATACCTTTCATTACTGTATATACTTTTATCGTGTTCCCTTTTATTCATCTCTCCTTACTAAGGTAAACAATTCCAATCTTTCCAGTCTTACTTCAGATGAGTTTTTCTAACCCTTTGATCATTCTTGTCACTTTCCTGGGAACCTTCGTAGTTCTGAAATTTTAAAAATCTACAATTTTTACAATCTTGTACACTCCCCAACTACATGCAAGTTTTAAGCCTTCTGTTATGCATTTGGGTGCTTCTGTATCAAAATGCAGGGGGGAAGGGGAAGGAAATGCTGGCATTCTGAGATGGATGATGATTTTAAGGTACTTTTTAATGGGCCGGGGGAGAGCCAAGGCACTACAGATAGAGCTGGTAATCAGAATATAAAATATGATAATCTTGTAGATAATAGTGGAAGTTTGATGAGCAGGAACACATTGCTGCTGTAAATGAGGAAAAAATCCATGACAGTAGAGTTGGGCTGGCTTTGTAAGGTATTTCTAATTATATATTTATGTTGCTATGTTAATGTGATTGTTTGAAAAAACAAACCTGAAGTAGCATACTTTTAGATACCTCTGGTTATAAAAACATTTACAAAATAATTATCAGATTTACATTTTTATTATAGTATTAAGTAACTTTTTACAGGAATTTTTAATTATATGAATAGAGATTTCTCCAGACATAAGGTCAATTTCAACTAACTCTTGTCCATTTGGGAATTCAAAAATTCATTCATTTATATACATTCATTTACAGTTTAATTGCCAGAGTACCATGGAACCAGAAATAAAATGTGTTACTTTTTCATTAAAACGTAACCCTTGGGCACTACAGGCCTGGTTCACGTTTACAGTAAGGCCACTTTATTCTGCCTTAGTGGAAAAGAGAATCTGGCCCTATGCATTGTAGGCTTTCTAGACTTTGAATCTTCTCCTAATTTGTATTCTATTCCGCCATAGTAAGTGCATGAGCAGAAGGCTCTCTCAAAGTGACATGTCTAACATCTGTGGTTTGTTCTTGATCTCATCCTCTCCCTTTTCATCAAGGCCCCTTTCTACAACTCTGGCAGTGTAAATGAGAATCTGGTGCTTCTAGGTTTAGTTCCCAGTTCAGAAAAATAGAATCATAGAATATCAGGGTTGGAAGGGACCTCAGGAGGTCATCTAGTCCAACCCCCTGCTCAAAGCAGAACCAATCCCCAGACAGATTTTTGCCCCAGATCCCTAAATGGCCCCCTCACGGATTAAACTCACAAACCCTGGAGTTAGCAGGCCAATGCTCAAACTACTGAGCTATCCCTCCCTCCCCAATTTTAAGTGTAATTTTAAGTATAAGAGTAGTCCCATTGATATAAAGTGTGCTCTATTCATGTGCTTAAAGCTATGCATGTGCTTAAGTACCTGGGTAATGCAATAAACTGGTTTGAGTCCTTCCTGGAAGGATGCATCCAATAAGTAGTAATGGGAAACTGCACCTCTACCACCAGACCCCTCATTTGTGGAGTTTCATAAGGATCAATTCTCTCTCCAGTCCTTTTCAACATCAACGTGCAGCCACTAAATGAACTGGTCAGACAACATGGACTCAAGTGCTAGCAATATGCAAATGATACACAGTGCTATTTATTTTTCACCACATATGACCACACCACTACTACCAAGACAGCCCAGTGCTTGGATGAGATCTGCTCTTGAATGAAGAGCAGCTGGCTGAAGCTAAAGCAAGCAAGACAGATGCTGGTGGGCAGAGGAAAATAGTTTGAAGAGTTGCAGCCACAGTGCAGTGCCAATTGGTTGAAAATACGCACCCACAGTTGGTCACATCAGGTCATAGTCTGGTTGGATTCCTTGCTAATGTTGAGTTCTCATAGAGCAGCACCCACAAATAATGCTTTCTACCAACTCCACTTGGCTAGGAAACTCCGTCCCATCCTGGCAGACAAAGGGCTAGTCTACACTAACTCTGTAAGTCGATTTAAGTTACGCAAGTTCAGTTACGCAAGTTGCTCTCCTGTCAACATAGCTTCCGCCTCTCGGGGAGGTGGAGTACAGACTTCGACTGGAAAGCATTCTCCCATTGACTTAGCATGTCTTCACCAGACCCGCTAAATCAACTCCACTGTATCGATCACAGCAATGCTGATTTAGCCAGTAGTGTAGACATGGCCAAAGGCCTGGCCTCAGTTATTCATGCCTTCATCATCCTCAGATGGATTACAGCAATATGATATCCCTTCAGGTTTGAGGCCTTCAGCATTTAGGAAACTCCAACTAATTCAGAATCCTCCAGAGTGTCTGCTCAGCAACACAAGCTACCATGAAGATATCAAATCTGTCTTATACTATCCACATGGCTTCCCATAAAATTTCACATCAAGTTCAGGGTATCAGTCCTTATCTTCACAGCGCTCCATGGCATGGGCCCAACATATTTAAAAGACCATCTAAAGTTCTGGGACAAAGACCATAGTCAACAACTACTCTCCTCTGGCACAATGGAACTCTCAACAACAAGAGTAAAGCTCATCTGTGCAGGAGAGAGTACCTAATTCAGACATGGTCTGAGACTGTGGAATGAACTCCCCCAGGAATTAAGGACCATCACTACTTTCTGCTTCAAATACAAGGCACATTTCTTTAACCTTGCCTTCTCTCACATAAATACATAGCAACAGGTATATTTATATATATATATTTTTAAAACTCCAAAAAAGACACTCCATTGCACACTTTTCTCCCTCTGGGGAGAGGATGAGAAAACAAACAATATGTGACAGATCTGTACTCACATTGCTTACTGCACCACTGGAAACTGCTCAGATACTATGGTGAAGAGCGCAATACAAAAACCTGTATATAATAGAACAGAAAGTACCAGACTGAACTGATGCCTTAATCAATAAATAGTAGATCTTATAGGAATTGGGACATCTTGTGTGTAAGGGGTCAGAGTAAGGCACATGAAATCTGTGTCTTTGCCTTTAATAGGTGCTAATATAATTATAAGAAATTTCACCACATGGTTAACACACTGACTTAATGTGATGTATCCTCATCTAGTGGCTGAGGATAATACCCTCCTGCTTACTATTTTAGTGGTACTAGCGCCTTGAAAATCTTTATCTATATTTGATGGGAATATCTGAAAGCCCAGGTCAAGAAATTCAAATGTAATAATAAGAACAGGAGTACTTGTGGCACCTTAGGGACTAACAAATTTATTAGAGCATAAGCTTTCGTCCACGAAAGCTTATGCTCTAATAAATTTGTTAGCCCCTAAGGTGCCACAAGTACTCCTGTTCTTATTTCTACATTTGAATTTCTTGACCTGGGCTTTCAGATATTCCCATCAAATATAGATAAAGATTTTCAAGGCGCTAGTACCACTAAAATAGTAAGCAGGAGGNCTTCTTTTTGCGGATACAGACTAACACGGCTGCTACTCTGAAAAATGTAATAATGAAATTATTATTGCACCCATTGATAAGTGCTTTGGGAATCTTCCAGGAAGAAAAATCTATCCACTCCATAATAAAAAAAAAAATGCCTTTTATCTTCTGAGAGCAGTAAGTGGCAATCTAGCCAAATTTTAGAAAAGGGTTAGATCCCCGCTGTTATCTTGTGCTTAGGGGAGTCTGGAATATTCTTGTAATGGAAGAGCTCCCAGACAAGAGGAATAGTTGTTTCTAACAGATCTGGCACTATTTCTAGAATATGAAAAAGACAGGACAAAAGACAAAGAGACCAGAAACAGAAAATATTGTTAGTATTCAGCCTCTGTTCTAGTAATATAAAAAGCTGAGGGATGTTAAACTTCCATTCTTGTATAAGCTTTCACTACAAAAATGTCCACGGTGCTGCACTGTAGCTTGATTGTGATTGTTTTTCTTTGTATCTGCTCACATTCTGCAAAATGAAAATAAAAAGTTTAAACAAAAAACAAGGTACAGGAAATACCGTAGGTCAGGGAAGTGTTTTTGCTTCAGTGCCCTTTTCCACACACTCTAGTATAATCGGACCCTTCTGCCTATATTGTGCCAGAGTGCTTGGGTGCTCTCCAATATGGAAAAACAACATTATGGCTCCAGAGTAGCATGCCAGCTAAGGAGTCAATGAGCCTATTGTGTGGTCAGTCCTCAGGAATTTTCAGATACTTGCTATATGTAGTCTGCACCTAAGCCTATGACTAAATGCAGACAGTAATCATATATTTGGATGTAGTATAAATAGAAATAAAATTCTTCAAACAGCATTACCAATAATGTGTACCAGAGCTGTATGTGTTTAAGGCTATAATACCTTCTCAGGGTTCTGGAGGTATAAAGGCAAGTTTTTCAAGTTTCACTCTAGTGTTTTAGAATATCTCCAGAATCAGCAGTTTCTGTATAAAAAATATAGTCTTACCATGTGCAATTGGAGATATATTATTCCTTCTACTATATTAAGGAATTTCTCAATATGATACTGTTTAGCTTGTGACACAGTTAGTTATAGTCAATCATTTAAGCATTATCTTAAATATGTAAACTAATAAGTACATGCAGTAACTATGAGAATTTTTCAGAGCCAAAACTTATTTTCTGATTTAAATTGCGAGATTGGGAAAATGTAATATAATACATATTATTTGATACTGGAGAGACTGCCTGGCCAGATGGATATTTTGACCTCCCCCATTATACTCTGTATTTTTGTGTAATATGCATTGCATTTAAATGATTTCATCGTGACCAATGATTCAGCTTGTTGCTATAATTTAGCATTAAAAGGTGATGTGTAAATAAAAAATAGAAATGTTGTTCACTGCCGCAATATGTACTGAATGTCCCCATTAACCAGGCTGAGAAATGCATTTAGCACTTACAATAAACAAATAAAACCTAACCTATATTTAAAATTATTTTTACCTTCTATGAATACCTGAAATACCAGAAAAGTTTACAGGAGCATTGGACAGGGTCCATAGGGTCTTAGTAAAGTGGTAGTTACAGTTTCAAAGTTTCATTTTTAACATTTTATTACTAGCCTGTGGGTGTTCCAGTTATTATACTCAGATGTAAACTAATAAAAGAAATCTGCATCGTATACTTTTTAAAAAAAAACTCTTAGCTTAGTTCCTGGGCTTATTGCTCTATCTGAATTTTCCTGAATCTGATTTCCCAGAATGCTGGATTCTGGGACATCACAGTGGAGCCAGGAGCTGCAGGACTTTATGGGGCCTAAAAGAAAATTTTTGAAGATGTACTTTTAGAATAAGACCTAGTCCCATATAAGCACACATTCTAAGTTCATAAGACCTAGTCCCATATAAGCACACATTCTAAGTTCATATTTCAGGAGAGCACTATATTGAAGTCAAGAGGAGTTAAGCATGTTCTTAAAGTAAAGCATGTGCTTAAATGTTGTCCTGATTAGGGATGGTTTCCTGAATCAGGGCCTGAGTTTGACAGATACTACAGTGTAGACTTTTACTACACCAAGGACTATTCCCTGATTATTCCCTCATTTGTTCAAGTTCAACTGCCCTTGACTTCAATTTGAGTTGCATTCATGCACATGATGGGATAATCAGGGATAATGACAAAGGACTAAAAGGTCCCGTTTCAAATCAGTATAGTTTTGTTTTGTTTTGTTTTTCCCCAGTTCATTGGTAAATTATTGTCAAAAAGCTCCATGGAAGAAATGTGTTGTGAGGAAGGATTTGAATGAAAGAGGGTTGTCATATGGGGAAAAAAAGAGGGAGTTTGTTCTAAAATAATGAGACGGAAATATGGAAGAATGTACATCCTCTTAGGCAAGTTACTTTTAAAAGAACATGAAATCTATTTTTCTGATCTTAGTAGAAAAGTTTATATAATGAGAATGATTTCTTGGCTTGCATAAGTGAAGACTAAATTGTGTTTGAAAATAATATAGATGCAGTTTTAAAAAAGAAATCTATGAATGATAACATTGTTAGCTTTGGCTGCATTCATGACCATTTTGGCCTTGTCTTCATTAGGAAAAAAGATGTGTTCTTAACTTGAGTTGACTAACTTGAGGAAAAAGCCTTATGAAGACAAGGTAGCTTTCACATGAATTAGCAGATCGAGTTAGATACCGTTTCTTCATAGAATATCAGGGTTGGAAGGGACCTCAAGAGGTCATCTAGTCCAACTCCCTGCTCAAAACAGGACCAATTCCCAACTAAATCATCCCAGCCAGGGCTTTGTCAAGCCGGGCCTTAAAAACCTCCAAGGAAGGAGACTCCACCACCTCCCTAGGTAACGCATTCCAGTGCTTCACCACCCTCCTTGTGAAATAGTGTTTCCTAATATCCAGCCTAGACCTCCGCCACTGCAACTTGAGACCATTGCTCCTTGTTCTGTCATCTGCCACCACTGAGAACAGCCAAGCTTAATCCTCTTTGGAACCCTGCCCCAGGTAGTTGAAAGCAGCTATCAAATCCCCCCTCATTCTTCTCTTCTGGAGACTAAACAATCCCAGTTCCCTCAGCCTTTCCTCATAAGTCATGTGCTCCAGACCCCTAATCATTTTTGTTGCCCTCCGCTGGACTCTTTCCAATTTTTCCACATCCTTCTTGTAGTGTGGAGCCCAAAACTGGACACAGTACTCCAGATGAGGCCTCACCAATGTCGAATAAAGGGGAACGATCACGTTCCTCGATCTGCTGGCAATGCCCCTACTTATACAGCCCAAAATGCCGTTAGCCTTCTTGGCAACAAGAGCACACTGTTGACTCATATCCAGCTTCTCATCCACTGTGATCCCTAGGTCCTTTTCTGCAGAACTGCTACCGAGCCATTTGGTCCCTAGTCTGTAGCAGTGCATGGGATTCTTCTATCCTAAGTGCAGAACTCTGCACTTGTCCTTGTTGAACCTCATCAGGTTTCTTTTGGCCCAATCCTCTAATTTGTCTAGGTCCCTCTGTATCCGATCCCTACCCTCTAGTGTAACTACCACACCTCCCAGTTTAGTGTCATCTGCAAACTTGCTGAGAGTGCAGTCCACACCATTCTCCAGATCATTAATAAAAATATTAAACAAAACCGGCCCCAGGACCGCCCCTTGGGGCACTCCGATTGAAACCGGCTACCAACTAGACATGGAGCCATTGATCACTACCCGTTGAGCCTGACGATCTAGCCAGCTTTCTATCCACCTTACAGTCCATTCATCCAGCCCATACTTCTTTAACTTGGCGGCAAGAATATTGTGGGAGACCGTATCAAAAGCTTCCTAGTGAAGGCAAGGCCTTAGTGTTTATTTTCTGTGAATATTTAGGCAATCAGTTTACTGGCAGGAGGGTTTTCAGAAACAACAAATTTGAAGAAGAAAACGTTGGAAAATATTTGCAGAAAATGAATTCTGAACTCATAAATGTAGTATTTGCACTGGAAACATATTCCTAAGAGTTGTACTAATCCATTCAGAGAACAGAAAGAGTATCATGCATTCACTGTGTCCATCACATTCTGAATTTTGAATACTCTCAATGCTGTGCAAATGAATGTTCTATAGACCAAAAATTAATCATTCAAATGATTTGGCCAATCACTTTGAATAACAAATGTTGAAAAATAATAATTTTAACAAAGGAAGAGAAAGGGGCTAAATTCAACTGATATATTTGTTTCAAATTACTTAGCCCTTTCTGTAACAGCAAGGCTACTTACTGCTCCTGGTCGGTCATCCAACTAAGTGATCAAAATAAAACAAAGATTCACAGACTAACATGAAATGTCGGAACTCTTTTTGATAATGATCAAAGACCAGAATGAAGAATAGCTATTATTGCCAAACCACTGAAGAGGTAGAACATAGACATGGCTGCCCTCCATGAAACCAGATTCACTGATGATAGGATTACTCATTTATTGGATATGGGGAAGCAGTAGATGTGAAATACCTTGATTTTAGTAAGGCTTTTGACAGTTCCTCATGACATTCTCATAAGCGAAGTAGGGAAATGTGGTCTAGATGAATTTACTATCAGGTGGATGCACAAATGGTTGAAAGCTCATACTCAAAGAGTAGTTATCCATGGATTGCCGTCAAATTGGGTGGGGGTACCTTGTGGGGTCCTGCATGGTTCAGTCCTGCATCTGGTACTATTCAATATTTTCATTAATGACTTGGATAATGGAATAGAGAATAGGATTATAAAATCTGCAGATGATACCAAGATGGGAGGCATTTCAAGCACTTTGGGGGACAGGTTTAAAATTCAAAATAACCTTGACAAATTGTAGAATTGTTTTGAATTCAGCAATATGAAATTCAATTAAGACAAGTGCAAAATACTACACTTAGGAAGGAAAAATCAAATACGCAACTACAAAATAGGGTATAACTGTCTAGGTCAGGGGTGGCCAACCTGTGGCTCTGGAGCCACATGTGGCTCTTTGGAAGTTAATATGCGGCTCCTTGTATAGCCACCGACTCCAGGGCTGGAGCTACAGGTGCCAACTTTCCAATGTGCCGGGGGAATGCTCACTGCTCAACCCCTGGCTCTGCCACGGGTCCTCCCCCTCCCCCCCAAAGCCTTCTGCATGCCACGAAACAGCTGATCGGGAGGTGCAGGGAGGGAAGGGGAGGCACTGATCGGCGGGGCTGCCGGTGGGTAGGAGGTGCTGGGAGCAGGGGGGAGGGGAGGCTGATGGGGGGCTGCTGACATAATACTGTGGCTCTTTGGCAATGTACATTGGTAAATTCTGGCTCCTTCTCAGGCTCAGGTTGGCCACCCCTGGTCTAGGTGGTAGTACTGCTGAAAGGGATTTGAGGGTTATTGTGGACCACAAACTGAATATGAGTCATCAACGTGATGCAGCTGCTAAAAAAGGTAATATGATTCTGGGGTGTATTAACAGGGGTGTTGTATGTAAGGCACAGGAAGTAATTGTCCCACTCTATTCAGCACTGGTGAGACCCCAGCTGGTGTACTGTGTCCAGTTCTAGGCACCACAGTTTAGGAAGGATGTGGAAAATTGGAAAGAGTCGAAAGGAGAGCAACAAAAATGATCAAAAGTTTTGAAAACCAGACCTATGAGGAAAGGCTGAAAAAACTGGGCATGTTTAATCTTGAGAAAAGAAGACTGAGGGGCAGCTTGATAAGTCTTCCAATATGTTAAGGGCTGTTATAAAGAGGGTGGCAATCAATTGTTTTCTATGTCCACTGAAGATAGGACAAGAAGTAATGGGCTCAATCTGCAGCAAGGTAAATTTAGGTTAGATATTAGGAAAAACTTTCTAACTATAAGGATGGTTAAGCTCTGGAACAGGCTTCCAAGAAAGTCATGGATTCCCCATGATTGGAAGCTTTTAAAAACAAGTCAGACAAACACTTCTCAGAGATGGTCTAAGTTTACTTGGTCCTGCAACAGTGCAGGGGTCTGGACTTGATGACTTCTCGGGGTTCCTTCCAGACCCACATTTTTATGCTTCTATGAAACCCACCTTGAGGAGATGAGAGCAGGCTACACCTACTACGGGATTGGCAAGGCTAAGGATGAACCGAGACTGTCAGGGGTAGGGTTCTCCATACAGTCTGACATTGCTTGCAAGCTTGACTCACTCCCCAAGAGAGTCAATGACCATTAACGTGCTCCACGTAAACTTATCCAGAGACCAGTACACCACCATTATCAGCGCCTACGCACCAACAATGACTCATACTGATTGAGATCAAGGAGGCCTTTTATGAAGGTCGTAGCAAGGTCATCAGGAGGATGCTACACCAGGACAAACTCATTATCCTTGTATCAGAGGGGTAGCTGTGTTAGTCTGTAAAAAGCAACAGAGGGTCCTGTGGCACCTTTAAGACTAACAGAAGTATTGGGAGCATAAGCTTTTGTGGGTAAGAACCTCACTTCTTCAGATGCAAGTAATGGAAATCTCCAGAGGCAGGTATAAATCAGTATGGAGATAATGAGGTTAGTTCAATCAGGGAGGGTGAAGTGCTCTGCTAGCAGTTGAGGTGTGAACACGGAGGAGAAACTGCTTCTGTAGTTGGATAGCCATTCACAGTCTTTGTTTAATCCTGATCCGATGGTGTCAAATTTGCAAATGAACTGGAGCTCAGCAGTTTCTCTTTGGATTCTGGTTATCCTTGGAGACTTTAATGCTCATATGGGAGCCGACTCTGACATGTGGAGCAGGATGCTAGGCCATCGTGGCACTGGAAGTTCAAACTCTTTCCAAATGTACCAAGTTCAGTCTCATTATTACTAGCACAGTTGTCCAATAGGCTAACAGCTATAAGACAACATGGATGCATCCTAAGTCAAAACAGTGGCAAATGTTGGACTATGTAACTGTACAGCCTAAAGACATTAAAAATGTGTACATCACCTGCTCTTTGAGAGGCACTGACTTCTGGTCAGACCTCACCAAAGCATCCCAGTAGATGCTTCAAACCAGAAAAGAAGATCAATGTGGCTGCTATGAAAGACACCAGCAAACAAGCAGTTTCACAGACACTTGAAGACTGTGTTAGCTGGCGTCCCAGAGAACTCCACAGACACTGAGGCAACCTGGAAGAAGCTCAGAGATGTCAAAGAATGCAACTGTTCTGACTTTCAGAGATACGACTTCTCCTTTTAAACCCCATTGTCTTTCCTTGATTTATTCTTTTTGCTCGTCCATCTGTATTGCTTTCTTCTCTCTGTATTGACATCAATCTCTCCTATTTCTCACCATTCTGTCTTTCATTTATTTCTCCAGTTCTCTTTAAACAGTGTTCATAGTGAGCAGAATGGGACAAAAAGCTACCTCAACATTTCACTGGTGGCCTCATTAGTATTTTAAGCTTTCATTACAAAAATTCTAGGCCCAATGATGACAGTTTAAATGTCAACTTCCTGGATTCACAAAAAGAGTCAGGCACCTAACTCTCTGTTTTAGCATCAAAGTCCTAGCTTTGGCTCCACTGTGATGCATAAAACTTCTATTGAGTCCCATAGGCACCTATATTCACTTGACTCTACGTTTTTTGCAATAGTTCCCTATGAGCCTCTGTTTCTGCCTCTGGGCATGTGTACTGCTGTCTCCCTGTAATGGTGTCTTTTCCATCTGCTGCCACTTGTAACTCTGCCACTTTCTTTTCCACCACTGGTTTTTCATTTGTTGAGGTCTGGTCTGGACCATTTCTTTTGTTCAATGGTATGCAGCCTTTCTAACTGCTGAATCCTTGTTTGCTATGTAGTCTTGATGGGTAGTATGTAGTGAGTTCAAGAGTTCTTTGATTGCCTGCAGACTCGAGTCACTGCTGAGAAGCATTAATGAAAGATTTATGCTCCTCAACACTGGCCTTGTTAAAGGTCATTATGCTTCTTTCATCAGCGCATTTGCCTCAACAATGATCCATGCAGATGAGGATAAGGAGGACTTCTATCAAACCCTTCTATCAAACACATCAGTTTAGTCCCAGGTAATGGTAAACTGATTAGGTGATTTCATCATCACAAAAATTACATTTGTACTTTCTGTGACCTCCTATGTATCTTCCCTTTCAATGTGTGAATTACTGCATACATTTTCCTTAGAATACTTTATAAAAAATCTCTTGACAGAGGATTTAATCTGTTTTGGCATACATGGAATCTATTATATAATGGTATTCTGGTGACGATCACTGATTGCATCTGTTGAGGCACTGGGAAATGGATAGGGACTTAAATTTGTTTGTTTGCTTAATACACATGAATTTTTGGTGTAAATTCAGGCTTGCATGCATAGGATCCTTTGTTATCATCCAACTCCGGCCCCAATCCTAGTGCAACTTCACAGAAGGTGGTAAGAATGATGATGTAGCACCATAAGCACTAGATGGAGGATCATGGCAATTTTCCTATTAGATCTCCATAGCACATAGGACATTCGGTCAGTTTTGAAAGGGTGTTGTGGGCAGACCTCATTCCTCCAAAAGAAGCACTACTGTGGTAAAGGTTATAATAGAGTGTACTGCTGGGAGCACAGGAAAGAAAGTCTGTCAGCTCAGGAACTGTGAAGGCAACACTGAGCCAGCCCTGTTTGTTGCTCCTGCACAACAGCTTGTATGGACCACATGCCTCTGGTCTTTTCTCTGTCCAGTGGCCCTTTGATCTAGTCCCAGCAAGGAATTTCCTGTTAGTCTCTCTCTCACTCCAGCTAAATCCTCTCTCTGTGTTACAGACTTACAGGGGGAGCAAGAAAACCTCATTTATCAGACATCTTCTTAGCTGCAGTTTAAAGGCCTGCTGAAAGGAAAAGAGATCAGGTGTGGGCAGGCCAGACCACTAGCTTTGCAGAGATAGGTGGAAGGGAGTTCATTGCTAGGGCCAGCATTACTGACTTCTGACCTTTTCTTTGCAGTGGTCCCTTTATATCCTTATAGCACCCATCGGTGCCCCTCAGAATCCCATCCACCCTATAAATGCTCCCAACACACCCATTAGCCCAGTCTAGCTTTATTTGGAAGAGTCTTTCTCCCCCCAACAAAACCACCTCATTGTCAAATTGCTTGTGTGGTGGATGGGAAGAGAGAGGTAAGCAGCTTGCTTTTCCCCTTGGGCAGGAATGGGTCTTTCCATCCAGGGTCTCCGAATGGATGAAAGGGTTCACAAGTGCTGTTTGAAACAGCTATCTGTTGTCTTCTTTCTGCAGGCAGTGCTGTTCCAGGTGCCCTCTTGGTCACACTCTGCTGTTGACATAGAAAGCAGTTTTCCATGCATGGCAGGGCTTCTAGGACAAAAAGGGAGCAGTGCTCTCAAAACCCTAAAACAAATACCTTCTAATGAACAAGATTGGTGATTTACTGTTTCCTGAAATTTGATCTTTGTGATTTCAATAGCTTTTTAAAGAAAAATTAATACCATATTTAATGTTTCAAAAAGCAATTGTTTTGTTTTAGTATTAAAAATACGCCTTCAAAATGTTACACTGGCCTACCTGCAGAGTGTGCGGCACTTAATCATTCTTATGCAGTATAGCCAAAGAATCAAGAAAATGTAAGACTTTAAATCAAAATCTTAGGGAGCATTTAATATCGCCTGTAGAAAAGGAAACAGAGTTAATCTGTGCTTAACTTGCAGTAGTGAAACTATCCCATCACTGAGTCTGGAAAAAAGAGTGATTCTGGTAACTTCTGTTCCAAGGTTGTACTGAGGCTGATTAACCTACTTGTTGGTTATTTAAATTGTCAAAGCTTGAACCCCAAATTATTCTCTCACACAGCTACTGTGATTACACTCACCAAGCCTGCAAAATGCATATGCGCACTGACTAGAACTGAGGTATTTCATAGCTGTCCACAGTGCGGGTGGGAGCTTGGGACTCTGGTGGGCGGAAGGGCGAGGGCCTTAGGCGGAAGGGACGGGGCCAGGGGCTAGCCTTCTCAAAGGAGTGGTTCACGTGCCACTCATGCCCTATCCCAGAGTGCCTATCACCCTTCCCCACCCCATGTCAACACTCTAGCCCTATGAGTGAGTTGCACTGTGGGAAAACTCTACTGCTCACCCCGTTTCCTAACTGTGGTGATGTTATTGATGGGACTCAGGTGCTCATAAGGAGCATATGAGTACATAACCTGCATAATTAGCTCCTTTGGTGGCTGTCTCAGTAGAATGACAGCAGTGTGAGAAGGCTTTATACTGAATTACCATCTAATCTGAGAATTAGAATCATAGACTATCAGGGTTGGAAGGGACCTCAGGAGATCATCTAGTCCAATCCCCTGCTCAAAGAAGGACAAATCCCCACACAGTTGTTTTTTTTTTAACCCCACTTCCCTGAATGACCCCCTCAAGGATTAAACTCACAACCCTGGGCTTAGTAGGCCAATGCTCAAACCACAGCTCTCTACCTTTAGGCTGAGTCCTATTGGCAGGAAAATGCCCCTCTGCACCTGTTCTGAGGACAATTAGGCCATCAGTCTCCAGGGCTATCAAACTATCAAAATTAAACTTTGCAATTCTTAATTTTTAAAATGGGATGTTCAGTGAAGGTGTTTTTGTTTGATTTTATTTGTTTATTTATTTTTGTCTCTTTGTTTTGAAATTTGATGTAAAATGTAGGTTTCAGAGGAAAAACACATGCACGCCCCAGCCTGGCTGATGCCGGCTGCAGAGAGGTGAAGTGCATCACTAGGACTGGGGTGCAGTGTGCTCCAGCACTGCGCAGGGATCCTTATTCCTGCCCCCACCGCATCCCAGAAGGCAGGGGTAAGGGATCACCGAGAGGCTGCGGGGAAGTTTTGGGGCTGACTCCCACTCACTGTCCCCATGGTGTATGCTGTCCAGGCGCCTCTGCACATGCAGCCCCAGGGAGGGCCCAGGAGTAAGGGACTGAGAATAGAGGGGGACCAAGTGGCTGCCCTGAAGGGAGGTGGAGCACGGTTGAGGGAGGGATGACCCTCAACATCCTGGCAGCCAGAAGCCTCCTCCCACCTGTCAACTTTGCTCCCAGCTCTGGACAAGCTCTGCACAGCAGCCAGGAGGAGTCAGAGCCATGGGGAAGTTTTGGGGCTGGCTCCCACTTACCTCCCTCACCGTGCATGCTGTCCGGGCACCCCTGTACACACAGCCCCAGGGCAGGCAGGGGGAGCCAGAGAGCAGAGGAGGACCAAGCAACTGCTCTGCAGAGAGAGGGAACAGCAGGGATGGGGATCATCCCTTCCCTGGCCATGCTGAGCTGGAAACTATGCCACTTCCCCTCTCTGCAGGGCAAGAGACTGCGCCACAGATTGTCAGCATAGAGAGGACCAAGGAAGTTGCCCCAGGGAACTCTGGGATACATCTGGAGGACTTCTGGGACCCGAGTCAAGCTGGGGCTCCGGGCACACAGGAAAGCAATAGGGCTTGGACCGTTCAACCCTGCAGGGTCCTGGGACCCTAAGTTCGAGCCCTTGGTTAACCCAATTGGTGTGTGGATGCAAGGGGGGTTAGGCTTGAGCCCTTATCTCTCTGTGCTTCATATCCCCATTGTTAACGTGGGGATAATACTATCTTTCCCTTTAGATTGTAAGCTTTTCAGTGAAGGCATTGTTTCTTATAATGTATAGGTACAATGTGCTGAGGACAATAGGGTTCCAATCTTGGTTGGAGCTCTAGGCACTACGGTAATAATAATAATAATTACCAGTATACCACATAATTTCTGTATTTATTTAATCAATAAAGTTAATAGTTTTCATTTATTGTATTGCTTTACAATATACCCAGAAGATTTACAAACAAAATGTTTACAATTCTTTGTGATTTGTGACCTTTAATATTTCATTTGAATGGTAGAGAAGAAGCTAATATAATGCTTTATCTACTTATTGGAAATCATAACATTTCATCTGGCTGTGTTCTCTTGCCACAGACTATACTATCCTCATTCATTTCTTTCAGTATTCTGTGTCCCAGTTTTGTTAGAAATATGTTAATCTGTTTCACTCTGCCTCTGATCATGGTGTATAAGTGACTAATAATTTAAGATCTATTATTAGCTCTCCCCACACTGTTAGTCAATGTCATATTATTATTTAAAGCAGTGTGAAACTATCCATGGCTATTCTCTCTAAAGCTGTAAAAAGTTAAAACTAGTAACAATTCTGATGTTTCAGCTATTTCTAAAAAAAGGTCACTTGACAAACTGTATTAATCAAACTGTGCAATAAGCATTGTATTTAAATGTAATATGTGGATTGCACAGCAATTCGGAAATAGCTGGTACTTTTTATGGTCCTTTTTAAAGAGAGAGATGATAATTCAAATAAGTAATAAAGTAAATTGAGCAGGATAAAAATATGATCACATATAACATTACCTTCTACATTTGGCTTATGAGTGGGAATTTGGCTCAAGGAAAATATATGCCAGATTCCGTGCATTCTACAATGGAAATGATTCAGTAGAATTTATTAATTATTGCTATTGTGATTGTATCCTTGTACAAAGATTAGGTCCCCATTGTACTGAGCACTGTACAAACAAATAATACAAAAACAGTCCCTACCCTAGAGAGCTCACAATTTAAGATTTAGACAATATGTAACAGGTAAATAAACAAAAAAATTGGAGGGATGGAGGTGGGAGAAAAAGGTAAGAGTAGAGATGGATATATTGCCTAAGTTAGTAAGTACAGTAGTCACAGGTGGTTGCCAGATGGTAGTGATTGTTACTGTGATACCTACAACACATACTATGTACGTTGTTTAGTCCTCTGTGATGGATAGTGTTCTGCAGAATTCATACCTCCTGACTTTCTCAGGGTGCTCTTTGATGGGATGTACAGATGGTATACACGATGAAGATAAAGAAGGGGTTGGTGCAGGATCAAAGAGACACAATGGAAGTGGTTCAGTTAAGCATCCCTGCAGCTACGTAAAAGACTTCTGCTTGGAAGTCTGAGCTTGGAAGATAGGGTACTAAGGAAAAGAAGAACGCTCTCCCTAGGAGCCTTGAGGGAAAGGCTCAAGAAGCTGTAAGCCAACAGATCCTGGCAATGGCTGAATCTGTGGAAGATAAATAGTCTTGTGTGCAGTGTTGTTATAGCAGTGTCAGTCCCCCCAAAACCTCCCCCAGCTTTGCAACCATCTCCCCCGCTTGCGCTATGTCAGGGTCAGGTACAGCCTCACCCCGAGTCTGCGTCCCGGAGGGGAACAGGGGCTGCAGGGTGATCTCCCACCTCTGTGCAGTCAGTCGCCTGTGCTCCCCACTGCCATGCTGGAGCCTGCACATTTATTTACTGACAAATAAAATTTTCAGAATTTGGCAGAATTTTAAAATTTGCGCAGAATTTATTTTTGGTGCAGATTTTTTTTTTTATTCAGAATTCCCTCACAAGTAGGTGTTTTTATCTTTTATCATTTTCCTGTATGAATTCATTCGAGAACAAAGTGACTGTCTGGTTTTATCCATATAGTTGTTGTTGGGGCATTTAGTGCACTGGATGAGTACCCACATGTTGTGGTAGGCCTGTGTAGGACAAATGTATCTGGAAAGGTGTGTTGTGGTGGGTGTTGATCATTGTAAAAGTGGAAATATGTCTGCAGGTTTTGCATCTGTTGTTCTGGCAGGGTCTGGAGCTGCT
The DNA here is from genome assembly GCF_013100865.1 of Trachemys scripta elegans. Lineage (NCBI taxonomy): Eukaryota > Metazoa > Chordata > Testudines > Emydidae > Trachemys > Trachemys scripta. Next base: position 121,554,749 of record NC_048302.1, read on the forward strand.
TTGAGTTGGTGAGTCCTGCTCTATAGGGAGTCTTGGCAGACAACTGGTATCTCTGTACGCTGATTAGTGGTTTTCACTAGAATTGGTTGAAATACACCATCCTCTGATCTTTCTTTTGGAGTGAGGTACAATAAGCCCTTGCAGAACTTTTTGTTCTGACTTTTGAAATGGAAGAAAACTGGACAGTGGGATGAACCATTGAAGAACCACCTTCCATACCTTTTTCACCCACACAAACAAAAAAAATTAAGAAATCCACTCTGTGAACCTGAATAAAGACCTGCTGGGACTCCTTAAACAGCTGGGGCTGACTGAGGACTGAGAGAGAGAGAGACAAACACACACACTCTAGATAAGATCCAATCATAGCCCTTTCCTGGGATTTGCAGTATTAAAAATTTAAATCCCAACAAATGTAAACTTCTTGCCCGAGCTTACTCCTGAATGTGGCTATTTCTATGGTTGTTCCCTATAGGCCCCTTTTGTCCTGGACTCCTTCTGTTTTAGCAGGACACTCAGAGTTTCCAGGGTTAGAGGTAACAGACCTCATTTGGTCTGGCTGTCAATAAGGCTAGGTATTTTCCCTGTTTCTTAGATGAAGGAACTGAAAGTAAGCAGCTTGCTTAAGGCCACACAAAGTCAATGGCAGAACCAGGATTAGGACATGAGACTTTCAAGATTTCAATTCTACGTTCAATCAACTAGACCACATTGTGTCAGCGTGTGGATACTTGCCCTGCACTTATATGTCAAAGGTTTCTTTCCTGAAGAGAATTCCAGTGTCTAGGGGCTGATCTACATTGGCAGCACTTTGCCACTGTAGCTCTACTGATATATATGGGGGTGGGATAGCTCAGTGGTTTGAGCATTGGCCTGCTAAACCCAGGGTTGTGAGTTTAATCCTTGAGGGGGCCATCTGGGGCAAAATCAGTACTTGGTCCTGTTAATGAAGGCAGGGGGCTGGACTTGATGACCTTTCAAGGTCCCTTCCAGTTCTAGGAGATAGGATATCTCCATTAATTTATTTTATTTTAAATTTATATTATACTGGCAAGGTGTCCCATTATGGATGTGCCTTATACCCACAAAACTGTTCTTTTGCTGACATAGCCTATTCAAGCCACTCTGGCTCTCCTGAGCAAAATAATCTATATTAAACACACAATTTTTGTGGTATAACTGTTTTTAGACTAGGAGGTTTTTCTGGCACAGCTTTGTGGATCACAGATCACATCTTGGCCTGGTCTACACTACAGTGTTAGGTCGATGTAAGTCACCTTGCATTGACCTCATTGTGTCAACACTCAAATTTGTCTCCTTCTGATGTAAGCACCCATTTTGGTGACACATAAGACCACCTCCCCAAATGGCATTGAGCCAGGGTCGTTGCAGTGTGAGTGTAGAAACCATGTGGCATAATGTCAATGTTAACAGTCCTCTAACAGCTGTCTCAGAATGCCTAACACTTACCATTCCGGTTACAGCTGTGAACTCCACTGCCCAGGAGTGTCAGAGGCTGAAAGTTGTTCCCCCTCCCCCGTCCCCACCCTTTTCTCTGACTCCAGTTTAGTGAGCACATCCAGCAGCTCTCCTTTTTTATGCAACTGACTATGCTGGCTACAGGCTCCACATGCTCTTCTCTGGAGTAGATTATGAGGTATTGGATCTCTTGGGTCTGTGGGGAAAAGAGACTGTGCAGGCACAGCCATGGAGCAGTCATAGAGACGTGACATCTATAAGCTGATTGCATGGTGGATACAGGTAAAGTGGTACAACAGGGATCAACAGCAGTGCTGTGTGAAAGCAAAGGAACCGCAGCAGGGATACCAGAAGGCCTCATCACATTACAGTGACTGACTATTAAAGTGCACTTTCAAGACCTCCCTCAGCTGCCTATCTCCGGGTTGAGCTCTTCTAATAGCCCCTGTGTCGCTCTCTGCAAACTCTGCAGACAGCTGCTCCACCTCTGCTCTCCACTCCAGCGACAGCTTTTCCCCCTTGGGTCCTGCATATTATCTGTGAGGCAAACAGGCAACTATAACCTTTGGGATATTTTTCTTACTGAGATCCAATCTTGTGTAAACAATGCCAGCGTCCCTTCAGTCTACTAAAAGGACATTCAGCAGTCATTCTGCACCTGGTGAGCCAGTAGTTAAATCTTTCCTTGGTGCTGTCGGGGTTGCTTCTGTATGGCTTCATGAGCCAGGATCACTATTGGCATTTCAGCATTGCTATTGGTAATCTGCTGGTTGGGAGAGAATGTGCCTGTTTGCAGCTTTCTGAACAGTCTGTGTTGTTAAAGATGCAAACATCAAACACCTTCCCTGCCCGGCCAATACTGATGTCAGTGAAACATTCCCTGTGATCCACCAACGCTTGCATATCTATAGAAAAGTAGCCATTTCTGTTGATGATACTTTGTGGCAAGGTGGGCAGGGATATGGCACCATCTTTCGCCCCATCACACTTTGGGAATCCCATTGCTGCAAATCCATCCACTATGTCCTGCCCGGTGCTGAGGGTCACAATCCTGCAGAGCCGGAGACAACAGCATGACACACTTGCATGACAACAGCCCCCACTGTGGATTTTCCAACTCCAAAATGATTTCCCATTGACCAATAGCAATTTGACATTTCAAGTTTCCACAGTGTGATCGCCACTCGCTTCTCCACTGTCAGTGCAACTCTCATTTTGGTCCCAGGGCTGGGTTGAGATTCACACACAGATCCAGGAATGTGGTCTTTCACATCCAAATGTCCTTCAGCCACTGTTCATCGTCCCAAACCTGCATTATGATGTGATTCCACCAGTCAATGTACATTTCTCAGACCCAGAAGTGGTGCTCCCCTATCTGCACTGCTCCATAAATACCAACAACAACCTTGAACTGGTTTTCACTATGTCCCACAGCAATATGTCCTCCACAAAATCATCATGTTGCATGGGTTTGTGGGATTTAAAAAAAAGACATGAAGATTATGGGATTGAGAAAGTTGCAGATGGAAACTTGAGCCCTTGCTCCCAGTTACCGCTGCGTGACTCATTTCTGCCCCCTCATGCATGGCCACTGTTTCCCAGAAAACAGTGCGCTGGACTATTGTGAGTTGCATACTGTGATACCTACTCATAACACAGACGCTCCAGGTGAATACGGCAGTGCCAACGCGAGGAACCATGTGTGCACGCACATAAGTGATATACTAACAGTGGCAGCTTCATACCAACGCAACTAGTGTTGAGCAAAGTTTGTTGTGTAGACATGGCCCTTGTTGCACCACTGACCAACATAGTTATGCTGGCAAAAGTTTGTAGTGTGGGCCTGGCCCATATATTTCAGAAAAGTAACTAAAGAAACAAAACAAAAATCTGCCTTCTTCATTTAGTAAAGAATGCATTTATTTTCTAGGAATGATTGCATTCAATTTAATGTTGGCATCTAGCACATGGCAACAGTTATATGACAATGTGAATTGAATTCCTTTGTGCTAAGACAGGAGCATACTATTAATGAAATCTAAAGGCTCCGTGACTAACATTAAATTATTTTTTTTCAGGTTTATTGCCCAAATTCATGATGAATTGTTGTTTGAAGTGGAAGATTCTCAAATTGAGGAATTTTCAGGTTAGTACAGTCTAAAACTTTTTTCATTTCTTTTCTTATCAGAATACTTTCAATTTGTGAGTATAAAAAGTTGGCACAAGAGCAGGAACCATATTTCTCTTCATGATTTACAAAACATGTACAGTGCAGACTTTTTTGAGGTTTTTCCAACACCGTCTATGTGATATACAAAATCTTATATACTGCAGCTTATCTGGAATTAATCAAAACACCACTGATTTGAATGAATGAACCCCGAGAAGAAAAATAAAAACAGCGTGGAGCCTAAAAACAGTAAAATAGTAACCGTTTCTATAATGGTTCAGAAGACCTGAAAAGAAAAGGGAAAAAATAAGTCTGAAAGCAGTTATTTAAATAGAAGAATGAACAAAAATGGTTGAAATTTTCAAGAAATATAAGGTTAAATAGTAAGATTGACCCAATGCAAAAGAAATACTGAAATCCTTAATGTAGTTAGTGCCTATTCGTTTCCTGCTTTTTTTCTGCTTTTTTTTACACTGAGAACTTTATGATGGATCTTCCAGGCTAAGGATCAGTTGAGTTCCTGCCTAAATTTGTATCCTGTAACCTGGCATACTTCCAAGCATTGCTTCTGCATCTGGTTCAGATTTAGCTAGCCAAGAAGGGCACTCATGAGGCTGCAGGCTCCAATGAGAAGTGGTGAAATTATTTCTGTGAGGCACTAAATGTTTGTTCACAATCTTCAATCTAGTTTGAAGCTGAACAATACCCTTGGCTAAGATAATCAGTATAAGGTTATGAATCGTTTCTATTAATTGGCACAAGAAATATTTTCCACTGTAACCTAAGCATCCCAAATAAAAATGAAGTTAACCTTTCTCTGTTGTGTTAATTTAACCAATGTAATTTGCTTTATGAGTCTCACTTCATCATGATTCCCCTTATGAGTATTAGTTCATAAGGAGAACAGAGACTGTCCACCTAATCAAAACAAAGAACATAAGAAATATTTAAGCTCACTTTATGGGGGCAATGTAATGAATTAGGTTAATGTACTAGTGTTTGACCTCTGAATACAGGAGTTCAAATCTGGTTTGAATGATAAAACCACTATATCATTCAGCACAGATTACAGAAGAGGACAATGGCTGAGATATGAGAGTTTCAGAGTTACACATTGTAGTGCAGTCATTGGCCCAGATCTGTGGGGAAACGTACAGACCTTTCCTACTCTATTTTAGGCCTGTTTTCATTAGCAGTAAAATTATTCCAATAAGATAAACAGTAGATAAATCACCCAGACCTACCACCATTCTATTTTTATTGGGTCAAATTCTGATCTTTGTTACACTAGTGTGACTCTGTAATAACTCCAGTAAGATCAACGGAGTTATATCAAGGATGACTGAGAGAAGAATTTGGCCTATAGTGTGCAGAATAGTCTTAAATTATCTCAGTATAACTAATAAGAATATAATTTTTTCACTAAAAATGGGAAGAAAACTATTAAACTGTTAAATATTTTCTAAAATGTAAAATGATCTCAATGATCAAAAAAGTGAAGGACTTATGGCACTAAATCTAGGCAGTTACAATGTATAATACTTTTAAGATTGTGCAAGCTTCTTCCACTGTGTACCTCTCTGTTGACTAGCAACACTCATGTCGTCCCAGTCCTGAATCTCTATTGTTCAAAGGTTGATGATTGTGTGAAATTGTACAGTGTTTTTAATATCATGATGTTGACAGACATATATTGAGGATTTAGATAAGGCCACCAGACTCATTTTCAGATGTAACCTCATTCATGTTTCCACATGAGAGAGACTAAAGTATAATATTCTTTGTCACTGAAGCCAGAGGTGGTTTTCTAAGCCTAGATTGTGCTGGAGTCTCAAACAGTTCCTGGTTCATAGCATGGCTGGACCCTGCCTCGCCCACAATATCTCCCCCCTCCTCCTTCTCACTGTTCATGGCAGGGGTGTCTGTCAGGGTTTCTCCAAGGTATCCAGGATGGTCTGCAGGGTGCTGGTGGTGTCTCCACCAAGTGTGTCATGCAACTCTTTGTAAAAATGGCAGGTCTGCGGCTCAGCACCAGTTCAGGGCTTTTGCTTGATCTAAGGGAAAGTAAAAGAAGCAGCTTCACATGCAACAATTGTGGAATAAGATTCAATAATAATTTCCTCCTCATTTCCACTGGCCTCTGTATTTCCTCCAAGACCAAATGAAGAGCGAGCAGATAGTTATAATTCCTCAGACCTCACTAGGGAAGAAAGGGCCATGTCAGATTCAACAGATATCTCTCAACTTCTCAGAAGCCAAAGCTTTTGATACAGTGACATCAAAACATTCAGCTAACTCTCTGAACTTGTCTAACTATAAAGGATGGTTGGGAAAGAAAGCAATGTTTTAAAACAGGAAATAATGAAAAGCACTTCTTATCAGTGAGAATATACCAAGGTAATGAAATTGGATGCTAACCATGTTATGTCTGGTAGACTTTCTAAATCAGAATTCATATCTTGGAGATTGGTGCCTAAAATTGATCCTCCATCAGCTTTCTGTAAAAAAAAACCAAAACAAAAAACCTCCCCCGCCCCTCATTTCTCATAAAGGATTCACTGATCTTGCAGGAACTACTGTCCACACCTCTGACATGAAGTGTGGCACCTCTTCTAAACTCCTAACTGCTGCCATATATTCCTTCTGTGCTTCCAGAGAGATTATGATTAGGCTTATTGATTTTTAAAAAGTCTCCAGGCACAAGAATTTAAGGAGGATTTAAAAAGTACAAGATTTAATTTCTTTTGAAACAGAGTTGGGATTTTTTGTTTGTTTTTAAGATGCATCAGTTGATATATTGTCTTTTCTATCTCAGAATCTGGATTTCAGGGTACTAGTATGAAGAATCCTTTATATTTAGTGGTGCCACTTCAAATTCATACCTTTCTTCTTTTCCCTCTAATTTCAAAAATTACTTGGCATTCTAACATAATTATGAGGTATAATCTTTATCGGATAGCAATAAAATACATAGAGCCTTGCAAATCTGCAGATATCCACTTTATATTTGCAGATATCTGTACCCGCGGATGCAGATGCAGTTGTATTGTTTGCCATCTTTGCAGATTGCAGATCGGATGTGGATATAATTATTCAGATTCAGCTAATACCAGTGAAAGTTTACTTTGCTTTTATATCACGTTGTCAGTTCATCAGCGAAAATTGAAATCATCACTGTGTCACCTCTCTGCACTTCCTTGCCAGTTGCCTCCAGAAAAGATTCCAAACTCTGTATTTGAAAAGCCAATGAAGAAAGAAATTCAAAAGAAATTAAGTGCTGGTGCATACAGTTTGAAGGGAAATAGAAAGGCAAATCACCAATTTGGAATACATTCAGATTACTTATTCATGAAAATGGAGATACTGTGGCTGGATGTGTCACATGTGTCGCATGCAAAAAAGTCTGTGCTTTTACTAGCCATAAAACCGGTACTTCAAACTTAATTAAACATAAATATAGTCTGGAATTGGGATCCAGTTTACTGAAGATATTCACCAAGAAATGTGTCATTATCAGACAAACATGAAGAGAACCGTGACTCAGGAATTGTTGAAGTTTGTAGCAACAAACATAAGACCTTTCAAGGTAGTCAGCGGTGAGGGATTCTTTGCATATTCTCAATCTTTGATTAACATGGGTGCCAAATGGATGCACATGAGCTAATACCACATACCACAACATTAACCTCGATCTGTGGACGGATGATTACAGAGAAGTTGCCTATTTGGGAGTAACTGTTCATTTCACAGACCCGCAACAGTTGGGAATGGTGGAGCAGGTGCTTTGTGTGACTCAGTTTGACAGCGGGAAACCAAACACTGCAGAGAACCTTTTATTCTGTTATGCTGTTATTCAAGCACTCAGAAGATTTGATATACACAGCATTACCAACCAGATGGTTTTCGTTATGGACCAGGGAGCAAATGTGGTGGCAGTCCTGAAGTCCTATGTGTGAATAAGCTACTCGACGCACATTATAAATACTGGACTTGAGCACACTACCAAACCGGGAAACCAGAAAGAGGAAGCAGTAACCGAACTGGTCCATGCAAGCCAAAATCTCATTAATTACTTCAGGAGAGCTGGACTTCAAAGCAGACTGCAGAAGTCTCTGAAAGGAGATGTTGAAACACGATGGAACAGCAAACTACTCATGTTTAAGATAATCGAGGAGCAGTAGGACAGAATATATGAAATTTTGACAGAAGAGGGGTATACTCAGCTCATTGATAGCATTGACCACAACATGTCGAGCATCCTAATAGAATTCCTGCAGCCCTTCAAGGAAGCAGCATATACACAAGAGCAACCATCACAGCCCAGTCTCCAGTTGGTGCCAATTTGGTACAAAAGGCTGAAAAAGCATCCCCATTCTTCTGTCACTGATGAAGATAGTCTAAGTCAACTTAAATCCAAAGCATTGCATAATCTCATTGAAAAGTTTGAAATCAAGTCTATGCACAGAGTAGCGCTTTTCCTGCACCCACGAATGAAGAGGATGAAAGCTTTCACTGAAGAGGAGAGAGAGAAAATTTATCACAAGAAGGTTGTCTCATTGCAGGAGAAAAATATTCCTGCAATGAAACTTATCCTTCTTTCGTCAGCTACACAGACACCATCACCAAGAGAGACAAAATGGTCACATACCGAGTGTGAGGAATTGGATAGCGAGTGTGGAAATGACGATGATGAAGTGTCAAAGTATATCACCCTGAAACTGACAAAGAATGAAGATGAGCAACTGCTGGAGTGGTGGAGACAACACAAGCACAATTTTCCCCTTCTCAGTTGAGTTGCATGGTTTGTGCACTCCATTCCTGTATCCAGTGCACCTCCGAGAATCTCTGCTCAGGCTCTGCTTACACAATTAACGAGAATCATACTTTACGTAAGCCAGAAACTGTGGCTGATTTAATATTTTTACACAGTAGATTTTCAAAGAAAATCAATTGTCCCAAGGAAGACATTTAAGACTAAGTCCCTCAATTCAGGGCTGTTATAAGTCACAAGCTAAATAGGCATCCAACTTTTTTATTTTATAGTTCAGTTTGTAATTTTGAGTATTATTGACTTGAGATGTTTATTTTATTATTTTTTATGTAAAAGGCTATTTGTTCTGATGCATGTTCTATAATAAGATTGATGTTTAAAATAGTAGTAATAACAATAATAGTGTGCCCATTTATTAAGCCTTTTAGCTTTCTTATATAGTACACATTCATGCACACAAATGCTCCTCCTAAGAGATAGGGTGCTACGAGATAGGGTACTGATGCGGGTACAGGTGCAGATACGGATACGGATACATATAAAGGTGGAGCGCAGATCGTGGGTCGGATACAAGTCAATTATTGAGGATGCAGATCCAAATTTTTGTATCTATGCAGGGCTCTAAAAATATTACCCAAGTTCTTAAATGGTTTTGGAACTGATTGTTCTTCAGGAAATCCCCAGATATCAGTAGATTTAGATTCATATCAACTCCTTCAATTTTTCATACTAATACTCAGGCAACCGTGTCTTCTACAAGCACAGAAATCATTAAATGACAGATTCATTATTTTCAAGATCTGGGATACATAGTAAATATGGAGAAATGTCTGTGATACCAGCTCCAAATCTATCTCATTTAGGGGTTGATTTTGATACCTGTAAAGTAGTTACTGGCTCTGTCTCAGAGAGTAAAAGCAAATAACATCAATGCACAAAATGTTATATTTGCATCACAGCAAGAGATGTAGTAATGGTGTTAGGTCTGATAATCTCTTGTATAAACTTAGGCTGAAATCCTGGCCCCATTGTAATATTCAGTGATTTCAATGGGGTAGGATTTTACTGATAGTTCCTTAGTGCCATCTCCACTCAAATTCCTTAAAGTCATATTGAACCTCTCCATGGTAACAGAATAGGAATAGCTGGTCCTTAAGTGTCACTGTTTCAAAAGCAATCAAAGCATCCTTGGTAAAATGAGCAGTCCCAGAAAATCTGGGGAAAGGACTCTCTCTAGGCAAAGCAAACTGGTTTATTATAACAGGTACTTCTAGAAAAGTCTGGAAGCCATTAGTATTCAGCCTATGGTTTAGATAGAAAAACAGGAGTAATATAAATTTTCTCAAATTTACAGCAGTCAGTGTCATTGCACTTGTAGCCATGAAACATTGTCCTCGTCACATACTAATTCTGATAATGTCACAGTACATTAACAGTAGCTTGTTTGAACAACAATAATAAAGTTCACCTTCACCTTGTAGCTGATCATGAAAGCAGAATAGGCATGGTCAAGATTTCGTTATCCCAGAGAATGAGAGCTGAATTCCTAAGTGTTTATCTTCTGTGTTAAATACTAAGGAAACCACCACTGATTTGTTTGCATCATTGAGAATCCATCTCCTTCTCATGTTTTCCAGTCATTTTAAGGCAGTGGTTCCCTGCAGCGGCACACCTTGATACCGTTAATTATTTTGAGGCCCACTACTGTATTGTCTCCAAATGGACTCACCCTCTTATCGCCGGGATTTAAGCTGTTTACCACCCTTGCCATTCACAGTCTGTACGATACAGTTACTGAGCAGGGTGGGCAAACTTCTTGGCCTGAGATCCACATTTGGGTGAGGAAATTGCATGCAGGGCCATGAATGTAGGGCTGGGGCAGGGGGTTGGGGTGCAGGAGGGAGCACGGTGTGCAGGAAGGGGCTCAGGGGGCAGGGGGTGGGGTGCAGGAGGTGGTACGGATTGCGGGAGGGGGTGCAGGGCAGGGGGTTGGGGTACAGGAGGGGGTGCGGAGTGCGGGGGGGGGCTCAGGGCAGGGGGAGGGGTGCAGCAGGGGGCTCAAGGCAGGAGGTTAGGGGGCTCAAGGCAGGGGATTGGGGTGCAGGGTGCAGGAAGGGTTCAGGGTGCAGACTCCTGCCCGGCACCGCTTACCGGGGTGGCAGCAGGGCTAAGACAGGCTCCCTGCCTGCCCTGGCCCCATGCTGCTCCCAGAAGCAGCTGGCACCACGTCCCTGTGGCCCCTGGGGAGCGGGGGGGAGAGTCACAGAGGGCTCCATGTGCTGCCCTCGCCTGCGGGTACCTCCCCCGAAGTTCCCATTTGCCGCAGTTCCCCGTTCCTGGCCAATGGGAACTGCAGGGGAGCAGTGTCTGCAAGTGATGGCAGCGCACGGAGCCCTCTGCCCCTCCCCAACCCCCAGGCTCTGCAGGGACGTGGTGCTGGTCACTTCCAGCAGCAACACAGGGCCGGCAGCGCCACAGGGTTGACAATCCCGCGGGCCGGATCCAAAGCCCTGAGGGGCAGGATCTGGCCCATGGCCGTTAGTTGGCCCGCCCACGTGTTAGTCGAATGTCATTAACTTTATTGTGTGGACTGTGACAAGTATTTTCAGTCAATTCACTCATTCACACCAAGTCCCCAGTTCTGCCTCCCAGCTTCCCCACCAGTTCTGCCTCACAGCTCCTCCACCTCACACCCAGACCTCACCCCTGAGGTCAGCCCCTCCTGGGGTTCTTCCCCACTCCCAACCCTTGGGGGCTGCAGCAAGAACCCTGCCTCCTTCCAAGCTTAGGGTGGGGGCTCCAGGAGCTCTTCCCTACAACCCCCAGCCAGCAGCTGCTGAAGGGAAGGGGACGAGTAGAGGAGCTAACCGGTTGTTCACAGGAGTGGAGGGAGAGGAGAGGAGAGGAGAGGTAGATTAAGCTCTGATTGGTTGCTCTGCGCCTGGAGGAAGTGGGGTAGATGACCAATCGGAAGGCAGCTTTTCCCCCTTCCTTCTCTCTCCCCAGCCCCCACTCTGCAGGACTCAAATTTGCTATCTTAATCTCTTTTAGGGAATGGAATGTGATGCATGCATAATACTTGAAAGGGGCATTGTCCCAGAGAGCAAAAGTACAGAATGTGATATAGATCTGACACTGATTAAAATACAAGGGAAGGTTTTTTGTTCTCACATGTTGTTTTAAAGAAAATTCTGCAACACATCTGTTCAGGCCTGATGGCACACCAGTTGGGAAACACAGTTTTAAGGGCCTGCTAACCAAAGTAGCAGATGAAAGGTGGGAGTTTCTGAAAATCAGTGAAAGTCAACACATGTGTGCTCCTAACTCATTCAAGTGCTTCTGAAAATCCCTCCACTGGTCTTCATCCCAGATGAGTGCATGATATATAGGATTATGAATATTTGTCAAAATAACTACAAGACTTGCTATTTAAAAATAATACTGTAGTGCAAAGAGCAGTGAGTTCTTGCATCCCTGACATTTGTGTTCAGAGGACATATGGCTGCTGTTTTTCAGTACGTGTAGGTCTTGTTTGTCGTACTGTCCACATAAATTACATTTCAAGATATGGAAAAATGCAGCAGAACATGTAGCACTATTGATATGCCAACATAAAAGGGGAATTGTAACTGCTCGCAATAAATGGGTCAGATGGGTCCCCAAAGTTAAAAAGAATTGTTGTTGGTCTAGATAGTAACGGAGTTAAATGACAGTTTATAACAGGATCAAAGATGAATGTCACTGGATGATGTCTCTTTACTCACTGATGGTCAGTGCTTTGAGAAGCATCAGGGATTGCTAGATGTTCATTACACCCTGTGGAGGGATGGTCCAGTAGATAGGACATTAGCCTAGCATTTGGGAGATGGCTTCAATTCCCTGCTCATCTACAGACGACCTTGGGAAGTCACTTAGCCTCTATGGCACAGATTTCTAAAGGTATTTAGGTGTTGTTGTGCTATGCCTGACTGTTTTAGGTGCCTAAATCTCATTTCCAAAGGGGATTTAGGCACTTAGGAACCAAAGTCTCATTGACAATTGATGGGATTTAGACTCCTAAAAGCCTAAATCCCTTTTGGAAATGAAATTTAGGCTCCTAAATCTGTTAGATGCTGATACTGAATGCAGCAATGCCTAAATACTTCTAAAAATCTGGGCCTCTGGGTCTAATGTAAAATGGATCTAACAGCATTTCCTTCTCTCTCAGGGGTTTTGGGAGGATAAATACATTAAAGATTGTGATTCCCTTTGGGGTCTACTGATGAAATAGGTATATAAAAACTTGGTATTATTACTATGATTATTATTGTCTTCACTCACCATATGAATACGTTCCCAACATAATGTCATCAGCAGTGCAAGGAATTTTATTGGGGATTTATGGGCTGTAGGAGGTGAGGACTGGATTTGATTGTCTAATGTGGTAATACACCGCATAAGTTTTGGCCAGCAGATGATTTTGAATCTTTTGAACCTTGTGTACTGCTATAAAGGGTATATAGTAAGTTGATTTTCCTATAGTTTGGACAGAGACATATGGTGTGTGATGTCATATACTGGACAATTGCTGTATTTGGGTGTGGCGGGCACATATTCTCCAGACAGGGCCTAACATTCACAGATCCTTGTGTGTGTATATGTGCAGTATATTTCTCCATTCAGGGGCCTCGCCAAGCCTTAATTTCAGGAGCCAAACAAGAGGTTGTTTTGCCATTCATTAAAATATCCAAATTTGGCTAGGTCATGCTCCTCCTAATTCATTTAATCAATAAGGATGTGGTGTATCCTTGGTGCTAATTCTTATTTGCCCAAGTAGAGGAAATAGCAGTAGAGTTGTTTGGAAACTCTCAGACAGAGATTTTCCCATTAGAGAATGCCAATTCGTCAAAATCAAAATGTTCTACTAACCTATTTTCCTGCCACCTTGCCCCCGGCTCCTCAGCAGTCTGCCTGGCAGCGGGGGGCCGGGGGGGATGCTACCAGATTTCTATCTCTTCGACAGCCCACCTGGCTGCCTGATGGGGAGCCCTGCGAGTGCTGCTGTCTCCCAAGCTGCCAGACTCGCAGCTCAGCCCCGATTCCAAGGCTTTCTGGGGCCGTAGCTCTGGGGCTTGGGACTCCAGAGCTTTCCCTTTCCTAGAGAATTTTGAAATTTTGGGACTTTGTTTCAAACTGGGACTAAACCACATTTCAAAATATCAAAAACGTCTGTGAAACGGAATTATTTTTCTCCACACAGCTGTCAGTGGCAACATACTTACACATTTCAGCAATAAGTGCTCACCTTGAATGTGTTATAGTGGGACTGTGCCTGTTTTGGAAGAACACAAAATAATCTCCTTACAGTATAGGGATAGTCAGGTGGCTATGACTGTAAGGTCTGGTTTTCTGCTGCATATTCCATATCTGCCCAGCAGATCTGAGAGGTGAGCTTTATCTTTAATAATTACTAAGGAGTGTTCCCTCTTGGAATATATAGAATCATAGAGTTTAAGGCCAGAAGGGACCACCAGATCATCTAGTCTGACCTCCTGTATATCATGGGCCACCAACACTCTCCAGCACCTGCACACTAAACCCAACAACTGAAATTAGACCAAAATATTATAGCCCATGGGACACTAGACAATTGTGTGCCACAGCCAAAGAATAAGAATGACTGAGGTGCACCGGTGCATAAGGCCCCTGCAATAGCAGGGAATTCATTAAGTGATATATGTATACAAATAATCCTGGCAAGTGACCTGCACCCGCGTTCTGTAGAGGAAGGTGAACCCCTCCCCCCAAGTCACTGCCAATCTGACCTAGGGGAGAATTCCTTCCCAACCAGCCAGCTACGTACCTGAGAGAGAGAGAGAGAGAGAGGATGCTTGGTGCCACCTCAAAGCCCTGGCCCACCAGGCCCAATGTCCCATCTCCAGCTATGGCCATCTCATATGCTTCAGAGGAAGGAGATTGAAAAAAAACAACCCAGAATACAATGGGGTAGGGGAAATCCCTTCCTGACTCCTGGCAGTGGATGGCTGAAACCCTGAAGCATGAGCTTATACGAACCCCATAAGATATAAATGGGAAGTGAGTCCCAGGACTGCTGAGGTCTGCTTCCTACCATCGCAAACAACCCTGTCACATACAATTGCACTTATACATTTGTTCAGCTCTCTTAAAATTAATTAAGTTGCTTGCCCCCACAACTCCTATTCATACCTCATTACACCCATTACTGAGCAGTGCAATTAAGCTGAAGGGCATTTACCACCAAAAATACCTTCTGTGCATTTTTATATAAACTTCTTTTTTTTACTACCTTATCTGTGGTGTGCAATAGCACAAGTTAAGATAATTGTATGGCCATTTTTAGAATTACGTTCTGTCTGTGCATTTTTGGTAGAAGGACTGAATCAAGAAATTTCTTGTCCTTGCATTTATTTTTATATTATATTTGGCAAGTACAATACATGTAGATTTGGGTAATATTTCATACATTTCAAAAGGTAAAACATTTTCAACAGAAATAATTGTTTTAAATGTAAAACAAACAAACAAACCAACACATACCAGAAAAATCAGACTGAACATAGCCATCTCCTTTTAAAGCACAGTTGGTGTGATGACTCAAGACTTTGTCTTTAGTTATCACAGTTCTCAATTACAGTGTTTTAGGATTTATTTAATGTGAATAAAAATAGTAGGCTTATGGCCAAATTCTGTGAAATCATTATTTACTTAGCTATAATTTGATGCACATCTTGGGAAACTTGCCAACTGTATGAGAAAGGGTACATGTTCAAAAGAGGGCTACAATAATTGGAAGGCAAAAAGGAGGAACTGGCCTTCACAAGAAAGTTACAGTTTCCCTTCTCTAAGAATTTTATTTTTCATACTCTGTCATGGATTAAAGCTTTTTGAACAAATTCTTCAATGTAATGGGTACAAGCAAGCTTTTGTTCCACATCAGACATTCAGTCCTTCTCTTTGCACCTATTTATAACTTCTTCAGTAAGTATATTTATTCTGAATTTTAACCAACAGACAGTGTAAGTAACGCAACATCTACACAGATACCGCATCGCCCTAACTACATCAACTTTAGCCCTATGCCTCTCGTGGAGGTGGAGTTATTATGTTGGTGTAGTAGGGCACTTACATCGGCAGGAGCAAGATTGTAGTGTAGACACTGACATAGTTAGGTCGACATAAACTGCCTTATGTTGACCTAACTCTGTAGTGTACACCAAGCTTTTGAGGCTGGGTCTACACTGAATCGGCGGGTAGAAATCGACCTCTCGGGGATCGATTTATCGCATCCCGTTGGGACGCGACAATCGATCCCTGAATCGACGCTCTTACTCCACCAGCGGAGGTGGGAGTAAGCGCCGTCGACGGGGAGCCGCAGAGGTCGATTTTGCCGCCGTCCTCACAGCGGGGTAAGTCGGCTGCGATACGTCGAATTCAGCTACGCTATTCGCGTAGCTGAATTTGCGTATCTTAAATCGACCCCCCCCTGTAGTGTAGATGTAGCCTGAGAGAGAGAAGATTAAGCATGGATTAGGATTTCACAAAACATAGACTAAAGCCAGTGTTGCGCACAGACAATGTTGTGGTGGTGGTAACAGCAACAGCCCAGGTATTTCACATGGAGGATTGTTTAGCTGGCATTGGTCTCTTTGGTTCACAGAATAAGAGAGCTCCAATCTTTAGTGACACAGCCTGTCTAAAATTTATTATTGTTTTTGTTAGTTTTGTTTTAGACCCAGTTTCACAGATTTAAAATTTAACCATACTTTATTAGGAAAGAAATGGCAACCCATACAACTTTGAACTACAACAATCCGACATTCTCTACATACTTATGTCTCTTAGAAGTGCTGTGCTTTGATATTTCTTGAGTTTCAAACTTCAAAGAATTATTTTTAATTAAGAATATTATAGATATGAGAAGATATTTTAAAAATTGTCTCTAAAATTGCTAATTTCATGGAAATTGAATACGAGTTTTATTTAAAAGTAACTGGACTCTTCCACAACAGAAAAGGATTTCCATTTTATTTCTATGTTTGATATACAAGAGTAATTTTTGAATAGTCAAATGTGTATTCAGTCTAGGAGTAAAGATTTTATTCAGCATGACACAAATAAAGTATTACACAGCATGGTATTTTCTTTCTATATAATAGTTCTAAATTAGAAATTAAAGATGAATATATTCAAACTTTTATGTCTTTATTATAGCACTTGTAAAAAGAACAATGGAATCCCTGCAGCAAATCAAAGCCTTAGACATGCCCCTAAAGGTATGGACAATTCTGGATTGAATTACATTTACCCTGAAGACTCTATCCTGTTGGCTTTTACAGGTTGCTGTTAATTATTTCAAGAACCTGTAGATAGTTACTTTGGAATTCACCTCACTAGTTTCTTTTTCATATCTGCAAGTGATATAGACTTAAAATCACAGTAGAAGCTCTAAACACAACTGACTGAAAGAAACCATCCTCTACATTTCCAAGGCCATGTCCAGATTCTGACATTTATGTCAACATTGTACTGTGATCGCTCTAACATCTGTTTCATTCATTGCTGTGGAATTCCTGTTTAGAGTGGAAGAATGAAAAATATGAGAAAAATCATTTATATCCTGCAGAGGCTTTCTAAAATGTGTCTCAGACATCCTCTATTGAAAATCTATTCCAAAAGACCTCTCCTCAGTCAGTTTCAGTTAGATCCAAACCACAAAAATTACTCAGTTATTCAGTGCTGCTTGGTACATTTAACAGTTTCTTCACAGCAAAAGCCCAGGTTTTATTTTATGAGTTAAGATACAGAGTCAATTACTGGACATCTGACTGCTTCAGAAGGCATGCTTTCCAATCCATGATTCATATAAAAGACAAATACAGTGTACAGAAAGTTAAAATGACTGCTTACATTGTATCTGGTTTTCATATAGACTGAGAACTGTGGCTGGTGCCAGATGTCTCAGTGGAAAATGAACAGGGCAATTACTGAGTGATCCATCCCCTGACATTCAGTGCCAGTTTCCAGCAGTCATAGGTTTAGGAAAACTCAGATCATGGGGTTGCATCCCTGACTAACTTGGCTAATACTCATTGATGGACCTATCCTCCATTAACTTATCTAATTCTTTTGTGAACTCAGTTATACTTTTGGCCTTTTCATCATCCCCTGGCAACAAGTTCCATAGGTTGACTGTGTGTTGTGTGAAGACATACTTCCTTATGTTAGTTTTAAATCTGCTACCTTTTAATGTCATTTCCTATTCACTTTCTCCGCACCATTCGTGATTTTATAGACCTCCATCATATCTTCACTAAGCCAAAAACTCATTCAATGAAGTTATCCTCCGTGTTGAACAATGTAAAAAGATATGGATTTCAGTCAGTTACAGCCCAAAAAATTGAATCTGTTCCCCTCACAGATTATACTGAAATCTCAGTGTGGGTTGGCCACGATTTTTTAAAGTGAATAGTGATTTTGGGTGCCTTAGTTTTTGTTTGTTCAACTTGAGACACTTTAAAGGTACTTGATTTTCAGGAAGTGCTGAGCACTCTCAAATATCAGCCTTGCTAAAATGTTTGAAATAAAGTACCACAAAATGGAGGCACCCCAAGACACTAGTCACTTTTTAAAATCTTGGCCATATCCCCTGTTTGCAAAAATTGAGTATATAACTGAACAATTATTCACTGTTTGAACATTCCTCTGGGCAAGTATTCACAAGCCACAACCTCAATATATAGAAATGACACTAAGCTGGGAGGAGAGGTAGAATGTTGGAGTGTAGGGGTCCAGAGTAACCTAGACAAATTGAGGATTGGGCTAAAAGAAATCTGATGAGGTTCAACAAGGACAAGTGCAAAGTCCAGCACTTAGGACGGAAGAATCTCATGCACTGCTACAGACTGGGGACTGACTGACTAAATGCCAGTTCTGCAGAAAAGGACCTGGGGATAACAGTGGTCGAGAAGCTGGATATGAGTCAACAGTGTGCCCTTCTTGCCAAGAAGGCTAACGGCATATTGGGCTGCATTAGTAGGAGCATTGCCAGCAGATTGAGGGAAGTGACTATTCCCCTCTATTTGTCACTGGTGAGGCCATATGGAGTACTGCATCCAGTTTTGGGTCCCCCACTACAGAAAGGATGTGGACAAATTGCAGCAAGTCCAGTGGAGGGCAATGAAAATAATTAGAGGGTTGGGGAACATGGTTTATGACGAGAGGCTGATGGAACTGGTATTATTTATTCTGCAGAAGAGAAGAGTAAGGGGGGATTTGATAGCAACCTTCAACTACCTGAAGGGGGGTTCCAAAGAGGATGGAGCTAGGCTGTTCTCAGTGGTGGCAGATGACAGAACAAGGACAATGGTCTCAAGTTGCAGTGGGGGAGGTCTAGGTTGGATATTAGAAAAAACTATTTCATTAGGAGGGTGGTGAAGCACTGGAATGGGTTACCTAGGGAGGTGGTGGAATCTCTTTCCTTAGAGGTTTTTAAGGCCCGGTTAGACAAAGACCTGGCTGGGATGATTTAGTGGGCTTGGTCCTGCTTTGCGCAGGGGGTTGTACTAGATGACCTCTTGAGGTCTTCCAACCCTAATCTTCTATGATTAAATTACATACAAAAATGTGTTAAAAATATTAAGGTTGCAAAGTCAATCACTGAAACGTTAGGAAATGCCAAGATTAAAAGAACAGGAGTACTTGTGGCACCTTAGAGACTAACAAATTTAGCATAAGCTTTCGTGGGCTACAGCCCACTTCTTCGGATGCATATATATATATATATGCTGTTATATTTAGTACTCCTGTTCTTTTTGCGGATACAGACTAACACGGCTGCTACTCTGAAACCTGCCAAGATTAAAATTGCCCATGCACTCTTATTTACCCCTCCTTCAAATACAAAGATGAGGGGGTAGGAGGTGGAACATTCAATGACACTGAAAGGGAACGAGTTTGTAATTGGTGACATGGAAATACTTGGTTTACACAACACAATTAATCCTTGGAACTCATTTCCATGAGGTATCATTGATGTAGGAATTTAGGAGTGTTCTAAAAAGGATCATGGATAAAGCAAACATCCCAGTTACATAAGAGGGGATATAAATCTTCATGTTTCAGGGCATAAACAACCACTAACAGGCAGAGGTTGGTAAGAAAAAGTTACTGTGGGCAAAATGTTACACATCCACCTACAGGCACTGACTCCGGGGGTGCTCTGGGGCTCAAGCACCCATATAAAAAAAATAGGGGTGCTCAGCATGCACCAGTCGCAGTTGCTGGGCAGGGCTGCCTGCTGATCAGCTGTATGGTGGGTTCTGGGGTGGAGAGCGAGCAGCTGGTAGGAGGCGCTCTGGGGAGGCAGAGATGAGTGAGCAGCAGGCATGCGGGGAGGGCTTTGGGGGAGGGGGCAGAGCGGGTGCGGAAAAAGGCGGAGAGAGGAGGGGTCCTTGGGGGAGGGGGCAGAGCAGGGGCGGGGCCTTGTGGTTGGGCACCCAATGGGGGAGGGGGAAGGGGGGGGAAACGTCAGCACCTCTGCCTACTGAAGGATTTCTCCCTCTAAAGTATCTAGTACCAGACACTGTAAGATATCGGACTAACTGGACTACTGCTCTGATCAAACATGGCCATTCCCACAGTAGCTTGGCAGTTCCCAAGTTAATGACAAGTACATCTAGAACAGGTGAAAGGAAATGCTCAGACAATTTGTAATCAGGGGTTGGGTTTCACTGAAATTGCTGAGCGGAGTTTATTAAAAAGTTAGGAGTATTGTTATGAGCGATAATATATGTAAATATATCTGGTTAAAATAAGAATAATCAATATCTCCTGCTTCAGGGATCCCCTGTGGGACTCAGGAAGACATTCTCCCTTTAATGCACAATAGGCTAGGTGCATTATACAGGTGTTTCACCATCCTCTGAAGTATCAGGTTTGGATCAGTGCCAGATATCAGATTTAATGGACTAATAGTTTGATCTGGTTGGGTAGATCCTGTGCTCACTAAAGCAAAAATCTGTGTTTTTGTTATTGTCATATTTTATCTTGTATAATGAGAATAATGCTTCTGAGATGTGAATGATGAAGACGATAAGCTTTTATAAAATGCCTCGGCATATACCTAGCTTCTATTTCATATATATTTGTATGCTCTATTACTCTGAATATTACCCCTTTAATATGGAGAAGGAAGTGTCACAAAGTAGAGCACACAGAATTTTAGTGGGGAGAGGTTTTTTTGTTTGTATTGGACAAAAGGACAAGGTACTTTTATTTTTTAAGTGGCTTCTTTTCCAAAATATACAGTTCCTGTTAATGAAGTGATCACAAATTAATTGAAATAAACAAAACTGAAAGCCAGAAAAGTAAATGGTAAAGAACGGTATCTTTATAATATTCATGACAATGATGTAGCTCCTAAAAAAACCCCAGTTTGGGGTATTACCTTTTGGTTTTGAATGCACATTCACAGGGGTTTCCTTTTGAATGTAGTGAGATGTGTGGGCACATTCAAAGACAAACTGTGGTCCTAAATGTTACAGCTTTTTAATTAGGAATTGTATTTAATGATAACTAAATAACGATAAACGTTAATTAAAGATATTTCAAATTAGTGACGCTCGCATTCTAGATCAACAACTCCAAAAGGAGAAGCAAAAATAATATTCTCACTATACGCTTTTTATTTATTTGTTTAAATCTTATTGACAGGTCCCCTTGAAAGTGATTCTTACCACTGGAAAGTCATGGGGTTGCATGACAGAATTACAGGAGATGTAAAACAACAGTCATCAGGGATGTTGTTCAATATCAGTACACATCATTGGCCTACACTGATTCTTTACTGAATCGCTAGACAACAGCTCTGCTGGATCTTTCATAAGCACCTAATACTCTGCATGTGAATTTTTTTACTTCATTTTGTCTGTAGCCCTAGGCAACAGCAGTAAGATAAAACTGGTTTTTACCAGTTCATTGTGTTTCCTTTCGCCAAGGTAACCAGCAGGGAGCTGCTTTTGTTCCCAGCTAAATTACCACATGTAAGAAATGAAGCAAGACAACATTAACCCTTCGGGGACATAATATCTATCTAATTCACACACACATGATATGTTAACATTAAACATTTTGTCAGATGCCTGTATGAATGCGGGATATTTGAAATAATGCAACTATACAATTTTAAATGTATCAACAGTTTTATTCAACGTGTTATTGCAGAATTTGTGAGCGATGTGTCTGGCTTTTATGGGGCACTGTATTAGCTTTCTTCAGACAAAAATGATTATTCAACCTTAAATCATTGTAAGGTTTTTTAAGCAAAACAGGTAGACAGATACTGGATGACTAAATGCTATTCAAAGAGCCAGGCCAACAGCGCAGATAATTGCTGCTTGAGTTAGTTTTTTTCAAACTCAGGGTATATGAATTTACCCAGTACAGAATATGTGCTATAGTGAATGAGGAATGTTGTATGAAAATTCACCTACTTTATTTAAAATACTACTAGATAATTGTTTATGATAAATGTTTAGGTTTAAAATTGGGCTCACTTTTCTGCTTTAATGCTTAGATTTATGATTGATATCTTAGTCTTGTTTTAGTATTGCTTGTTCTGTAAATCCGTTGTTTTAAGCAGCATTACTAAAGGCCCAGTCCCGTCTGGTCCTCCTGGGAAATGCAGGCACCCTCAAGTCCCACTGACCTAATTAGAAGTTAAGGACACACACAGAGCCTTCCGAGAGATGCTCAATACCTCACAGGATTGAGCCCCAAATGCTTAATGCTTCACTAGTGTCATTTCAGCTTTAGATTCCATGCAGTGAAACAGTTTATTGTAATTTTAATTTATATAATTAAAATTGAACAATTTTTATTGTGTTGAAAGGCATTAAACTGTGAAAACAAACAGCTTCATATCCATCACTTTATTTCTCATGTTACTTATTAATCATGCTCAACCTGTCAGCCAAAGTGAGTCAGCAAGTTGTTTCTAAAAACTGATTCTAATAGTTTTAAAATTAGAAGCTGGCTTCTAAACGAGTTAGAACCTTCTACCTTTGAATTATAAGCCGTATCTGTGGCTGGGGTAAATCAGCAGAGCTCCACTGACTTTGATGGAGCCATGCCAGTTTACATGAACTGAGGATCTGGCCCTATATTTTCAAGAACAGCAAAAAAAAGTTGGGACAATTTTATTCTCCTTTATGCTGCTTTACATATTGGTGTGAGTATATTTGATATACAGCACAAATTCTACATTACACATTATGAAATCATTTAATATAACAGCAAGGTAAATTTCAATTAAAGAAGAGAAAGGCACTTTCATGCCTGCTTCTCGGCTGCTTCTATATCTGGAATGCCCTCCGAGTCAGTGTGTCGTGCCCCACTATCTCCTCATTCAAAATTCCTTTTGAAAACCTACTCCTTCCATGAGGCCTGCAATCCCTAAACCATGTTGATCAAATGCTGCCTTCTTAAGCCCAGCATTATATGACAGAAGGAACAGGAGAAAAAGAAACTCTAAGTCAACACCTTCCTCTAGCTCACCAGCGATGATGATAATAATTCTTAATAGATTAACAATAGATTAAGTCACTTATATTCCTAAATTAACAATTACAATTGTGGAGCGAGTGTGAGAGAGGCATTGAATGAGGGCTGGACACAGAGAGAGAGATGGTTTCAACTCCTAGGGCATAGGCTACCAAAGCAGCTAACTTGGCTTAGTTCCCTAACTTCAGGAGAGAATTCTCAGCTGAGAATCCTGAGTAGAGGGAGGCACCTATCTCTGGCCCATCAGCTAGGCACACCAAGTCAGAGGCTTATGTGCCTCAGTTCCTCTCCCCTCCTCAGCAATTCAGTCATTTCTCTCCTGGCTAATTCAGGACTGACAATTCTACTGCAGATTGCCTAGGGGTTAAGTGTTGCAATGCTGAAAGGAGCAATGCCTAAGGAGTATCTTTGAGGATCTGAGCCCTGGAGCCCTTCCGCACTCACTGCACCTTGTAAGGATATAGACCAAGTGTATGGTGGCATATTGTATTATTTGACACAGTATCTAATTATCTAAGATTGTGCTACATGCCTATGCCTGAGGAAGTAGAGTAAAGGTTGTGTGTGCAACTTTACAATCGGCATTTTGTGACTTCTGAATGCTTCATTGTGCAACCTTAGCAGTCTCTTGATATGAGATTTTTAAATACTGTAGAATTCCTGAGGCTTTTTAAAATAAAAAGAGAAGAAAAAATATATATTCTGGAATTATTTGGCTAAACACTACTGGGAGCTTTCTGCCCAGTGCAAAGTGTACACTCAGTGATTCAAGGGTTTCTCTGGATTAAATGCATACATTAGGATATTGTATTGTATGAAGCACCGCTCCAGTGGAGACCTTCCTTCTAAATGTTGCTGAGATCATGCTATTCTTAAGCATTGGGCATTAAGGAAAGTGCAATTTTCAACGTTTTTTAACTTGGTCAGATTAAGGCCAGTTATCACTGTAACACTCAAAGGCATTGGGCAGCAAGGGGTATATTGCTCTGCCAAATTTCAGATTTCCACTCTCACTCCTTTCAGCTGCAGTGCTGTTCCAAAAAAGTCAGAAGAATTTATTTATAATGAGGGAAGTGTATTTTTCCCCACTTTTCTTGTCTTTGAAAATGACTGAATAATGCTCGAAAATGACCCAAGAAAATCACTTTTGGGCAGAGACTATACAGGGAAAACTTCAGCTTGTTATGTGAAAGCTTTTGGAATGGTTTTAGAGTGGAAACACATAGGCTACTTTACTAGTAGAGGTCATTATTGCTCTAGCTATAATAATATTAATTTATTATGGATTAGTAGATGATCTATTCCTGAGTTAACAATAAAAAGGGCTAAAAGCAATGACTTCTCTGCATATTATTGATAACTCTACATTTATATAGCCCCTTTCATCCCAAAGAATCCAAAGTTCTTTTCAAATTTAGCAAACCAATATCCATACTATAGCGGTATCATTTCACTTAATTGGAATGCACTTCTGGGATGAAATATAGTAGCTATTTAACAAATTACAGCAGCTGAACACTAAGTTTAGAGCAGGAAATTAAGGATACCATAACATATTGAAACTTCAAGGAAATTTAAGGTAAGCAGAACACCAGCAGAGTGGAATTTATCCACTTTATTAGGGTCAACTTGCCTGTTCTTACGCTATGGGATTTTCAGTTACCACAAGTGGGCAGAGCTGAAAATGGCACATTAACATCACAATATTGCACTCACCGGACATTGGTGCAATTGTTCTATACTGAGTCATAGGAAAGATTATCATCTACCTTTAACTGCCCACAAGTCATTTGGAGATCTCCCATTCAGGTATTCACCCAGCCCAGTTGTGAGATCTTACTAGATCACAGCACAAGATGGTATAGATTCACCTTAAAGGACAGGCTCAACTGAGATTTTTTAAAATTCTGTCAATTTTAAAAATTCAGTTTTCGGATTGACCACTCTTTAATAGCATGTCCTGATTTTAAATTTCTTTTTAAAAAATTGTTAAGGAACAACAGTAACAACAAAAAACCATGAAGGTTAGAGGACAAGCCAACAAAAGTCACATTATGCTATTTTCAGGTTCACATTCAACATCTTCAGTTTATTCTGTGAATTGGCTGAGGCTCAAAGGTTGCAATCTTCAGCCTCCAATTAGCATTTGCAGGCTATTTTCAGTTCGGGTCAAACCCTTAAACTATTTAAAGATAGTTTATAATTGTTTGAATACTTGTAAGTCATTTAATTATAGTATCATTTATTAATTAATATTAATATTTATTATTATTATACTATTTGTGGGGGGTTCAGGAAAATTGTTTAATTTCTAAAATTGTGCTTAAGTCCCATTTTCAAAATTGATGTAGGAGCCTGAGTCTCACTGAAAGTAAGTGGAACTTAGGCTTGGTCTACACTGGGGGAGGGATTGATCTTATTTGTTACACAACTTCAGCTACGTGAATATCCCTTTCCTAATGGTGCTTAACATTTGGTTCGCTTTTTTGACTGCTGCTGCACATTGAGCAGCTATTTTCAAAGAACTATCCACAATGACTCCAATATCTCTCTGAAGTGGTAACAGCTAATTTAGACCCCATCATTTTGTATGTATAATTGGGATTATTTTTCCAACGTGCACTGTTTTTGCACTTGTCAACATTGAATTTCATCTGCCATTTTGTCGCCAGGTCACACACTTTAGTGAGATCCCTTTGTAACTCTTTGCAGTCATCTTTGGACTTAGCTGTCTTGAATAATTTTGTGTTGTCTGCAAATTTTGTCACCTCACTGTTCACCTCTTTTTCCAGATCATTCATGAACATGTTGAACAGCACTTATCCCAATACAGATCCTTGGGGGACCCCACTGTTTACCTTTCTCCTTTGTGAAAATTGACCATTTATTCCTACCCTTTTTTCCCTATCTTTTAAGCAGTTACTGATCCATGTGAGGACCTTCCCTCTGATCCCATGACTGTTTACTTTGCTTAAGATTCTTTGGTGAGGGACTTTGTCAAAGGCTTTCTGAAAGTCCAAGCTGGAGCACCCTTGTCCAAATGCTTGTTGACGCCCTCAAAGAATTCTAACAGCTTGGTGAGGCATATTTCCCTTTACAAATGCCGTGTTGACTTCCCCAACATATCTGTGCTCATATGATAATTGTGTTCTTTATTATCATTTCAATGAATATGTCTTGTACTGAAGTTTGGCTTACTAGCCTGCAATTGCCAGGATCACCTCTGGAGACTTTTAAAAGATAGGCATTACATTAGCAACCTTTCAGTCATCTGGTACAGAGGCTGATGTAAGCGATAGATTACATACCACAGTTAGTAGTCCTGCAATTTCACATTTGAGTTCCTTCAGAACTCATGGGTGAATACCATCTGGTCCTGGTGACTTATTCCTGTTTACTTTATCAATTTGTTGCAAAAACTCATCTTTTGACACCTCAGTCTGGGACAGCTCCTCAGATTTGTCACCTAAAAAGACCAGCTCGGGTATGGGGATCTCTACCATATCCTCTGCACTGAAAATAAATGCAAAAAAATTCATTTAGCTTCTCTGCAATGACCTTTTCTTTCCTGAGTACTCCTTTATCTACAGGGAGATAATATAAGACATTTATTGGTTGATAGAGCGCTGTTGATAGCATACTTAATAATTTTAAACATACGTTGACCAAGATGTCTAAGGTTTTTTCCACCTTGAATGCTTCTTTTAATTTCTGTCATTATAGATGTTAAAGGACTGTCTAAGTAAACCTTGGTTATATATATTCTAGACCAATGAAATCCATTAATATTGCTACTCAGAAAGATGCAATTGATGAGACCCATATTCGGTAGAAGACACATCAGTAAAAGTTACATTTGAATAAAATGCTGCTTGTGTTAACTGAACTACATATTTTATAGAATAAAAAATAACTAATCTTTATTCATAATTAATTATGGCATCTGGAACACTAGCTACTCAGTCAAAATCTCTCAAATGCAGCAGCATTCCAAGTTTGAGACATTGTCTTTGTGGAATCAGTGGTCTTTTGGAATAGTATGCAGTTGTATTCCAACTTCCTTTCAACATCTTATTTGTATTAACTCGAGGGGGGGGCGGAGAGCATGAATTACAGGCCAGATCTGTAGATTTCACTCTACAAGGTAAAAGGTACTGTAAATATTTGCCTATTGGCCTGTATGAAATATTACCGTAACTATTTCCCTATCAGAATGTGTGCACTATGTTAAATTAACAGTACATTCTTCCTCACCTCAACAGAGATTTTTCCATACTTGAAAGGAAGAATTTTGTACAGATTAAGCTCATGTCCTGTTTTCCCTTCAGACTTCTTTACACGTGCATAAGATATTGAAAAATCTGTGTAGAGGCTTTGGTGACATAATGAAATCCTTTGACACAAGGACCTGATGGAGGAAGAAACCAGCTCCATGAATATTTTTGTAGGGTATTAGCATATTGAAGTGCTTTAAATGAAAACCAGACACTGGAATTACCATGTTCATTTCATAGAAACACATCTTTATTGTTTTATTACCCAGATGTGGGGCCATTTTTCTGTTGGCCCAGATTTTCCTTGATGCTGTAGTATTCATTAGCAAGATATTTAAAAATGTTAGACAATACTACTATGGAGTTGTGCTTTGTGGAATGTACAGAATCTATGAAGACAAAAATCCATAAAGAAGATAGAGAATTTGTTAAACTATGTAAACTGCAACTGGTCAATCTTTGAACAGAGATTGGACATATCTTCTCAGAAACAATGACCATCAGCATGTAGTACACCTAAACAGGTCAAAAAGAATGAGGAGTACTTGTGGCCCCTTAGAGATTAACAGATTTATTTGAGCATAAGCTTTCATGGGCTAAAGCCCACTTCATCAGATGCATGCAGTGGAAAATACAGTAGGAAGATATATCTATATCATCTATATATAGATCTAGATATAGATATATGTATATATACAGAGAACATGAAAAAATGGGGGTTACCATACCAACTCAAATGAGACTAATTGATTAAGGTGGGCTATTATCAGCAGGAAAAAAAAAACTTTTGTAGTGATCATCAGGATGGCCCATTTCAAACAGTTGACAACAAGGTGTGAGTAACAGTAGGGGGGAAATTAGCATGGGGAAATAGTTTTTAGTTTGTGTAATGACTCATCCACTCCCAGTCTTTATTCAAGCCTAATTTAATGGTGTCCATTTTGCAAATTAATTCCAGTTCAGCAGTTTCTCATTGGAGTCTGGTTTTGAAGTTTTTTTGTTGAATAATTGTGACTTTTAGGTCTGTAATTGAATGACCAGGGAGGTTGAAGTGTTCTCTGACTGGTTTTTGAATGTTATAATTCTTGACGTCTGATTTGTGTCCATTTATTCTTTTGCGTAGAGACTGTTCAGTTTGGCCAATGTACATGGCAGAGGGGCACTGCTGGCACATGATGGCATATATCACATTGGTAGATGTGCAGGTGAACGAGCCTCTGATAGTATGGCTGATGTGATTAGGTCCTATGATGGTGTCCCCTGAATAGATATGTGGACAGAGTTGGCAACGGGCTTTGTTGCAAGGATAGGTTCCTGAGTTCGTGTTTTTGTTGTGTGGTGTGTGGTTGCTGGTGAGTATTTGCTGGAGGTTGGGGGGCTGTCTGTAAGCAAGGACTGGCCTGTCTCCCAAGATCTGTGAGAGTGAAGGATCATCCTTCAGGATAGGTTGTAGATCCCTGATGATGCGCTAGAGAGGTTTTAGTTGGGGGCTGAAGGTGACGGCTAGTGGTGTTCTGTTACTTTCTTTGTTGTCCTGTCCTGTAGTAGGTGACTTCTGGGTATTCTTCTGGTTCTGTCGATCTGTTTCTTCACTTCAGCAGGTGGGTATTGTAGTTGTAAGAACGCTTGATAGAGATCTTGTAGGTGTTTGTGTCTGTCTGAGGGGTTGGAGCAAATGTGGTTGTATCTTAGAGCTTGCTGTCAGGGTGCCAATGCCTGAGATGATGGGGCATCCAGTATTTCCAGGTTTATGGATCTTGGGTATTAGATAGAATATCCCTGGTCGGAGTTCTAGGGGTGTGTCTGTGCAGATTTGTTCTTGTGCTTTTTCAGGGAGTTTCTTGAGCAGTTTCTTTTGGTAACCCTCAGTGGGATCAGAGGGTAAGGGCCTGTAGTATGTGGTGTTAGAGAGCTGCTAATACAGTACCCACCTGCTGAAGTGAAGAAACAGATCGACAGAGCTAGAAGAGTACCCAGAAGTTACCTACTACAGGACAGGCCCAACAAAGAAAGTAACAGAATGTCATCAGAAGGTTGAGGGCTGAAAACCAGTCTTATTGTTCCAATGCTGGAATGGTCATTGCTAAAGTGACCATCTTGAATTTTTGAGCTTTCACAAACTTGTTAAGGTCTAGTATGGGTCTCCAATCTCCCTTTCTCTTGAGTATTAGGAAATAGTAAGAGTAAAAGCCTTTGCCCCGTAGATGTTGAATTACTAGATAATACTTAGTCTTGCCATGAGTGCAGGGGACTGGACTGGACGACCTCTCGAGATCCCTTCCAGTTCAATGATTCTATGATTCTATAATTCTACTGGCTGTATGTCTCCTAGCTGGAGGAGGTGATTTATTTCTTGTCGTAGTAAACTCTCATGAGAAGAGTCCCTGAAGAAGGACAGGAAAGGGTGTTGTGGAGGAGGAAGGGAAGTAAAATGGATGGAATACTCATTGCGAATAATTTCCAAGACCCATCAGTCCAATGTTATGTGTTCCCAGGTGCTGCAGAACGTGGCAAGACTGCAGCCAAATGGGCAGGATAAGTTGGTCAGCTGTAGCTGTTGAGAAGAGTTGTCTGTTGGCATCTCAACCAACACATCAAAATTGGTGTTTGGAGGTGGATGAATGTGATACACTTGGGGAATCTAGATTTCTTCCTCTGAGGTTCATAAAAGCACTGGGTCAGGTATTGAGAGGTGTGTGTTCTGTGTTGGGACTGCAGACTAAATTTTCTTTTTTGTCCAGGCATATAGATCCCTAATGAGCGGAGAGTGGCCCTGGAATCTTTAAGGGTAGGGAGAAAGGCAACCGTTTTCTCCGCAAAAATTTGGTGCCTTCAAAGGGAAGGTCTTCAACAGTCGATTGCACCTCTTTAGGGAAACCCAAAAGGTGTAAACACGGCGCACATCACATAACCTTCACCAGAAAGATGGATTGGGCGGCAGTGTCGGCTGCATCAAGGGCGACTGTAATGCTGTGACTCTGGAAGCTGATCAATAAAGTTGTGAAGTTTTGAATACCTGACATAGACGTACTTCACCATTAAGGTTTGATAATTGGTGATTTCAAACTGAAGCATGACTGAGGAATAGACTTTCCTCCCAAAGAGATCCAAGCCAATCCCTATCATAGGGTATGGATTGCATTTAGTGTTAACAGCCCCGGGAGTTTCCATGTCCACAACTATGGAGTTGGGGAGAGGGTGGGAAAAAAGAATTCCATCTCCCTACCTGGAACATAAATTTTTTTCCAGCCCGCTTACAAGTAGGCATCACTGATGCGGGGATCTGCCATATGGTTTTTGCGGAGTCCAGGAGAGCCTTGTTGATGGGGAGGGCTATTTTAGAGGTCAAGGAAGAGTGTAATACGTTGAGGAGTTTGTGATGGGTGTCCTCGACTCCCTCCAAGGGTATCTGCCACCCTTTTTGCCAAGTCCTGGAAAAGCCGGAAATCATTGGCTAGGGACGGTAGCGGGGGCATGACAGTCTCATCTGTGGAGGAGGATATGTTGGTCCTTGGAGTAACCTCTTCCTTGATTCTACTCTCCTCCTCTTCAGCAATCTCCTCTGGAAGTTCCGAGGTTCTAGATGCCATAGCAGAGGGGTAATGTCTCGGGAGCTAATGAGCGAGGCTGAGAGCTCAGGAAGTGTCAGGGCAATACTCAGCCCAGGGATCCCAGTACAGCCACTGGGACAGTGGAACAGAGCCCAGTGGCAACGCCCATGGCTGGCCATACCAAGGTGGTGGTGGGGCCACCTGAGGGTATACTTGAGGAGCCTCTTAGTAGTGGGCACCATAGGGAGCATGGGAAGAGTAGTGGGAAATGTCTCTTCTGGCTCTGACTCCTCACTCAAAAGTGGGGGGGTGCATGGCAGGGTACCGGAGAAGACTCCTGCACTAGGAGGAGATTTGGTGCTGAGGTCCTGGTGCCGAGAAGAGGAGACTCTGGTATGTCTGATACCTGGAGGTCTCTTGAGTGCCAGAATTCCGGCGGTGCTGACTGACCCCAATGCTGCTGGTGGTACAGAGGATGCCAGGGATCTCACCTGTACTGACCGCTCCAGTGCTGGATGGGGCATCGATGACAGTGCTGAAGGTACACCGGGTACTGGCAGCATCTTCTTACAGGAGTGCCATTCACTCCTATCTTTGGCAGTCAGTACCATTGACTCGGTGCTGTCCCCATCAGGTCCTTAGTTGCATCAATGATACCTGCTGCTCCAGATCTTCGTGAGCCGGGGTACCAGGCTGGGATTGTCTCAGTGCTGATGGTACCGATGATATCGAGCATGTCGGAGATCTTTTGCTGGCAGCTTGGGGCTCACTCTGGGGACTTCCCCCTCTCTTTTTCAATGACTTACGCAAGGTGTCGGTGGCTGATTTCTTTGACCAGAGTCCTTAGTTTTTGAGGGCTGTGGGACAAGTCATGTCTGCCAGATGATTCTCAGCACAGGTCAGGGGAGGGTTGGAGGGCTGCCTCCATAAAGATGATCTTCTGTCTCAACTCCCTGTCCTTTAGAGACCTGGATCTAAGTTGTTAGCAGAGACCACACTTCTGTGGGATGTGGGATTGCCCGAGGCAGCGTATGCCACGAGAGTGTTTGTCTGCCACAAAGATGGCCTCTTTTCAGCAGAGGCACTTCTTGAAGTCTGGTGAACTGGACATACCCCGTTGAGGGAAGGGGACCCCAAAGAAAAAAGGGAGGAAATAAAGTCTCTCTGTGTGTGTGTGTGTGTTTTGTTGGGGTAGAGAACATAAAAAGAAAGACTACAGCTAAGACTAAGGACACTAACTAACTACTAGGAATGCTAAAGAACTTAACGATTGCAAATGGATTGTGAATAGCTCCATCACTAGCCAGGGGCTGTTGAAAAGGAACTGGGAGTGGGGAAGGGGGGGTTAGAGAAGTTTTTCTTCAAGACTAACAGGGCTAGAAGTTTTTTTTATGGAAAGTTTAGATATTGCAAAATACAGCAAATGCTGTAGAAACCTACATCTGCCCCAAGATCCATATTGTTTCTGGTGAGGAGTCAGAAACGACCACTAAATAGTAAATAGTTGGGATGACTTTCCTACTGCAGGGAAAGCTATTTCATAAGATTACTTCTACAAGTGTTTTTGAACTTTAAAAACTGAACATGAACCTTACTAGATTAAAAAACCTCACTTGCCTAAACATTTTTATAATTTGGCAGGGAGTGTTTGTTTTGGATTTTTTTTTTTTTTTTTTTTTTTTTTTACTATAGTCCGGTGTTAGGGTGACCAGACAGCAAATGTGAAAAATCGGGACGTGGCGGGACTGTCCCTATAAAATCGGGACATCTGGTCACCCTATCCGGTGTGTTTAAACAAAACCCACAGTTCCCCTAAGGAAAATGACCTCACTGAAGAAGTTTAAAAATGCACTCTTCAGAGCAATTAACTACCAATGTGCTCTTCAGAAGTGCACCCCTGCTCCTGTTAAAGTCAATAGGTGTTTAACCTGACTTCAAGGATAGGCCAGTGCTTAGCCTTTCGGAAAATTCCACGCTGAATACACTGCAGTGTCCTTGTTGCCTTGTTAGCTTTTTTGTGTAGGCCAGGCTGGCTCCAAACATATTTGTGGGCACCCATGAGGAATGATTGTAAAAGACAAGAGATGACACAGGAGTTGTCCTTGACGCAGCTGCACAGGTTTTTATTTACACGTTTAAGTTGCAGATGGAGGTGACTGCCATTATACGGTTGCCAGGTGTCTGGTTTTCAACCAGAAAGCCCAGTCAAACAGGAACCCTGGCAGCTCCAGTCAGCACTACTGACCGGTCCATTAAAAGTTTGGTTGGCGGGTCTGACAGGCTCCTACCTGACTCTGCGCGGCTCCCCGGAAGCAGCAACATGTCCCTCGGCGCCTAGGTGGAGGTGCAGCCAGGGGGCTTCATGCACTGTCCCCACCCTGAGTGCTGGCTCGGTAGCTCCCATTGGCTGGGAATCACAGCCAATGGGAGCTGCAGGGGTGACATCTGTGGGCAGAGGCAACACGCAGAGCCACCTGGTTGCACCTCCGCCTAGGAGCCGAGGGGCATGTTGCAGCATCTGGGGAGCCCCCCCCAAGGTAAGCACTGCCTGTTGCCCATACCCCTCACCCTCTCCTGCACCCCCAAGCCCCCACACCTCTTCCTAAACTCCATCCCAGAGACTGCACCTCAAACAGCCTCCTGCACCCCAATTCCCTGCCCCAGCCCTGAGCCCCCTGTTGCACCCTGAACCCTTCATTTCTGGCCCCACCCCAGAGTTTGCACCCCCAGCACAGAGCCCATACTCCCTCCCACACCCCAACCCCCACCTCAACCCTATACGCCTCCCACACTCCGAACCCTTTGGTTCTACCCCCCCCAGCCTGAAGCCCCCTCCTGTACCCTGAACCCCTCATTTCTGACCCCACCCTAAAGCCCGCACCCCCCCAGCCGGAGCCCTCACCCCCCTCCCGCACCCCAACCCTCTGCCCCAGCCCAGTGAAAATGAGCAAATGAGTGAGGTTGGGGCAGAGGGATGGAATGGGGGGGTCTTGGAGAAGGGGCAAGTGAGGGGCAAGGCCTAGGGGAAGGGGCGGGGCAAGGGTGTTCGGTTTTGTGCAATTACAACCCTGTGCCATTAGGGTACCCGCAATTGTAGCCCTAAGGCAAAAAGAATACACACAAGTGCACATAAAATAAATTCTAAAAGAAAAAAAAACACAAAATAAAACACAGTGGGTAACACAGCTAACAAAAGCCAAAACACCAGCCAGGTGCTGCACCCACTAAAAGGGAACCATCACACTAGCTCACCAGTCACATTTCTCTCATGAACTACCAGGGCTCGAATTAAAATTTTGTATGAATTTGGGGCAAATTTAAAAAAATGTTTAAAAAGTATGAAAAACTTTAATACTTTTTCTTTACAGTGACATTATTCATACTAGTCTTGCTAGTCCTTCCCTCCAGGCAGAGAGGCACAGGGACTAGGATCAGGACCAGCTGTGCCCCCAAAAGATTGGGCCAACCCTCCAAATCGAATGAGACTCACATGCCTCCCTAGACCAAACTGGACCATACCCGCATCCCTCCCCAGTCGGAACCCCCTGAACTGGACCAGACCCACATCCCTCCCCAAACCAGACAGGCTCAGACCCGCATCCCTCCCCAGATTGAAGCCCCCAAACTGGACCAGACCCACATCCCTCCCCAAACAGACGGGACCAGACCCACATCCCTCCCCAGACCAAAACACCCAAACTGGACCAGACCCCGCCTTCCAGCCTGAACCGGATCACATCCCAATATGAACTGATCCCTCCGCACTGCCTCCAGAACAGGGCTCCTCCTGAACCTCTATTCCCGAACCAGCCGACCCCCGAATCTGCAGCCAGACCACTCTCCGGCCCCCAACTCCACAGCCACTCCCTGCTGTTGCTTTGCTCCTGTTCTCCTCCGAACTGAACTAAACCGGGCCGGGCCACACATGGCTGCAGCTTGGCTGAGTGCAGCTCCCCACCGGGCCTGGAGCACACATGGACCCGGGGAGCTCAGGTTTCCCCAGGGGTGCTGGTGGGGGGAATAGAGTGGAGGGGGCTGTGGGAGGTCCAGTCTCCCCCCAGGGCGCTGGTGGGGGAATGGGGCAGGGGGTGATGGGTCTCCTCCAGGGGCGCTGGTGCGGGGGATGGGGGCAAAGGGGGGAAGGGTCTCCCCAGGGGTGCTGGTGGGGGAGATGGGGCAGGGTGCGCTGGTTTTCCCCCGGGGGTGCTGGTGGGGGAGATGGGGCGAGCGTGCTGGTTCTCCCCCGGGGGTGCAGGTGGGAGAGATGAGGTGGGTGCGCTGGTTCTCCCTTGGGGCATTGGTAGGGGGGATTGAGCAGGGGGTGCTGGGTCTCCCCTGGGGGCTGGTGGGGGATGGGGTGATGGGGATCCAGCTGCTCCACGGGATCCGGGCTGAAGAGGCTTACCTGGAGCAAGGAGCACCCACTGGTCGGGGTGCTCACCTGCTGGGTGCCAGTGCTGCCTCCTGCCCAGCATGGTCTGGGACCCCCACACTCCCCGGCCTCCGCATTCGAATAATGGCAGGGCTGAGGCAGGCACACGGGGTGGGGCAGCTGCGTGTGCAGCACAATCCTGCCAGACCTGCCCCCGGGCTGGCAGGGGCCCAAGAGCCCAGGGAGGAGACAGGGATTGTGCGATCCGCATGCAGGTACCACAGGGGAGCCCAGCTGACTATGCGGCAGCCAGAAACTCCTGACCCAGGCCTGCTGAGCCCCCTTCCCCCAGCTATGAAATGGTCTGAGCTGCTGGAGGGAGGCAGGGCCGGCTACACTATACTGCCTGCTGCTCGCTGCCTCTGTGTGCTCTGTTCAAGGCAGAAGTTGCTGCGCTCACCCCACACACCTGACCTGGGGTTATGGGCCCCTTCCCAAGTGTGGATCCGGTGTAGGGTTGCCAGGTGTCTGGTTTTCAACAGGAACATCTGGTCAAAAAGGGACCCTGGCAGCGCCAGGCGGCACCACCGACCGGGCCGTAAAAAGTCCGGTTGGCAGCGCAGCAGGGGCGCAGGGCTAAGGCAGGCTCCCTACCTGCCCTGGCTCTGCACTGCCCCTGGAAGGAGACGCCAGATCCCTGTGACCCCTAGGCACTGGCGTGGCCAGGGACTGGGATGCTCTGTATGCTGGCCCTGCCCCCAGCGTCAGCTCCACAGCTCCCATTGGCCAGGAACTGCGACCAATGGGAGCTGCGTTGGGGTGGGGGGCAGTGCCTGAGGGCGTGAAGGCAGCCGCCTGGATGCCCATGCGCCTAGAGGCCAGAGGGACCCTGCACCCCCTCCCACAACCCTGCCCCAAACCCCTCATCCCTCGCCCCACCCCAGAGCCCACACACCCCCTCCCATACCCCAAACCCCTGCCCAGCCCGGAGCCCCCTCCTGTACCCCAAACCTGTGGCGCCCACCTCTAGCCAGAGCCCTCACACACACACACCCCTGCACCCCAACCCCCTGCCCCAACCCAGAGTCCCCTCCCACACCCCAAACCCCTCATCCCCAGCCCCACAGCCCACACCCCCCCAGCTGACCTTCCACACCCCAACCCTCTGCCCCAGCCCAGAGCCTCCTACTGCATCCCCAAACCCCACATCCCCAGCCAGAGCCCAGATGCCAAACTCCTCGGCCCCACCCCAGAGCCTGCACCCGCAGCCAGAGCCCATACCTCTCCTGCACGCAACCCCTGTCCCAGTGCATGCGGATGGGAAAGAGTGAGTGATGGAGGGAGCGGGGCTGGAGCAAGTGCGGGGGGGGCTCAAGGAAGGGACAGGGCCTCGGAGAAGCGGGCAGAGCAGGGGTGTTTGATTGTGTGTGATTAGAAAGTTGGCAACCCTAGCCCAGTGCCATGGAGCCACTGGTGCCATTATAGACCCAGTACTGCTTTTTGCTCTATGACACTGGTCATACATCCACCCCCAAAGCTGTGCACATTCCTGTGTAGCGCATCCAGGATGCTGATGTAGAGAAAAAATTTTTAGCACACCATATTTCTACTACATCAGAAGCAGCAACTTCCAATTTTGCTAAACAGAGAACAGCAAAATGGTTGAAGTAAGTTGTTCTGCTCAAGCTTCTTCGGCTCAAATCCAGCTGGCCTTATTTACATGACTCGTCTTATTGAGTAAATTGAGCGGGATTTGACCTTTAAGGACTACCAACGAGGTAGTATAGCCATCATTTTTAATTAAAAGTAATATTTGATCGAATATTATTTGCCAGTTCAGCTGTCCCACTTCGATTGAGCCAGAGATGGGAGGTTCTAAATTTGGATGGCACAAGCCAGTGTAGATATACTCCTGGTTTTCTACTGCTGCTACTTAAGGCTGTGGCCAGATAAAATGGGACATAGGACAAGTGCAGATGACTCATGGGCAATCCCATATATTGTGGTCCTCTCGTCTCCTCTCCTACATCCTTTGTGCTTCTCCCCAGGATGTGTTACGTGTTGAATTCTTCTTTTCTCTCTTGTTTCTGTTTATTAAAATCCAGCTGCGAGAAAGGAGTAGGACTGGGGTCTAAGTAGTGCGGCTGGTTGTTCAGGTTCCCCCACCCCATTTCCCTGGCAGGTGGAACCCTAATGCGGACAGTTGAGGCAATGTGGGATTTGACGGAACGTATTCTTCCCTTACTGCTCAGCAAATCTCTGTGACACTAGCCCTCATATCTAAGCATTTGTGGGAGCACAGTTCACTGTTGGGACTCTGGCTTTAGGTGTCTGCTGCAGACAATGCAGCTGTATTTGAAGCAGCAGTTTCAAGAGAAATGCTTGCTGCTTAAGCAGAGGTTGGTTGCCCTTTAGCATACAGTGTGCTTGGAAAATACTGAACTGGCCCCATTCAGCATTTTGCATCTACAGCTACTTTGCTGCATTGCCAAACAGACTCAAGCATAGAAGCGATCAGAGATGAGCCTTAAAGGAATGACTGACCTAATTTCTTTAATAAGGAAAAATAAAATAGTACGGAAAACTGAACTTGCCTTCCTCCCTCCCGCCATCCCCCAACCTCCTAGTGCAGGCTTCAAACCAGCCCCCCAGTTGTTACAGGACCATATTAGTTACAGAATTGATCTTCACAAGATTTACTGGGGCCCTGAGCACAAAGAACATTTGGGCTCCCCAGAGCCCTCCCTGCCACGGGGCCCCACCCTGGCTCCTTCCCATCCCCAAAACCCCATTCCCCCGGCCTGGCCAGAAGCTGGGGCTGTGGTAAGAGCTGCCCAGGGAGTCCAGGCCACTGTGGGAAGCCTTGGACCCTCCACCTGTCCTGGGCGGTGTGCTCTTGGGGAGGGGGGGCAGGGCCAGGGGCCAGGGGCTGTTCTTGGGCCTCCGGGCCCCTAACCCAGGGCTCCCCGGGCTCCCCACAGCTGCCTGGGCTCCCTGGATGGCGCTTACTGCAATCTAGGACAGTTGTCCCCAAACTGTGGGGTGTACCCTCCCCAGGGGGGCATGGAGGAATGTTCGGGGGGGGGAGCCCGGGTCAGCTTCCATGGGGGCTGTGGGGTGGGGAGGGTGAGCCACCAAGCCCTGCTCTTCCCCC
Source organism: Trachemys scripta elegans (assembly GCF_013100865.1). Taxonomy (NCBI): domain Eukaryota; kingdom Metazoa; phylum Chordata; order Testudines; family Emydidae; genus Trachemys; species Trachemys scripta. Next base: position 121,593,100 of record NC_048302.1, read on the forward strand.
AGCTCTGCTCCAGCCCCGCCTCACCCCCAAGCTACACCTCCTGCCCCACTCCCAGCTAAAGCCCCCCCCCGACCCCCACCGCGACCACTGGCTATGCTCCTGGCTCTGGCCCCAGCTCCAGGTTGGGGGGGGGGCACAACTGAAAAAGTTTGGGACCCCCTGGCCTAAGGTAACCATACATCCTCTTTTGGCCTCGGATGGCTCAACTTTTATGGCAAAACTGGGCATTTGTCCCATTTGCTCTTGCCCACTGATCCCCAGTTAGCAAGAGCAAAGTATATAAAAGCCCAGTTATGCCAAAAAGGGGCTCGCGGGGGGAGAGGGGGGCAGTGTGAGCAGCGGGGCTTGGGACAGCCCTGTGCAGGGGAGGAGGGGGCTGGGTCAAGTGGCTCAGGCTGGTGCTATGTAGGGGAAGGGAGCAGGGGGCTTGGGCCAGCTCTGCACGAGAAGGGGAGTGGGACAGTACCAGGTTTACAATGGCGTCGGGCCCGCACTGGGAAGGGGCCCATCATGGACCTGTCTAACCCATCCACATGGCTGGGTCTGGCCCCTCACCTGGGGCAGTCCAGCGCCCAAGCCTCCCTGTGTGAGCGGCTCCCAGCCAGCAGGTCCCACTCGCCTGTAGGGGGCTTGTCGCCCAGCAGCCGGGCTCTGCCATGTGGGCTGCTGGCCGCGGGGCTGGTGGGCACGGCTGGGGTAGGCGAGCTTTCGGGGCTCATTTCCTAGGGGTTTGCCCCTCTCTCCAGCATGGCTCTGGCGCCGAGCGGTCTCTGTTGCCCACCACCTGTGGGGTCCTGCCTGTCTCCCTGGGGCTGAAGTCACTTGGGACCAATGCAGAGGCCGGGCTGGTCTTGGCCAATGAGGCAGGGAAAGCAGCGGGGTGTGTCTGTTTGGGGGTGCTCAGCCACAGGCCCCCACTCCAGCCTGACTGATTGCATCGCTCCCAAGGGACCAGAGCGATCCTCACCCCGGGACCAGTGGGGGGCGCTGGGCATAGAGGGGGTACTGGGTGGGGGTGGGGGGGCAGTGTGGCACAGCTTTGGCCCACCCCTGAGGGGAAGCGACACACTGGCAGCACAGGACCGGGTAGGCCAGAGTGTGCCTGGCAGCTGCCTGTTTATAATCAGTGTCCTCATGCTGGGCTGGGTGGAGTGGGGCCGCCCCTGGTGCACTGTGCCCCATTGCCCTGGCTGGCCCTTGCTCTGGGGACTGACCTCTTCTGCCCCCCCCCCATATCATGCCCCATTGCGCCCAGGCGGGGGGCCCACGGGTATGTTTGGTGCCAGACCAACAAAAGGTTAATCTGGCCCTGGAGGGAGAGATGGGAGAGGGGGCTTGGGCCAGCTCTGCACGGGAGGGAAAGGGAGAAGGGCTTTGGCCAGCACCACATGGGGCTCAGGTGAGTGGCTCACGTGGTGGGAGGGGAAGGGGATTATATACTCACTCTACACCAGCTCGGTAATACAGCCTGGCCGGGGGCGGGGTCTCGGGGGGAAGAGGAGCAGGGCTGAGGGGCGGGTGGGCAGGAACAGAACGAGCAGCAGGGGACGGGGCCAGAGTGCTGGTGCTCCTGCAGGCTCACCAAATGAGCCCCTGTGGCAAGCTGCCCCTGGATGGCCAATCCCAGCAACAAACTCGAAGGTGGAAAGTTGGGTGCCTGAATGGGCAGACTCGCTAATGGTTCATCTTCCTACCTGTACAAGTTCAGGATGGAAAACTTAAAGAAAAGCAGCTGGCTCCTACATATGTCTGTGCAAGAATATCTATAGGTTATAAAACCTACCTGGGGGGGCTAGTCAGGACTTCAGCAGTAAACGTCCAGTAGCCTCCTTTGTGAGAAATCTGTTTCAACAAGCAAGTCATTCAAGGGCCTTTGCAGCCAAAAGGGTAGGACTACAGCTTGAACTAAAAGAAGTGGTGTTGTTTTTGTGTGGCAGTAGTGGTGTATTTTTCTGTATGAGGCCAGTACACAATGGTCTGAGACAAAGGACAAATTCACCTTTACCTCACATTAAACTTTGGCACCCTTCCCTTTTAGTAGAAGGAACTGGTTAACAGCAGCACTAGGGGAAAAGGGACGATCCTCTAGTGAATGTAGCTGGACGCTGGGGAATATGCCCAGCTCGGTGCCAATGCTCTGGGAAGGACTGCAAGGAACGAGTGCCTAGGTATATGCGCTCAGTAGCGCTCCAAACATGGTCCATAGGTCACCTGCTGCTGGATTCATCAATGGCCCACTTGGCCAAGGCTTCCGTGGTCCCGTCCAATCCTTTCTGCATGGTTGTGGTTTTCTATCTGGCCCCCTTTGTGCACGCCTCATGGTAGTAGAAGGGCTCTATGACCGTGTGTGTTTGAGAGAGACCTGCCCTCCTCCCCCAAGTCATGCTGGCACATGGACTGTGTTAGTTGTAATGGATGTGCCTGGCTGCCATGGACAGGAACAAGCCAAATGCAATTGCTTCTCCTGTATGAGGAAACATGTCAGTAGTACTACTACTAATGATGCGGTTGTGAAAAAGATGCTACAGAGCAACTACGTGTAGTTTGGTGCAAGGGTCTCATTTCAGTGACATTTACTTGCTCTGAGGGGCTTAACGCCAACCCTGTTTTAGTGCCGTTTAGCTTGTTTATTTAACCACCCACTCTTCTTTGGAAACAAACTAATGCAGCGGACAGAAGGCCTGCTGCTTAGGGCTGACCAGCATAATGACGCTGTTGTTGTTTAGCCAGTGTTTGTGCACTGGTCTTCATTTTAATGTTCATTGCCAGCAGCCTGTACTGTGCACCACAGTGAGGTCCTGAAGTCCTGCTGTGCTGCAAGGCTGTATAGCTGACAGTGTTGTTTTGTGGCTTATTATCGTGCATTTCATGGAAATCAGTCAAACAGTCTTCTGTCATTGCCGTGCATGCTATGAAGCTGCACCAGGCCAAGGTTTCCACTTGCCCCTGATAGTATCCATTTACGGTTCAGTGAGAAAGGATGGTCCAGTAGTTAAGGCAGTCAGCTGGGCCTTATGAGACACAGGTTCAAGGTCCTGTTCTGCCACAGACTTCCTGAGTAATGTTGGGCAAGCATTAGTTTCAATGGGCATTAGGTGCCTATGTACACTGAGGAGATGGGCCTGTTTACTCCACCTGTAAAATGGGGATAACAGTGCTCTTGTACCACAGAGGGGTGTTGTGAGACTTAATTAAAGGTGTTTGGATATTAGGGTAACAAGGGGTTGTACGCTGGCTACCATACTTGGAGCCCTAACTAGGCTTTTTAGCGCCTTTGGAGAGCAGGCATATTTGTGCCCCCCTACCCTTCTTTTTTGCATTTTTCCACCCTGGATGCGCCCCATTCTGACCATACACCTCTATCCCAATATAACGTGACCCGATATAACACGAATTCAGATATAATGCGGCAAGATTTTTTGGCTCTCGGGGACCGCATTATATCGGGGTAGAGGTGTACTTATTGCTGGAATACTGAATATGTGGCACATGCCCCTGAAGAGTGACTGCAAACTGTGGAGGTGCAACATGGTTATTTTAAAACCCCTCCGCCTTGGCTAGTAATAGGGCAAAGGGAGCTGAGCGAGGTCCATGAGGCCTTCACAAATGTGGATGTTTATCCACCTATGCACATACCCCCTGCCGGACCTTCCCATAATCACAGCTGCGCTCTGTGGCTCAGGTGGGAGCTCAACAGCACCTGAGGCGCAGCAGAGAGGCCTCCGGCAGTGTTGAACTTCATACTGCTGACTGTGTTTCAATGGAGAGGGCAGGGTCTTTTCCCACACCACAAAGTTACAGCTGCTCAGGTAATGAGGGATTCTCTCCCCCGGTTACAAATGTATATTTTATGTTTTGGTCAAAAACCCACAAGGTGAAAAACTTTCACTTGTCAAAAACAAACCAGAGCTTTTATTTGAGTTTTCAACAAGACCATGAACAGTTTTTTGATGTGTAATTTTTTTCACAAAAATAAAATTTTGTTTTAGTTATGTATAGACGAGTGAGTGAGAGAGAACATGCGTTTGTGTTCAAGGTTAGATAAACCTTTTGGATAGTTTTTAATCCTGTTCTGAACCTGCCTGTCCACCCCCAACCTAAGTTAATGGATTTCTTTTTACATATAAAGGCTTAGAACCCAGTTACACGTTAACCACCACATTTAATTTTTCAAAGCATTTTTCACAGACCATGTCAGAGGAAAGATACTGCTCCAGAAACTGAAAAAGCTTGAGTCCCCTCCCCCACAGCTAAGTCAAAGGCCTTTTAGGTGGGGTTTTTGGTGGTTTTTTTTTTTAGCACTGATACATTTAAAAAAAAAAAAAAAAAAAATCTTGCTGCGTAGGCAAAGGCTATGGTTGCCCATGGGAGGGAATCTGCACACCTGGAATCAGGCTAAACCCTAAATGGCAATACGGAGACCGCAGACACAGCAGTGCAATCACCCTCCCCCGTGGTTGTACACGTGTATAATACGGACACAGACCAAGGGGCAGCTTTTTATCTCACATGCTCAACACACTTCACTGCATGGCTCCAACCAGCTGCTTGTATGCAAGTTCAGCAACAAGTCACTTGAGCTATGCAGTGATTTAAGCTGCAGCATCTAGACAGGGATTTCATCTAGGCACTGCACCAGTGTGTGTGTGTGTGGGGGGGGGGGGCGTGTTGAGGGTGGAGGGGTCTACAGCTCACTTTACCAAGGCAACAGGAGCACTAAGGCAAGTAACTGCAGAACTCTTTAAGTTGACATCCCCTCTTAGGGTTATGGCTATACTGCAGCTAAGACCATGCCCCCGGCCCAAACACAGACTCACACTACCTCCGCTCCAGCTAGTGTGCTAAAAATAGCCTAGACCCTGCAGCCTCCCAGGCTCAGAGTCCCCCTCCACCCCCACTTCAGGCTGAATTTGGGCAGCTAGCCTGAGCCTCCACTGCCACAAAGCTCGTTTTAACACCATTAACCCAGCTGAGTGGCATGCACCCCGCTGCAGTACCGATGTGTCCCTGTGGGAGGAGACACTTGGACTAACCTGGCATTGTAAACTGGCTTTTAGGAGAAGTTTTCTGTCACCTCAGTGGGGCTCAGTTTAGTTATTTGCATTATACCATGCAGTGGAGCTCTGCCCATGTGACTGCGGTTTTTCCCCCTAATTCACATTTCCTTACCAGCGAGGGGTGTTAGGAGGATAAATACATTGGAGCTTGTGTGGCACTCAGGTAGTAGGGACAGGGGGTCAGGTAAGTAAGGTAGAAGGAGATAAAACAGCTTATTAACCAACCTTTTTCCACCTAAAAATGTGAGGATTTGTAATGGGTAAGTTGTTTGTGCTAATTTGACTAAATTAAAAAAAATAAATAAAAGGAAAGAGACATTGAAGGGAACAAGAAGGAGGGTGGTCTTGGGGTAACACGAGCCTGGGATGCAGGTGATATGGATTCTATCCACACATGACCTTGGACAACTCAGCTCGAACCCCAGGTCCTCCAGAGTAAATAGGTGCCTAACCCCCATTGAAATAATGGAATTTAAAACCTAAATACTTTTGAGGCTATGGGTCAAATTCTCTGTGCCTCATAGCCCTGTCTCCAGAATGAGGATAACACTTCTTTCCTCTGCCCTTTGTTCAGAATGTATACTCTCCAGAGCAGGAACTGTCTCATGCCCTGGATGTATACAGCACCTTGCACCATTAGGCACTGATCTCAGTTGGGCTTTAGATACATCTGTGATAAGTTCTAGTATTGAGCAGAAACTCTCAAGCAGTTTCCACGGGCATCTGCAAGAGCCTTAGGAAGTAACTCTTCTTAATTACAGTATGTGATTCTAAGCCAATAGTCTGTCAAATGCAAAGCTTGTCTTGGCAGACTAATGTGTGTGAACACAAGGCCTAGTTGTGATGTCTATTTACTAGAAGAACACTTTTCTAACTATGATGGGATTAGTCAGTGAACCACGAGTGCCTGGGGATGGTAAAACAGAGGCATGTATGACACATATATTTCCTATTTGCCAGTGGGGGGGTGGGGGGGGAGAAGCGAGAGAGAGAGCGAGAGAGAGAGTGTGAGTGTGCACACGCGAGAGAACTGGTCTTTTTACTGCAGCATTTCCACCCCTGACAAAAGCTTACAAATTTTCTGAAACCTCATGTACTCCAAGACCAGAGTCAGTAATTTCACTGCAATGCAGTTTAGAAATAACTTATGTACCTTTTAGATTTTATTCATTCATACATTTACAGCAGTTGCTTTCATATTACAATTCTCTTTCAGCTTTTCAGTTTTCACTTATAAAAAATTAACCAAATAAACCTTATTTATCCAAATTTATCACAGCAGGTCTGGTTAATTTTCACAGTTACAACGGCCATCAGAAAACAGAACTTAAGTACCTACAAGTCATTCGTTTACAATATCACACTTGGTTCTTCTTAAAGACACACTGCCTTCATTTCAGAGCTGAGTGGATATAGTGTTTCAGTACTCTGCTAATGGAAGATTGAGTAGAGAGATCACTACATCGAGTAGCAGTTTATAGGCTGGGACTCAAATGCCTAAAGATATACTGAGGAGTAACTTGCATATATAACATTTCTTGACGCATGCTGTAGTAACTGGTTTGTATTGATACATGTGGACAGTATGCGAACATTTACCAACAGTACTGATTATCCTCATTGTGTGCTGCCACAGAAAAGTACATTCCTTTAGTCTATCTTCTGCTATTGTGGAGTCAGAGTTGTAGCGTAACACTGGATTAGGAGACTGCAGAAACAGAGACGCTGCTCTATGCTACTTTTGACAGTGCTCTCATCTATCTGCTGAAAGGACAACCCTCTGCAGCTAGGAATGGTGGACTACTCTAACTTACTTTTAAGATTCTACCAAGAAGATACTACATTGTATAAAGACTTGGGGTGTTTCTATTGGCTTCAAACTGGATGATCGTGTATCAACAAGTTCAAGTCTCAAAAACCAATGGCCCATTATAGTACTTAATTCTGCTCCCCAGTTACAATAGCAGCACTTCATTGCCAGTGTGTACCTTGCTATGTCTTCATTTACTACTTTCCCGTTCTCCTCCCCCCCCGTCTTTGCAAACACACTCATTTTCTTTGCAGTGGTAATTATTGCTGTTTTAAAGTACGGTATGTTCATAGGAGAATACGTCTTTAAGGACTTGCAGCCACTTCCTGTTACAAAGTACAGTACATACCATGCTGAACGTAGAAAACACAAAAGACTTTTTTCACATTGGTCTTGTAGAGGTATGAAGAGATGCAGAATAGGAGACAGTTGAGGGGAATCTGAGTTTCCATTGAGGAGCATGTTAAATCTTATAACCCATGATTTTTACTAAGAGAACACTCGCTTGGACACTAACAATTCTGTTAATCATCTAGCCCCAATTTTTTTCAGTTGACATTGAATGGACATTTCTGCAAATGCATACTACACAATCTGTTAACACTACAAAGAAGTGATTTTACCTTAACTGCATTAGTTTCAAGAAGATTTTTTTAGCTTTAATAAAATAACACAAGCCCACAAACTGCTTAAAGATAACAGCCCAGCACAGTCATCAGAACAACCAAAAAGCAGTGGATGCTTTTGTTGAAACCTAGTTATTAAAAAAGAAAAGAAAAGAAATCTACATACAAGGCAAATGTCTAAACTTAGCTTTGGCTAAAGGAAATTGAAAACAATATTAGTATATATTCATTATGCTTAGCTGCTGATTTCACATTCAAGCATGTTACCTATAAAGAAATTTACAACTGCATTATGTATTTGTTACACTGTTGATTTAATTAACTTCCACCTTTTACTATTTTAAACTTTAACAGTAAACTGTTCCCTCTTCAAAAAACTATCCATGTTGTAAAACAAAGAAAGCATTGAACAGTAATTTGCACACGCCAAATGTTGACTTCTAGCTTAGTTTTAAATTATTGTCTTTTAACTACACTCTCAGTTGTTTACATTGCATGCTAGCTTATTTTAATTTCAGTCAAAGATGCTTAGAAAGATAATTCAGGTAAGTCTTGTAGTGGCAGAGAGGGAAAATACAACATCTATACATATCCCTCTGACTGAGGAGAGGTAAAAACCTCTGGCTACAAACATAAGGGTGTGAGATTTCTTGATCAAGGTTTGGTGTGAGTATGGTTTGTGAAGAAGAAAACGGATCCTTTTGCATTTCAAACTGATTTAATAATTTCAAATCCATTAATTTTTCTTTATGTGGCATAGTGTATGCAACCCCAGGACTCCAGATGGCTTGGAATTAAAATACCTTTATTAGACTTTAAATAGAGTGCATATCAATAGCATTAAGCCAGGCTCTAATGAAATGCAGGCTTAGAGCAAATTTAAAATTAGACTGTTAATTCAAAGGTAACAGGAGCTGGCTCTTGCCCTTGTGTGTCTAGCAATTCTGAACACCTTGCAGAAAGGATTAATTATCCAGTAATCTGCATCTCAGCCATAAACGCTGGAAAAATTAAAAGGCAGGAGATACAGATCATGAACTGATACGGTTCAACGCTACAAAGGACAATAGTAAGGACAGGAACAGCCTTCTGTAAACATCTAAGCAACTGTCTTTCATTGATCAGATTTTTTTTATCCGATGGCCTGATTCTAGTCCCAGTGAAATCCATGGGAATTCTGCCACCCACTACGGTGGGAGCACCAGGGTCTAAGGGCCTGACCCTGCAAGATGCTGAGCACCCTCCATTCCAACTGAAGTCACAGGGACTTGAAAGTGCTCCTCACTGCATGGGTTTGCACCCTAGAAGTGTGCACCTCAGAATAGCAGTCAGCCGAGGCCTAATCCTGCATCTCTTACACATCCGAGTAATAATAATACTTGGATCTCAAGGAGTTTTGCAAATGAAAGAACCTATCATTGTTCTCAAAATGATTCACAGAGGTGAGGTGAAGTGACCTGCCTCAGGTCACCCAGCAGGTCATTGGCAGAGGCGAGAACACAGCCCAGGTTTCCTTGACTTCCAGTCATCTTCACGGTTCATGCTCGGTCACTGACGTGAGTAAGGGCTGCAGGATTGGGCCTCGGGACGTTAATACGTTACTCATGTCACTTGATCCTTTAAAAGGAAGTTGCACTAATTTTCACATTGCTAAACGGTATTGGACTCTGCGATTGGATTTAAGTGTATTTCTTTTGTTGTGATGCAAACTCTGATACTGTTTTACAAAGCGTAACGCACACTCTACTTTCACATGGCGTTTCAATGACCATTCCAATAAATAATTTGTTGCTGTTACATTTCAAGATCACATATGCATAGAACATTGTTACAGTATTTTACATTTTAGTTAAATTCTTGTTTTCATTTCAGATAAGCACTTTTCAAAAACAAGCTTCATCCTGCATCTGTACAATCAACCAATCAAAAACTGTTCAACCCTTGACAAGATTTAACTACATTAAATGCCAGGCTGTTACACAAATACTCATTTTAAAATCATACAGGCAAAGTAATGAACTGATGTGGATATTTGCTAATTAGCAATTTTAAAATCAACTTAGGCAGTTCTACAAATTAATCACAAACACAGTTCTTGGAATTAAGTTTCATTCCCCCAATAATTTTGTTACATGGATGCACTAGGAAGGAGAAACTGTTATTCTACTGACACGTGGAGGACTCTGTGGATAAAAACAGTATCTGGAGCCCACAGTCCTGTGTGCAAATAGAGACTGCAATACAATCATGGAGAGGGGAACCTAGGAAGCATTAAAGTGGTAATGAAAAATAATCTTGTACATACCCTGTAGCAGCAGCAGCCTAGGGGAAAGCCCGTGCCATCCCTCTCAGTGCAGAATTCTGAAAGCTCCCATGGCAAGAAGCACTGTGAAGCGCCTGTCAGAGCAGAGATTAAAGCAGCCATTTCTAAACCTCCTGCGGGTGCTGACCATTTCACTGGAGGGGGAATGGCATGAATTTGTGACAATATCAGTTGGAGGAGGCCTGGAGAAGATTAGAACCTACTTTCCATACTGCTTTAACCACTTAGTATCACTGAATGGAACGGAGCCTAGTCAGGGGTCTAGATTCCTGTTGCTCAGGGTTAGCTGTCAATGAGACACATGGTTCATAGGTGGCACTGCTCAGAGCAGGCACCAAGGGGCCGGTTCTGGCCCCCAGTTTAGCATGCGCACACAACTACTATTGTTGTAGCGAAAACTGCCCAGGTTTCTCCCAAGGAATGCTCAGGCGCTAATGAGGTTAATATTAGACACATGTGAATCAAATGTTTATTTTTCCCTTTAGTGATTTACAATTTTTAAGAGGACTATACAAATATTAGGCCCTGATCTTGCAAGGAGGGTTTGGCCAAGAGGATCTTGGGTCTGACCCCAGTCAGGTCTCCCGCAGGAATCCACACATATGGAGCTCACGGCAGGATCAAGGCTGCGGGCAGGAAATCTACATTCTGCAGCCAAACGAATCACCAAAACAGAATCCTGACACTAAAATAAAAATTAACTAGAAAGCTGCAACTGTGACGCTGACAGTGCAGAATGGGGCAGAGAGCAGGGATAATCCATTTACATATATGGGAAAACCCAGTAGTGGCACAGCGGTTGTCAAATACTACGTTCTATTACTTCTTAAAAACATTCTCCAGTTGAATTTGAGGTGGTTTTACCTGCTGTTAGGTTTACTAAATAAATAAATATATAAACTCCAACCCTTATGATGAGATACAGACACAAACACACACAGAATCTGTGATTGTTCCACCTCATTGTGCATCAGTCTGGAGGGCTTGCATGGAAATACTAAAATGGCAGCCCCTTTTCTCCCATTGAGAGCCTGTTCATAGATAGTGTTTAGACACCTGTTACTGTTCCCTGTTAAAATTCATTTTTAATATAGTTTCTTATTTAGTACAGAAATTAACTCTCTACAGTGTTAGAATTAACCCTCTGGAAAGATCCTCTAAAAGTTCTTTCAACTGCAGACTTAGATTTAGAGTTTCTCAGGGCAGGGACCGTGTCTTTAATCTCTTTGTATAGTCCCTTACACACTTACCGCTGTATACCTGTAACTGGAGGTTCTTCGAGATTTCTATTCCACTGCGGGTTACGCAAACGCACCGTGTGTCTGGAGCTGGAGAATTTGAAAGTAGTGTCTGTTGGTCAACGCACACGCCCTGGCTCACCTCATGCCTCTGACCGAGGGAATAAAGGGTGGGACAGACCAACCACCTCTCCAGTTCCTTCCTCACCACAGATCAGGGAAGATCTGAAGCAGAGGGGAAGGAGGGCGGGAAGTGGAATACAGATAGGGACCACACATCTCAAAGAACCTCCAGTTACAGGTAACTAACCTCCTCCTCTTCTTCAAGCGAAGGTCCCTCTTGTATTCCGCTGAAGGTGATTAACAAGCAGTGTCTCAGCAGAAGGAGGGTGCGAGGAGGCAGACACTAGGGCTGAGCGAAGGACAGGCATCAGCAGAAGAGCCCTGGACTAGGGCATAATGTCCGTAAAGGTGTGAATGGAGCGCCACATGGCTGCTTTACCCCTATCAAGGTGGCGCATTTCCTGGAGCGCTGCCATAGTTGCTGCTTGTGCTCTTGTGGAATAAGCTTACCCCATGAGGTGGGGAGGGAAGGTTGGATAGTTGATAGCAGAATAGGATTTAGTCAGAGATCCATTTGGAAACCCCCTGGTGCAGAACACTTGTCCCCCGATTCTTTCCATTAGAGCGACAAATAGTCCTGGGGATTTCCTGACTGGTTTTGTTCTGTGTAGGTAAAAGGTCAAGGCTCACTGCACATCAAGGGCATGGAGTGTTCCTCTGAGGAAGCGTGCAGTTTAGGGGAAAAAAAACACAGATAAGCCGATCGACTAGTTCAAGTGAAACTCTGCAAGAACCTTGGGGGAAATCTGTAAAATGCTAAAACTATTTACAACACTAAATCCTATTTTAAGGGCCAAAGCTGAAGCTATAGACAGAGAGGTTCTGATCCAGACAATGAGGTGACAAGAAGGAACTGGAGAGGCGGTTGGTCTGCCCCGCCATTTATCCCCTCGGTTGGAGGCAGGTGGTCAGTCAGGGCACATCTGCAGACCAATGGACACTACTTTTAAATTCTCCATCTCTGGACGTATGGTGCACATTCATAACCCACAGTGGAATACAGTAGGGACCATCACTCGAAGAAATGTTCAAGCAGAATGAAGGACTGGTATTGTCACAAGATGTCTGTCCAGCAATATGGCTTCCAGCAGCAGTAGGTTCAGAGCAAGCTGCATTTTAATACGCAATGCAAAGCTAGGAGTTTTTGTGGTGAGAAGTGTCACATCACATGTGCTCTGGGGTTCTTGTAATGAGAAAAATGGATGTAACCATCTTGTATGATGCCATTTAAATATATAAAAATCTGAGACTCTGGGTGGATAAAAACAAAAACAAGTCTTTGATCTTGCGGTCTCTATGCAGATTGGGAGACTTGTCTGGGTAGGGACTGCAGGAGTGGGCCCTCTGATGGGAACGGATAAGCATTAGTAGTCTGTAGCTTGAAGTCCACAGAGATTCTACAGGAAATAGAGGGGATTATCTGGCTCCAAGACTGGGTCCCGATTAACATGCTTGGGGAAAGTTTCCCCAAAAGTGCAGGTCCAACAACTAAGACTGCACTGGCGGATCTGGTGTTTTTAACCTCTGAGTTGTCTAACCGTACTCAAAGGAGATCTAGCAAACAGCAATAAAGATATCTGAGCCTTGTCTACACTAGCACTCTCACTCCTGCTACCAGAGGTGGAGCTACTGTAGCAGCTGGAGAGTTCCCAGTGAATGTCAGCACAGACAGGGCTTAGATTAGTAGGAGTTCTACCAATCACTCTGGTGTCATGGTTTGGCAAAATGATAGCAAGAACTACTTCCTTTTGGAGATAAAACTAGCGAACAGGACAGACAACAATGGCTCCTGGTGTTCCCACCAAACTAAATATTCCAAAATGCCTTTCTGACAAAGCAAGGGTGACTTCACACAGGCATTAAGAGAAATAAATTTGCACAACAATAAATCTCTGAGAGGCAGCATCTTGATTCCTGTCATTACAACTTCAGGGCCCTGCCCACATGTTTAGAAGTACAGAGTTCCCATAGCACCTTCCAAGTTGCATATTTTAAAAGCGTATCTCGCTTATGCAAATCAAAGGTGTTACAGTCAGAGATACAATAATAATGTTACATTTTAACCTTTTTTTATTATTAAAGGAAGTTGGTGACTTAACTGTGTTTCTGTCTCTGTGGGAAATTAGGGTATTTGAACCAGTTTTGGCTTATCACATAGATATGAATGAGGCATATTACAAAGGCACAGGTATCAAATAAAACCAAGAACATTCTTTTAATTAGACACCCCAATAAAAAAAAATTAAATTTATGTATTTTCCCCTTCATTAAGAGACTAGTTATTTTCATTGTCTGGAAAGGTTTTAGTGCAGTGATTCTACAGCAACAGAAAAAAAATAAACTAAAAAAGGCACAAACTTTTTTTTCTTTCACTTTTGCTAACACTTTATAATGGTCTATTTTTACTCAGGTTAATAAATCACTGAAAGCAGCAAGAAAATATTATGCCAATTTCTGTACACTATACAAAAACCCCTACCCTCCACTTCAGGAGAAATGTACAGCATAGAAAGACTTTTAAAAAATAGATAGTAGCCCGCAAAGAAATTGTGTTAATTAAACTCTTGGTCTCTTGAAATACTGCCCTCCATTATCTACTTTTTCCCTTTATTACTGGGACAATATAACCTGAGGGCACTGCCATTTTATGTATGGTATAGATTGAGGCAGGCAGAAATCCAGGGCTGAGAGTGTGAATTGCTTAACAGAGTAATAAGACAAAAATCTTCTGACTTGGATGTGCCTACACCTACTCCCTGGTACCTCTCACCCTGCTCACTCCTGGATCTGGTATTGCGTATGGAAGCTGTTCTCCCTCCCTGCCAGCTAGAAGCAAGAGCAGACAATGAAAGAAAGTGCTGGGCTCAGGAGACTAACCTCACACCCTCATTAGGCTCCAATTTCTCTACTGTGAAAGCTGCCTTTCTCCTTAACACTTGCCAAGCATGTGCAGGCTTCCTCCCTATTGAAAGAAGCACCCATGGAGATGATCCCGCCCTTGGTAAGCAGGAATTGCACGGACACTCCTGAGTTTGGCTCTCCTGTCTAACAGGCCAGTGCCATGGGCTACCAGCCAGTTAGGAACTAATGAACTCTGGACCCAATTCCTACCTTTACATTGATGAATCTCAGTGCAGGAAAGACCCTGGACTGGAAGTGAAAGGCTAGCATTTTAGTTTCCACCTCACAATAGAATTCACATGTGTATTCTCTGTCTCACTTCTTACTAGTTAAGCCTTCTCTGTCCGGTCTTCCTTTAATTCTTTCTAGTAACCTTCTTACTTGTCTCCACTATTTGATTTGACAAGGATAAATTTGTTCCCTCCTCTCTGAAACTCTCCTACCTAGTTGCTTCTACTATAGTTATAAGTGTTAGGAACATATGTTCAGTCCCTTATCAATTGTATCATGGTTTTCTTTCCCCCACCTCACACACATAATACTTCATAGAATAGTAACTTTTTTTTCCAGGAACTTAAGTTAAAGGGGGTTTCCCTTTAAATGTAATAAGATAGCTGAATCCCACCACCCACACCAAATTAAGTGCAACCAGAAATGTTTTTAATATTTCTGATACCACATTTTAAAAATTAAAACCTACTGATTTTTCCCCGACATAATTCATGCAAAGTTGTTATTTGTTTAAATAAGTTATAAAATTGGTATTTCAGGCTAGAAGAAGCTGTAGTCTTGGTTATTCTTTTGTTGGCAGGCACTGTACATACATATTAGGTACAGACACATGCCGAATCTGCTTTGCATTGCTTTTTGCATTGTACAATTCACAAATCTGACATTAAAGCAGTTATTACCTTTTATGGAAGGCTGCAGTGAGGCCATCTACAATTATTAAACAGCAGCTGGTTAAGATAATATGTATGCTTCCCCCCCACACTCCCAAAATGCAATTATCTGTCACACATTGCTTGTCTGAAGTGTTTAGATTTGTTGCTCACATTTATGTGCAAATGTGTTGCCATAGAAACTGCAGCCTCCATTATGCTTCAATGACACCATTCAGCAAAAGCCAAAACAAATATAAAATTAAAAAAAAAAGAAAAAACCCCAAACAAACAAAAAAACAAACAAACCCAGAAGGCAGCAAAGAGAAACTCCAATGCACATGCGGAAGTCTGGCCCAGGACTGCAGGATATGCATGGATCTAGAACAGCGCAGGAGATAGTTAAGTTTGATCTTACTTTACAATATGTTACAATGGGGCTCAGAGTTCAAATGGTTCAAGTCTGTTTGCTGGCTTAGGAAGGAAAATGAGAATGGAGAAAAAGTCATGGTTACTGGATGCACCAAGGTTCTTTCAGATATTTGGCAGAATGAGGCACATCCAAAAAAAGTGCAACACCAGTGCCTGGATGGCAGTGCTGTGTGTTTGAGTGCGTGCACACACTTCCTCTTCATGCATTGTAGCAAGCGTTTTTTTTTCACATTTTCTTTGAAAACTATTAACCAGTAATTTATAGTAAGATGAATGCATATTCTAGTTACTGGTGCATGAAATACTGAGAAATGCATTCAAGTAATATTTCTGCACTTACTGTATTATGAATGTCATCACTACATTATCTTACATTTGAAAAAAAATACTATGTACACCAGACCAGTGGTACTATTATGTTTGTAAGTTTCTGTGCTTTATGTAGGTACCTGGGTAAGATTGGAACAACAGGCTGTAGGTCCACTCTGACCTGCCAGGTCATTAACACTGTATGCATTAGGAGAGCAGTACTTCCAGCCTCAGCACCACCACCTACAGCATGCGAGAAAGGATCCTTATTTTGTACAATCAAGCTGTACAAAGCAAATTAAAAATGAAATGAGGGAACGAAACAAAACACAATTGAAAACAAAAACAATGAAAAAAAAGGGCAATTTTGAAGGGATAGGAGAAAACACTTTGTTTTGCTTTTGTTTCTATTCTTCGCGCAGCTGCAGGCGGTAGCGGTGGTAGCGAAGCTGGAAAAACATTCTCTCTAGTATGGAATGTGTCATCCCAGGGAGGGTGTAGTGTTCAATGATGCCCACATGTTTGAACCCTAAGGATTCATACAGCTTGTGGGCTGCCACCTTGACAGCCGTGGTTCCCAGTATAATGGAGGAATAGTTGTTGAGCATGGCAAACTCCAGCACTTTGCGGCCCAGGGCCTTGGCAATCCCTTTACCCCGGAAGTTGGAATCTACGGACATGCGGCGCAGCTCCATGGTGTTGTCTTCCTCGTTGCCTCTCGCAGCCACGATTCCCACCACATTTCCGTCCAACACAGCTACCCAGAAGCAGGAGCCTAGAGAAGACAAAGCAGAGTCTGAAGCTAAAGAATGCAACTGCCCTTCTGCATAAGCCTACCTGGGCTTAATACATCACCTTATGCCAACAGAGCCAGATTACAAAAGTACTGAAATCAATGCGAGTTGGGTGCCCAACCGACTTAAGTGCTATTGAAAATCCTACTGGGCATCTATCTGCATATTTAGGTGCTTAAATAGCTTTCTGCATCTGGCCCAAAATTGCTTTCTTAAGACTGATAAGAGATTATTATTGCCCAAGAGGGAGATGTGTAAAAAAACCTCCTCCAATTTGAAATATCAGACCTCCTGTTCGAGACCAGAATTGTAAAGGACATTAGACAATACACCCGTGTAAGGTGACCAGGGGAATTTGTCCTCAACCTGCTCCAAGATTTAATTCTCAAGTGAAAGCCTGAAAATGTGTCAAACTCAGGGGCTCACTTTTCCTAAATCATATGGGAAATGGTGAAGTGGAACCATCCCATATGCCACCCGGCCCTATTAGAAGGGTATCTGGTATAAAGATGTTGCACTTATTCCAATAAAGCACACAAAGGGAATTTATTAACTCTCCTTAACACATCAACATTACATATCTTTGATTTCTTGGAACGGCCTTAGTTAGAGGGTGCTCTGTGTCAAAAGCAGCTGCAAAATGAGCTTCTTTATTGTAGGTTTTATTGCAAAATTCCTTATTTGATATACCAGCATTGTCAAAGGACTAGTTCCATGGGACATGTGAATAGCCTGTGTACAGTATAAATTAGGATAAAGTGAGTAGCCCTGCAGCCAGCCACCTTCAGCTGTGGTCTCAAAGCTAAGTAGGACTAGTGCACTGAGTACTTGGACAAGAGATCAACAACAAAAACCCAGCAGCTGGAGGAAGTTATGTTAATGATTTAGTAGGCAGCATTCTTCCCCTCTGAGTCAATAATGAACCAGAGCCCGTCACAGTGTTAAGGAGTTACTGGGGATATTGTTGCCTTTCAGGTGAAACATAAAAACCGGTCACGTCATTTAGTGTCCTACAGTGCTTTCCTCCCAGAGGATGGGATGTTGATCCTAAGCGGATGTCAGAATTCCCATTGAGTACTTGCAGTCTGTCTACTTAAAGCTTCCATGGCATTGTCAACTGGAAAAAAAACAACAACCTACCTTTCCATAACTGTTCTTCGAGATGTGTTGCTCATGTCCATTCCATTCTAGGTGTATGCGCGCCCACGTGCACAGTTGTTGGAGATTTTTGCCTTAGCAGTATCCGTAGGGTTGGCTTTGGCACCCCCTTGAGTGCTGCGCTCGTGCGCTGGTATATTAGGCGCCAACAACTCTATGTCCTCTTAGTTCCTTCTTGCCAGCAACTCTGACAGCGGGGTAGGTGGTGGGGTAATGGAATGGACATGAGCAATGCATCTCGAAGGACAACAGCTAAGAAAAAGGTAGGTAACCGTTTTTTCTTCTTTGAGTGCTTGGTCATGTTGATTCTATTCTAGGTGACCCACAAACAGTATACTTGGAGGTGGGCTTGGAGTTCTCAGTCTAGTGGCTTGCAGCACTACTCTACTGAAGCCAGTTTTGTCCCGGGCCTGCTGGGTAAGTGCGTAATGGGACATAAACGGGTGGATGGACGACCAGATGGCCTCCCTACAGATGTCCTGGATAGGCACCTGGACCAGGAAAGCTGCTGAAGAGGCTTGCACCCTGGTTGAATGAGCGGTGACAATCGCCGGAAGGGACACCTTTGCCTGATGGTAGCAGCAGCGAATGCAGGCAGTGATCCAAGAAGAAATTCTTTGAGTGGACACCAGATGACCGTTCATCCTGTCGGCCACCGCAACGAACAATTGTGTTGACTTGTGGAATGGCTTGGATCTTTCAATGTAGAACATTAGTACCCTCCGGATGTCTAGGGAATGCAATCTATGCTCTGCCTCCGACTTATGCGGCTTTGGAAAAAAAGACAGGTTAAGTAAATGTCCTGGCCCGTATGAAACTGAGAGACCACCTTGGGCAGGAAAGCTGGGTGCAGCCGCAGCTGGACGTTGTCTTTGTAAGAGACCGTATAGGGCGGTTCTGAGGTGAGCACCCTAATCTCAGAGACCCGGCAGATGCATGTTATTGCAACCAGGAAAGGAGAAGGAGAAAGCAGGAAGTCAGAGTTTCAAAGAGGGGTGTGTCCCGTGAGCTGTGACAGCACAAGATTCAGGTCCCACGGAGGAATGTGGTCCCTGACATGCGGGTAATGGCATTCAAGGCCCTTTGAGGAACCTGGCAGTCATATCCTGAGCGAAAACCGATCTACCCTCAAGCAGCAGATGGAAGGCTGAGATGGCGGCCAAGTGAACCTTGATAGATGAAAGGGATAGGCCTTGGAGCTTGAGATGCAGAAGGTAGTCCAGGATTAATTGCAGTACGGCTTGCTCGGGCTGAATGCCTTTATCTGAAGTCCAACAAGCGAACCGCTTCCATTTAGCCAGGTAGGTCACCCTGGTGGAGGGCTTTCTGCTGCCCAACAGGTCCTGCTGGGCACCGGCTGAGCACTCCTGCTCCTCCGCATTTAACCATGCAGCAGCCAAGCCGTCAGGTGCAGTGCTGCCAGGTTTGGATGCAGAGGACTGCCTGGTTCTGGGACAGCAGGTCTGGCCTGAACGGTAGCTGTAACAGAGCAGCAACTGAGAGGTCCAGCAGCATGCCGAACCAGCGTTGGCACGGCCTAGCTGGCGCTATGAGGATCACCCTGCCCTGTCCTGTTTGATCTTCATGAGGACTCTGAATTAAACAGCACTGGGGGGAAGGCGTACAACAGAGCTCACAACCACGGGAGCAGAAAAGCATCTGGCAGGGAGCTTCTGTCAATCCCCTGAAAGTGGCATTTCCTGTTCTTCCTGGACGCAAACAGGTCCACCTGGAGAGTCCCCCACCTCTGGGGGATGATGCTGACCACTTCCGGATGAAGGGACCATTCGTGGCGAGATGAGAAGATCATGCTGAGGCGATCTGCCAAGGCGTTCCTGGCCCCGGGGAGATGTGCGGCTATGAGAAGGATGTTGTGCTGTATACAAAAATCCCAGAGCCTGAGGACTTCTTGGCAAAGGGCAGATGATTTGGCTCTGCCTTGCTTGTTGATATAAAACATAGCTGCTGTACTTTCTGTCAGGACCTGGACCTGGACCTGGACCACCCTGCTTTTTATGTGAGGTAGGAAGGCTTGGCAGGCCAGGCAAACCGCTCTGAGCTCCCTGACGTTGATGTGTAGTGAGTGATCGTGACTCAACCAACGACCTTGCATGCTGAGATTGCCCAGGTGGGCTCCCCATCCCAAGTCCGAGGCATCGGAGATGTGGGTCACCAACGGGAAAGGAGCTGTCCCGTGCCTTGTAGGTGGAGATCTTGGCATCAGGGACCAGGGTCTTCTGACCAAGGACCGAGGCTGCAGTGCCAGGGTCCTAGGCTGCAGTAATGGGAATCGATGCCTGAGATCCGGGGATGCTCTGCTGCTTTAGGAGGTAGTCCCATAACTGGCTTGCCCATAGATGCTGTGGCCTTAGCCAGGTCCATCGCTTGGCTTGGCGTACACAGTGCTGGCTGGCCTACTTGCTCTTTGGCAGACAGGCCCGCTTTGGGCACAGATGGCCTTATGAGGGGCTGGGATCCCCTGCTGGTCCTGGGAGTCAGAGGTGGGTCCCTGGCTGGGCTACAGGGTCCGACCGCAGCGGTGTCCCCAAGAAGCTCCGGGGCGGGCATGTGGCCTAACAGGTCTTTGCTCAAAGCCCCCTTTTTCTGCAGTGCCGGTACGCCTGTCGACTTTGACCGCTTCTTAGGCGCCAGTGAGGGGGAATGGTGCCAGGCGGATTCCGGTGCCGGTGGTGCACTGCGTGCAGATGCCAAAGTGCTGGATGTGGAGTCTGATCGAGAGGGCTCCGAGGCAGGACAAAGCACAGCCTCCATGAGGAGGTCCCTTAAGCGAATATCCTGCTCCTTTTGAATTTGAGGACAAAAGTTTTTGCAGATCCTGCACTTGTCCTTTCTGTGGGAATCCCCCAAACAGCTATCGTGGGGGTAGCTAATGGGCATCGGCTGGCTGCACAATGAGCATGGCTTAAAGCCTGGGGAATGGGGCATGCCCCACTCCGAGACAAGTCCCAGCTGGGACTCTAACTCTTAAACTACTACTCTAACACTTAAACATAATGGTCTAACTAAGTACTTAACAACTAAAAACAAAGGAGACAGAACAATGGACTGTAAGAACTGCTAATGCCCTTGCGATGCAAGACAAGGTGCTCAGACCAAGCCTCAGGGGCAGTAGGAAGGAACTGGGAGGGTGTAGGGTCGGCGGCACCTAATAAAGCAGTGCATGAGCGCGGCACTCAAGGGGGCGCCACAGCTGACCCTACGGATACCGCTAAGGCAAAAATCTCCAACTGTGCACGTGGGCGCGCACACACTTAGAATGGAATAGACACGAGCAAGCACTAGAAGAAGGTTATTTCTCACTCCTGCTCTAACTTGTGCACTGCTGCGCTGTGTTTTACCCTACAGGTGACTTCACATGAATGGTGAGTGAAATAATCCCTAAGAACAGTAAACGGTAGCATCTATGTGGATGAAATATGCTGTGTAAGGGCAAATCATCATAAAAAGGAAATGACCTAATAAGCAAGCAGGGAATATCCTTCTTCACCTAGTAATTGCTTTCCTAGAAACAGCAAGCAAAGCATGTCTACAGCGATCATCCTTGGGTGCTGCTCTTACGGTAAGAACACTACCTGCTGCGGTACATCAACACACTGCCAGAAAAGTGGAGAAGCTGCTAAGCTGGATTACTGGAACGACGATTGTGGACACTTGCTCTGAACATGCCCACAGAAGACTCCTGGGCAAGGTCTAAGCCTTCCATAAGCATTGTCCCCCCGAGTAAATGTTTCCACCAAAACATGCCAAATCTGCCTCGCATTACTTTTTGCATTATACAATTCATTGATGTGGTTTTACAACATGGGCCGTGTCACTGAACCTTCTTATGACTCAGTTAGCCAAATCTGAAAAAGATTGCTAATGTCAGGACTTCCCTGATAAACCAGATGCTGCGCTCAGCTTCCTTGGACAAAATCAGTCAAATCAGTTACAAAACTAAATCTAGGAAGCAAGTCTGGGTTTAAGCCTAGCCCTTAGGACTTGTCAGCATATTCAGATGAAAACATTAGCTCCAAGGACGTTCATCTCTGATCCTATTATAAACAAACAGTCATTACACCGTTGCTTTCTAGGCTAACAACAACATTTTTTAACACAGGGCCCAATCTTCACTCATTTATTGTGAGTGGATACATGGATAAATTCTCCTTTTATGTTGTCATATTGACAACGCAGCATGTTCTGCTGATTTTCTGTGACTTACAAGTGCTGAAAAATGGAAAGCACATTTCTTCTGTAACAAATGGTGGGGCTGCAGCAGGACACTGCTTTTTGCACTGCAGAAGTTTTAAACAACAAGCCTTGTGGTTATTGTGATCAGCCCATCCATCATGCAGTCATCTGTATAAGTGTGGGCCATTAAAATACTCCTAATGAAATCGTTAATTCAGATGACTCAATTAGATGAGATAGGATTGGGGTTGGGGGGGGGAGCGCTCTTTAGAGGGATGAGAAGAACTGGAAGGAACTACAGGATCTCTTCCCTCCCCCTCCCCCCATCCAGTTCCACATTTAGGGCCTAATCCTGCAAAACATCCTTATCCATATGAGCAAACCCAGTGGCTTGAATAAGGCTAAACAAGCAAGTAAGGACAATTCACAAAAGAAGGCGGGGGGGGGGGGGGAAGAGAGATTAGGCCCCAGGTTGACTCCCCTGAATCTTGGCAATGCATCAGGTCAATTCTGGGAGACGACATGAGAAATATGATTCACTGGGAAGTAATAAGGTGTTCTCTGCTCCCCCAGCAATTCAGATTGCTGCCTGTCCAGCATTCTGATCCTTGCCAGACCTGGAACCTGACCCATCAGCATGGCAGTAAATAATGGTGCCACCAAATCAGACTACAGGACTAGTTCCAGATCAGATGTGGTTTGTTGTTCTAGCAACACAACGCACCCCTTTTCTCTCTACTCCAGTTATACCATTTCCACTCCTAAACTCGGAATGGAAACTGGGCGGGAAATAGTTTTTCATTCTACTAAAGTGTTCAGATTTTTTTTTTTTAAGTTTCCTATTTCAGATCAAGAGATGGGTGGGGTGCAAAAAAAGTGTTCAGATTAGCCAATAACCCTTAGGGAAGTCACCTGAGATGTAGGAAACCCTGGTTCAAGGCCCTACTCTGCCAAATTCAGGAATCCCATCCTAGACCTGAGAAGTTATTCTCCACTGAAACATGCACACATTCCCATTAAGTATCAATTTTGACAAATCAGCATTTTCCAACAAAAAATATTTGGTTTAAAAATTCCCCAACTAGCTCTACTCTCAACACGACGACATGTGGCACAGCTAGGTTTAGAGAAAGACTAGGATGAGGGATGGTGCCGTAAATCGAGTATCCTCTGGGATTCCTGCCCTTTTTTTTTTTTTTTTTTTTAAAAAGCAAATTACTGCAACAATTTTAAACAGGAAAAAAAATCTATTTTTAAACCTGTGTTAAGAAATTGCTTCCCATTACTTTTTCTTTTTAAACTAAAACTGGCCTTCTGCATGGTCCTGCACGACCAGCAAGCGGGGCAGGCCATTAAGGCTTACCAAGCAAATCACTTCCAAGACTTAAATAGTTAGTTGCAGGTTTTTAAATCCATTCCATATTTTAAAAAGAAGTTTTTAAATTTTGGCTTTAGTTCGTTTTCAAACTCCACATTTCTAAACATTTCAAGCCCGATACATTTCTGATGCACCCTGCCCATCACCATGGCTTCCAGGCTCCAGACTGAATTAGGATGCATTTTTGTTCAGTGCTTTCAGACCTTTGTTTGTGCAGCTGGCCCAGGCTCCGACGGGGGAAGGTGATAGGACCACCTCCTTTCTATTAGGTTAAAACTAAGACTTTGAAACCTAATTATAATGATCTTGAGTTTAAAATTAAAAAAAAAAAAGGTATGTGGCACATTACCAGTTTGTGTTCCCAGCCAAAAAAGCAGCGAGGATACATCTGCTTAAACAATACAAGCCATAGTCTGTTCCCATTTCCAGCACAGCTATCCCAATGACTTTTAACAGGTCTGTCCCTTCTAGGTGGACTGTTGCTACTGTAGATGTATTTTATCCCACCTAAAGGCAAGAAAAATGGTCAGCCTCGAACAAGATTTCATTTTTGCTAGTGCCAGGTTTGAAGAATCCTTCTTGGGAACCATCCAGTGCACATCTGTTGCTGAGCATTATTCGAAGGGGAGCAAACTGGTGGTAAACTGCTGACCTGAGATCCACTCGCCAAATAAGACACTGGCTCGGAGAGTGAACCACCACATTTCGGAACAGGAAAACTCTGCCTTTTCAACCTGTCTCTTAACGGTCAGTATAACCTGTGCTGATTCACAGGCCTATCACTAATTCTTCCTGGTGATTGGTCCTTCCGTCTTGCTGAATTAGTTCTAGAAGCACTAAAAAGAATCACTACCCTCAAAAGTTCAGTTCTACACATCCTGAATGAGGACATGGCAAAGGCATTCAAGGGGGAAAGCCTCCTATTCTTTCCCTGTTGACTTTTTTCGTCCGTGGGGTGGAGAATGTGTATCTCCTTCCCCCATCTATTCTGAAATTACAGGTTTGAGTCATAGGCCTGCAGCCTTTCTGCTTTTCATACATTTTTGTCTGGACTGAAATAAAATAGCTAACAGATCTTTCTTGGCAGAAGTAGGTAACAGAATTAATAGGGTGCTATTAATACCCGGAGTTCACATTTTATTCTCGCATAAATTGGCTTTTGCTGTTTGAAAATAATCATCACTGGAGAGATGAATAAACATCTTGTCAGCGACGAGCCTCCATTGCGATACCTGTTCCTTTTTACTTTTCCTCAACTTCACCCTCATCTACCTTCATAGACTTAGGTCTGGTCTATACTACCCGCCTGAATCGGCGTGTAGGGGGCCAGGGTGGCTGCCCTCCGAACCTGAGGGTAAAGGGCCTTTCCCTCAGCCTGAGTGGGCGGGGCCAGCCCAAGCTTGCTCCACCCCCCGGAAGGGGAGGGGTGGAACAGGAAGTATAAAGGGCGGGGCCCTTAGCTCAGTTAGGGCAGCACCAGGGAGGGAGGCAGACACAGGCCGTGGGCTGCTCCCTTCAGAGCCTGCTGCCACACCAGGGGAGGCCCTGGACCTGTGGAAACCTCACCTGGAGGACGGACTGGGGCTGCCAGGACTGCCCGCTGCCGAGTACCCAGAGGAACTGGAGGAGTCGGAGGGGGAGCGGGAGCTGCCAGCAGCCGAGTACCCAGAGGAGCTGGAGGAGCCTGAGCCTGAGGGGGAGCCGGAGCTGCCAGCAGCGGAATACCCCGACGCACTCACGGGACCAGAGGGATTCGGGCGAGCAATCGGGTAGGAAGTAGCCCAGGGACAGAGCTGTACAGTGGTGAGTCTATGTAGCGGGACGACCCCGCTGACCCAGTGGTGGGACCCTCGTTCTGCCACTGTCAGGGCCCTGGGCTGGAGCGCAGTGGTGTAGGGTGGGCCTGCGCTCCCCTACCCGGCAGAGCCACGCCGGGACCTTTGCCGGCGCTCCCCTGCCTGAGGGGCGCGCTACTGACCTTTGCCGGCGCTCCCCTGCCTGAGGGGCGCGCTACTGACTCTGGCTGGCGGCCGCCCCGCCGCTAATTCCCCGCTGACGGAGGCGTGACCCAGGCCGGCCAGTGACCTCATAGCTCCCCACCGCCCCCTAGCGGGTAGGTGGGCCAACGCCGATCACACGGCGGGTAGAAATCGACCTCTCGGGGATCGATTTATCGCGTCCCGTCGGGACGCGACAATCGATCCCCAAATCGGCGCTCTAACTCCACCAGCGGAGGTGGTAGTAAGCGCCGCCGACAAAAAGCGGCAGAAGTCGATTTTGCCGCCGTCCTCACAACGGGGTAAGTCGGCTGCAATACGTCGAATTCAGCTACGCTATTCACGTAGCTGAATTTGCGTATCTTAAATCGACTCCCCGCTGTAGTGTAGATGTACCCTTAGAGAGACAAGGTGGGTGAGGTGATCTTTTATTGGATCCACTTCTCTGTTGGTGAAAGGGACAACAGAAATTTGTTCTTTAAAAGATACTAACTCACCCACCTTGTCTCTCTAATATGCTGGGACCAATACAACTACAGAAACAAATGTCCACAGGCTTAGCTCCTTTCCATCATCCACCACTTCCACCCAGCTTAAAATACCCTCAAAATTCTTGACCTTGGCCAGTTATTGCATGAAAATCTCCTTAAACGAGCCCTTCTTTACAAAGATCTATAACTGTGTTCTTTAACCACTTTGTCTCTATAAATACCATTGCTTTCTTCTTCTCTTCACTGTTTCCCTGGTATAATGACCATTCTCGGGCCATCATATGGTCAGTGCCTTGAAAAACAGCAGGGCTTCCCAGGTGTCTGTTACACAACAAAGGGTATGTCTAGAGTGCAATCACAAGGTGCGATTCAAGCTAGTTTGAGTACGTCTTCTCAAGCTGCAATCTAGCTAGCTCGGATCTTGGAGCAGTAAAGCCGTGGCAATGCATGCTTCAGCACGGGCGGTACAAGCCAGCCTAGAACCCTGAGTAATTACTTGTAGGGCTAGCCCAGGCTGAAGCCCACAGTGCCCCAGGTTCGCTGTTCAAGGACCCAAGTGAGCTAGATTAAAGCGATTTCTGGTATAGCTACTGGAACTGCAAACACATCCCATGATGCCAGTACAGACATATGTCAAGGAGGAGGATGGATGGTCCAGTGGTTGAGGGAGCTCATGTAGGGCTTGCGAGATCTGGGTTCAATTTCTTCTTCTGCCACAAGCCTTCCAGTGTGACCCTGAGCAAGTCACTTAGGATCTTCTCTGTAACATGGGGGTAATGACACTACCCTGTCTCATAGGGGCATTGTGTGGATAACTACATTAAAAAGACAGTGAGGCACTCAGATACTGGGGGCCAAATAAGTACCTAAGGTAGATAAAAAAGCTCAGGTTTTAGATAAGACCCTTCTAGAGCAGCAGTTCTCAAACTTCATTGCACTGCGACCCCTCTGAGAACAAAAATTACTACACTGAAGGGGAGGGGAAACTGAAGCCTGAGTCCACTCAAGCTCTACCGCCTTTACTACACGACCCCAGGCAGGGGCCTATTACCTGAGCCCTGAGGCTTGAGCTTTGGCCCTGGGTGGTGGGGCTTGTACTTTAGCCCTGGGCCCCAGCAAGTCTAAGCCAGCCCTGGCAACCCCATTAAAATGGCGTTGCAACCCACTTTGGGGTCCCAATCCACAATTTGAGAACTTCTGTTCTAGTGAATGCTAACTACCATGGGCCAAATATTTATTGGGGTAAGCTGGTCCAGTTCCCTTGGCTTCACTGGAGCAGAGCCAATTTACTCCAGCAGAGTATTTGGCCTTATCTGACTACAATTCCAAGGGCCCCAAGAAATTTGGTGCCTCTAATACAATAAGCTTCGTCCTCTACTCCTGTGATCAAAGAACTCAATGGACCAGAATCACTGATGTGCTCCAGCTGCTTTGCGCCACTCTGGGTTTACTGCTGCTTCGCATCACTAATTTAACTGGCCACTTAATCCAGGTTTATGGCTGCTTTCGGCTGCCAGAGAAGCACAAAGCAGGCCCAGACTGTACTGGTGAAGCTAACCCCTTATTTCTTCTGTTGTCAGCTACATCACTTCAGATATCTACTACCCACAATCTTTCTGTCTTTCCAATATCTCTCTGCCACGAGGTCCTGTCAGACAACAAAAGCACCTCACGCCTTCATCCTATTCTCCTTCAAACCTCACCTCCCGTATCCCAGGATAATTAATCACCTGCCCACTTGTACATTTCCAAACGCCTTCAGTGCGTCACACCTCTCTCAAAAGTCTCTTCAGACTCCTTTGAACAGTCTCCCTACACAGCCGCCTTCAATATTCTCAGCATGGTTCACGCTCCTGTCACTACTGATTCATGATTATTTCTCTTCAGACATGGCTTTCCTGCCTTAGCTTCCTTGTATCCAACGTGGAATTGAGATCAAACGATCACCACCTCCAGCCCAGCACAATTCCCTGAAATGCTAACCTTCTCATCCTCCTGGTTTCAACTCCAGCCACTACAAACAACCTTTCTGTAGCCCACAATACACCCTCCTCTATCACTCTGCCACTAAGCTATTTGAATATACCTGCTCCTGTTTATTCTAAAATGCAACACACTTTTAATCTAATCTCTCTCCACCAAGAAAAAAAAAAAACCCACCATGATACCCAACATATAAGTGAATTAACCGTAACACAGACCCTTTTTGGCCTACCCCACCCTAAGAGTTGTTTACTTCATCATAATATCCTTCATTCAGTAGATCCAAAATGGGCAAATCCCTGATTGTTAGGGTGTGATGTTTTGGGGTCCACCCAGACCACTATAGGGTTCTGTCTCTTCCCACCCTTTAACTTCAGGGGTCTTTATGCTGGGCAGCTTTGGTTCAATTCGTGACATCAACAACCTGCCCACAAGAATAAGGTTTCACCCCGTCTCACCAGCCTAGTTACATCTTAGAGTGACACCAACAGCTCTTCCAGTCCTGGGTTTCCCCATACACATCTTCCCACGTTCTTAATTGCCAGACACTCTGATTGATCCCCTCTGGTTTGTCACCCCCGAAGGTGTGATACCAGCCCCCCAATTATCACATTACTTTGGCACACACACTCCACATGGTTTGCACATCAGAGATCTGCTTGGGATAAAAAACAAGAAGTTTATTTAAAAGAAAAACCATATATTCCAAGATGAAATAGTAACAGAAAGCAAACACAAGTTACACAGAAAACAAAACCAAGAGGCAACTTCAGCCTTTACACTTTCATATTAGATAAAATCCCTTTTCTAATAAGTTACCTATTTTCTTAGAACAGTTTCCAAGCATACCCCCTAGCTATGGGTGGGCTCCCATGTTCACAGACAGCATCCCACCTTGAGCTGTCTCCCAAGTTCCAGATAAAAACAAAGAAAAACACCGCTCCGTTCCAAGCCAGCTTTTAAAAAGCTTTTTTCTCCCCTCACCTTTGTCCACAGTGACTCTTGGTTAGTCAGAGAGGGGAAACGGCTTCCTGACTTTATGTTCTTTTCCATTTTGAGTTGTCTCAATGTCATTTCACTATCTCTAATGGTCCACCAATGTCTTCTCCTGGGCTAGGCAATGGATAGTTTCTCAAAGACAGTTTCATGTAGACAAGTTTAGGGGTGCCCTTCCCTTTCTGACATGGAACTGAGGCTGCACCAGTTTTCTACACACAAATACATACGCTCATAATCAAGCCTGTATACATATCTCATAACAATTACTCCATTTAGAACATTACAAGCTTTCGTAAGAGACCTTATTGTACTATAAAAACCTATTGATTAACATAGTATGCAATCAGTTGGTTTTACTGCTTATCTGGGGGGGGTCAGTCTTCTGTTCTCCCCCTGGTGTGTCTGGACCCAAATTGTCACATAGGGGCATCACTGAGCTCAACGCCTCATCTCACTCATGACACCCAACTTCACTATCCTCCCATAAGGAATACAGAGGTTAGTTTCTGCTCTCATTTTCTGGACTGTCACATTTCTGTAAATCCTATTACAGTCACACCCAAAACATCCCCACATGTGAACTTTGCCAAAAAAGGGGTTACTTAGATCTTCACCCTCTTCTGTCCTTACTTCAACTCCCAGGCTTCTCAAGTCCAAATATTCAGCCTCTCTAAAAACGTACAAGCTCACCTTCTCATTCATACTCAAAAACACAATCACCTATCCAACCCCAAGTCTTCATTGATCCCCAACATGGGTATTCTGTCGTGATTCTCAGGACTGCATGAGGGTTCATGTTGCCTTCACTTAGGAGGAAAAAATCAAATGGGGAATAACTGTCTAGCAATATTGCAGAAAAAGAGCTGGTGTTATAGGGGATCAAAAATTGAACATAAATCAATAAATAGTGTGATGCTGTGGCACAAAAACTAAATGTTATTCTGGGATGTATTAGCATGAGTGTTGTGCATAAAACATGGAAGGTAATTGTCCTGCTCTATTGGGCACTGGTGAGGTCTCAGCTGAAGTAGCGTGTCCATGTATGGGCACCACACTTTAAAAAAAAGATATGATCGAATTGCAGAGAGTTGAGATGAGAGCAACAAAAGTGATAAAAGGTTTAGAAAACCTGACCTATGAGGAAAGGTTAAAAACCCATGTTCAGTCTTAAGAAAGGAAGCCTGAGAGGGGAGCTGATAACAGTCTTCAACTAAATTAAGGTCTGTTATAAAGAGGACATGATCAAGTGTTCTCCATGTCCACCAAGGGATGGACAAGTAGTATTTGGCTTAGTTCGAGGCAAGAGAGATTTAGGTTTAAGAAACAAAAAAATTTCTAAGACTAAGAATAGTTAAGCAAGGGTGAATGGGTATTCCACAACCTCCCTTGGTAACTGGTCATTGGAGGTTTCTAAGAACAGGTTAGACAAACATCTGTCAGGGACAGGTATATTTGGTCCTGCCTCAGCACGGGTGGATGGATTAGATGACCTCTGGAGAAAGCACCTCTATGACTATGATAAAGCAAATGAACATTCGCTATCAGTAGGTAGCCTGCTGTATCGCCACTGAGGATGCACAAGTTACAACAGTATAACAATGTGTCACTAGCTATTTTGTACTGCTATTCAGATGCCTCTTCATTCAAATCAAACAGGTTTGAATTCAGCAGAAACGAACAGCTCAAAGCTACATTAAAAGCACATATGGATGGTGATTTAATCTCACAACCAAAAAAAAAAAGGGAGTTAAGGTTACGCAGCATCCTTAAAAAGAAGATCTTGGACAGTCCTGTTTCAAATATTTATTGCAAACACATTTATACATCTTCCTCCATTCGGTCATCTTTTGAGGTCGATGGTCAGCCAGAGAGGTCACTGCAATTACAGTGCATACCAGTGGTAGGTAGAGAGGCAGGTTTAATCATGTAATGCTGGCAGTGTATTGAGCTGTCAGGACATTCTCCAAAAAGCAGCTGTCCCCTCTCTTAAAAGGCCACATTAAGGTATCTCCAAGGTCCACCACAGTACACTTTTGCTTGAGCTGTATTTAAGTCCATGGGTCACAGGTCAATTTAGAGAGTATGTAAATGTTGACATATGTTATACATCAGGAAGTTGGTGTTGCTCAACAGGCCAAGACAGGGGTCATAACAGGATAAGGAAAGATCAATGCATTGCAAGATAAAGCAGAGAAGCTGGCTCCTTTTATCTTATGCCTTCTTACAATTATTTGCACCATCTTTAGTGTGCTAGAGACCAGTTGTTTTATCTTAAACTTTTTACACTCTCTTGTTGGTTGTTTTTCCTTTCTACAACCACATCTTACTGTATCCTTGGCAATAAGTTACACCATCCTGCTAGCGTGTAACAAACATCTACATCAACTGAATCAAGTCCCAGTTCTACTAAGCATCTGAACTTTTGCTGGTTTTCTGGATGGTCACGAAACAGGTGGTATTGTAAGGAGTGGAATGAGGCAGTCATAAAACCATAGCATGCACAAGGGCAATTTCAGCGGTGTAGAAACCACACCAGTAAAATGATAGAAAGACTAATGTTCTAAACATTTTATATTTGGTTTCTTAGCTTTTGAAAGGCTAGTATTACATTAAGACATGACCAGCACACATGGCAGTCTTTCTAGTCTACCTGCCTAGATTTAAGAGTGATTTTCTGCTTCTGGGAATTTCTTACTTTGCCAACAGATTGTGGTTCATCTAACCCTCCCTTGACCCCCATCCCTCATTGCTGATTCCCATCTCAGATTACTCCAGTTCCCCCTACCACAACATAGTGTAGTTTGTGAAACACTGTCCATTTCTACTCCTCTCCCTGGCTGCACAAATCCACCCACCGTGTGCCGCACAGCGACAGCTCTCTCCCACAAGCCATCGGGGGCGGTGGGTGAAACTAAAAGGATTTATTTTTATTGCAATTTCTTCTGCCTCTTTAGGCGAATGAAAGAGCAATGGGCGGATGGATGGGAAGATTGGAGCCAGCAGTGGAAGCAAAGAAGAGAAGTGAAAGCAGAGAAGAGTAAGAGGACAGAAAAGTGAGACACCACACAGGAAAAGTACTAAAGAAATTGATTTTAAGTTTAT
Source organism: Trachemys scripta elegans (assembly GCF_013100865.1). Taxonomy (NCBI): domain Eukaryota; kingdom Metazoa; phylum Chordata; order Testudines; family Emydidae; genus Trachemys; species Trachemys scripta. The sequence continues at coordinate 121,624,896 of NC_048302.1, forward strand.
TAAATTCTGAAGGTGTCTTGGGACATTTAATAGGAGTCTACAGAAATTACCCTAAAAACTAGTAAAATTTAATAACAAATTATGTCTTTCCTCTATAGGATGATTGAAAAAAAAAAAAACTATAGGAAAGTTATCATTTTCTTTTATATTTTACCTAAGGGTGTATGTATATGTGTTTTAAATAAGGGCAGGGAGACCCTTCTGTAGTATTTTTGGTGGGAAATGGTGCAGTGGGAACATGAGAAATTCTCAGAGGTTGGAAATCCTTCATTCCCAGAAATGGACAAATTAAGCTCTGAAAGTCTATAAACGCATTAAGACAGCTTCTGCTCCCCACTCCCATTTTATTCAAAAGAATCAAGCTGATACGTTACAAAATTTCTCCTTTGTATTTCACTTATTCTCTTTCTGGAAACCCCATTGATTCCTACAGACATAGCTGCTGAGGCACTGGTCTAATCTAACCTGTGAGGAAACCTTATTAATTTTAAACAGGGGAACCAACAGCAGCTCTCTGTGAAATATTGTCAGCTTGGAAGTCAAGTCATGTACAAAAAAAAAAAAAAAAAAAAAAAAAAAGACAACAGACTGACAAATACTTTCAGATGCCGTACCTGAGCCTGACAGCTGCTGCTAAGTTTTGCCCATTCAAGAATGGAATTTTCTAAAATACTCACTACTGGCCTAATCTTGCTCTTACGGGTAAAGCTGCCATCAACATCAATGGAACAGACTTGGACTAAAACGGAGCACTTCTGAAAACCCCACCCTAAAACCAGGTTTTTCTGAAGGGCCAGACTGCCAACCCCAGACTGACACTGCTGATCAGTTACTCACACAACCAGGCCTGACGACTGCAGTATCATGACTTGTGTAAGTAAACTGCTCCTCAATGCAAGTAGGATGTTCACAACCTGACCCCAAATGCTTTTCTCTTCCCTGCTGTTCTGTGAAAGCTCCACAGGGAAAGGAGAAATTGATTATACAGGGAATAAATGCTGCCAAACGTAAGTCTCTTTCAGTTAGATAACTTTAGCTACTACTTGTAGTACATAAAGTATTTTCAGACAGAAATATGACTTAAGTGGACAACATCCCTTTAAGGGGGCCCGTAAATGAACGATTATGTTCCATTCTGTTTTAGCAGATCTCAGTAGCATAAACAATCAGCAGATGTACACCTACAACTCAAAACCAGTTGGCCAAGCTACTGCAGCACTCTGTACAATATGATGTACTACAAATATAATTTACCTGAGACATCCAATGGGGAGGGCTGCAGGGGAATTGCAGCGAGGAAAACATGGAAAGCAAAGCGAACACTGTGTGTTCATTGGAACCAGGGAGAGCACACAATGACTGGGAAACGGCATGTGTTGGAGTTCGAAATGGAGGTTAACGGCAGCCTAGAAGGTCCCCTGCCTCCCCCTCCTGCCACGTTCCACTCAAGGAAGGTCCCATCCAGACACATAACTCCATGCAGAAAGGGAGTCTCCGGCTCCTGTATGGCATTATCCCTCTTCCTGTCTTCTGTCAAAGGTGACCTGTGGGTTTGAACTAAGGGAAGCAGTGGGGAGCGGCTAGGGCCTAGGGAAATGCATGCCATTCCTGCCCTCTAGCTCTGCAGATTCACGGCAAGAGAGAACATAGCCAGGAGTTCTAGAACAATCTTTTCCATAGAGCAATCCCCACCCAGTAATCTTCCTCCTGCACTCTGTAGAGGGAAAATATCACCCTCTGGGCTCCCCAAAGGACAGGTCCTGCAATGGTGACAAGCCCTTGTGCAGTGTGTGTGTGGGGGGGGGGGGGGGGGGGGGAGTGGAGTGGTCTCTCTCAGCACCCCTACTCTCCTGCATGCCCACCCAAAGGCCTATCACAATCTGGTCCCTAATTAGCAAGATGAATTGGCATGTCTCATCCAATGCATTGATGTTGCATTGCTGTGTCGTGACATTTCAGTGCAACAAGTTGCAACATGATGGAGCCTTAATTATATCCCCTTGGGCAAACACTAACTTAGAATTCTTGAATTCCAATTCCATCTCCCCATGAGATTTTGGGCAAGTCACCTGGCCTCTCAGCTGCCCTATCTGCAAAGCAGGTTTAGTAACAATCACCTACCACACAGCGGTATTTGAGGATTAGATAGATAAAGTTCATAAGGCACTATATAAAAGTGCTATGGTGAGTTTAATTTTCTTGTTTCTCACAATCACAAATTGTCCTTCACAGCCTGGGAGTTGGTCAATATTTAGAAATGACCAGGTGGCAAACGAGGGTCTGTATCTCACCTTTCCACCAGATCCTTTATAGACAGCGTTAAGGTGAGAAAGAGACAGATATCATGGCAGGAAGTGGGCACAGAGGAGATCCCTAGGCCAAAGCGTTCTGTGCAGAGCCATGGACGTTTGAGGTGCTATTTAAATCATTTTGACCTTTTATCTTGCGGGTATGCTTAAGAGAGAATAGAGCAACTTGCCAGCCCGGGCAAATTTCTCCATTTCTCTGTGATGAAAGGGACATGCCAGCCAGATTAAACGTATGTCAAACAAGAAAGAAGAGACTTGTGGGGAAAACATTGTCTGTTGCAAAATAAATGAATGCTGCTGATTTTACAAGTTTCAGGCATATATACACGAAATCTACCTTCTGTCTAATCACAAAATCTAGATGCTCTCGTATGAAGAGAGCTACCAAGACTCGATGGCATTTGTACCAGTTGTAGATGATTGCAATTGTGTAACTAATCAGCACAAAGGCTGACATACATTTTTACAGGGCAGCTCTTCCTTCCTTCCTTCCTGACATTTAAGTTTCTCTCCATTCTCTGGGCCTGCCCTTGTATTTTTCCTCTCGATTTCAGTGGGGCCAGCATTTCTTTCACTCCTAGTCACAAGTCTATATTGGACCTAGGATGAAAGACATTATTGTAGAACTTTCTGACAACTAATGAACTTTACAATAGTTTGTAGCTGTCCAGCATTGTTGCTTAAGAAGTGCTACATTTCAGAGATCCTGGATACCCAATAGGACCTGTTAGTTCTAACACCTGTTAGCATCCCTCTCAATCTGACCAGGCCTAAATGGGGAGATACAAATACCTAAACTGAAGGGGACACAAAAATTATTCAACATTCATAGAATCATAGAATATCAGGGTTGGAAGGGACCTCAGAAGGTCATCTAGTCCAACCCCCTGCTCAGAGCAGGACCAATCCCCAGACAGATTTTTGCCCCAGATTCCTAAATGGCCCCCTCAAGGATTGAACTCACAACCCTGGGTTTAGCAGGCCAATGCTCAAACCACTGAGCTATCCCTCCCCCCCAAGTCTTAAATTAAGAATGCTGCAGGATCCCTTCCTTTATGTTAAGGGCTCTGTATAACCTCACTTTCAAGATTCCTTATTTCTGATATAAATAACGCTCAGCAGTAAGAATGAAGGGCACTAAGTCTGTCATCCCTTGAATCAGGCAACATTTGAAAGACATGCCTGGGAGAGCTGCTGTCTAGATGAAACCCTAGAAGGAGATAGATGTAGAACAAAAGGATCAGCCTCCAGCCAGAGATGGAGCTCAGCTAGCTATCCTTGTTCCTTCTCTCTTTTTGTTTCTTTTCTTTTTGTCTGTCTTCATCTCAGGATGAATTGTCTGAATAGTAAACAGTTTTTACTAATTTAATTAAACTGTAAAAAGATCACATGCTCATTTGTCTCCCCGCTATCAGGCAAAACGTCTGAAATTGTACCATCAAAAAGAGCAATGCTCAGAGCACACAGAACTCCTGTAAGAACTCCCTTCTCATCTAGAAAAAGACAGCCATCTAACACTTCATCCCCCAATGATCTTCCCCCATAATCTCTGCTCCTATACATTCCACTTCAGATCAGTCCTGGACAGGTCACTTCATGTGCATGTTTAAAACAGAGATCAGAATTTTAATGCAATCAGTGAGATTTCATAAAAAACTCCTACACTGAAAACAGGCTTACTATACATTATACATAGCCAGGGAGTTGGGACTTGAACTCTTGTCCTTGCTCCCCAAATACAGGCCTCTGTCATTTGAGCAAAAGGAAAACTGTTAACATGCTCTGGTCTCATATCCTCTGTGGGACAGTCACCAGTGTTCACCATCACTCACCTCAGTCATACGCACAATCCCCCTACATGTATTACAGCCAGTGCATTGCACGATTCAATCATCTCCCTGCATATCAGAAAACTGCCCCAAGAGAGGCCAATCCAGAGGCAGAACACTAGCGCTGCTCTCATGATTAGACTTTGTCTGAACCTTTCTTTTCCATGTCAGCATCTGAGCCCAGGCCTCCTGTGAAAACTCACCATATAGCGTGATCGAGTTTGTTGCAGATCCAGACTCAGATGCAAGTAGCTTGCACAGTACCTGGCTGTGCTATTTATGGCTTCAGCCCGTCACGCTAAGTCAATCACTTTTTTCACCTAGAAGTTCATTCACAAGCATTTTAAATATGAGAAAGGAGATTAACAGCAGAGGTGCCCAGGCATTGCAAGACAACCACTCTGATCTAAGTCTTTAAGAAATGGAATAAAAAATAGCCAGAAATGCATATTTATCATTCATATTTAATCTTCAACTAAGCATTGAGAAAATATTAAGTGAATGACTGTTTCTTTTTTAAGGGGGGGGGGAGGTGAGGAATGTTATCCTTTAGAGACCCCTACGGAACTTGGAACTGTTGCACCTGGGTCATCCTTATGAATTCTACATATTTTTTCGTACAGTGATGATGCATTTATTTAACCTGGATTTTGATTTGGCTTGGTATTTGGGAGAGGATTTATTGTCAGTGCGGTTGAACAGAAAGATGCAAGTGGTGAGAGTGGGTTTGATTTATTGCAGTGGTCAGAGAATCAACCTAACAATACTTGCTCCTCTTCTCAAACTGCCCCCAAAGTAATTAGCAGACTTCAAGAACATTTTGCCATTTTATCTAATTTGTTTTGTCCCAGAAGTCAGTCTCACTCTCACACACACAGAGCTAATTTCTCAAGATTTCAGACTGTGTGTTAATCTCTAAATTATAAATAGTTATTAAATACTTATTTGCCCAGAAACCCCCCCCACACACACACATCACAGCTGAAGCTACACATATCAAGGTTCAGTCTATAACTCTTTGAAGCCGTAAAGGCCAAATCCTACCCACAAACATCTTCCAGCTGAAGACAATGGGAAGAAGGCAGAATTGGGGGATTTATAGCAGAAGACATTAACCACTAGGTTAGGCCCTAAAATAATGGAAATGCTGGACACAATTCTCCTGTAAGCTTCACACTCCTGTATGTCCACTGACTACAGCGAAGTTATTGTAGTAAGTGAAAGGAAAAGTGGGTCCAAAGACATTACTTAGACTAGACCCTTGAATTAATACAATCAGCCCAGTGCTGGCATAGCATTTCTACGTCTTACTGTTTAGTTGTTTGATGAGGGCCCAGCCCCGCACGATGCTGAATGTCCTGATCTTGCACTGATAACAAGAGGAGGGAATGGTGCTCAGCAACTTTCAGGAACTGCTCAGCACATACCAGGATCAGGCCCCTAACGAGACAACTGGAAACATTTTTCAATTGAAAAGATGTAGCCAGGAGAGTGGAGAGAAGGCTCTGATGAAGCACTGATTATGTGAAATCTAAAATTGCAAATAGCAGGAATTTTAAAATGTGCATTTTGGCCTTTTTGTTGGTCATGGTATGCCAGATTATGCCGTTAAAGGCCTGGCCTGTAGGACAGGGAGTGCAAAGCCACACCATCTCAAGGGAAGCACCAAGAGGCAGCCAAATGGCCCAGGTACCTTTCTGTAGAGGACAGCATATTCTACAACACCCTGTTAAAAGGTACAGCATACTCTCCACACCATGGCGGACCAGCTACGCTGCCCAGTACGTAAGGGGATGCACATAAGATACTCCTGGGGAATTCTCTGAACAATATGTTAAAATTCCGCAAAATTATGCATATTTTATTTGTCAAAATAACACTATATAATCACGCGAGTTCCATTGTGGTAATTTATTTCAGAATACCTGTCAGCTACTGTGACTGTAACAATATATAAAACAAAAAAGATTGCCCCAAGAATAGAGTTAAAATAACCCTACCTAGTTCCTGTTTCACTGCCCCCTCCCGCTCCAGAGCCCAGCCATGGAGCCCCCTCCAGCCCACCCACCACACCCTTCCCACAGAGCCTAGCCGTGGGACCTCCTCCAGCCCACACACCCATACTCCCTCATCCCCAGAGCCCAGGCATGGGGCACCTCCCAGCTAAGACAACCACTTCCCCTCCCCCCAGATCCCAGTCACGGAGAGCCAAGCAGCCCAGACACTCTCATCCCCTCCCCACAGACCACAGCCACAGGGCGCCCTCCAACCCAGACACCCTCCTGCCCTGAGGCCCGCCACAGTGTAACCCAGACACCTACACCTCCAATCCCCAGAGTCCAGGGATCCAGAGGGAAAAAGCCTGATGCTGGGTCCTGAGCTTATATGTACTTTCCTGTACGCCACCTCCTTCCTTCAGGATGACCCGGGAACTGCAGCTGCCTGGAGCCCTCCAACTCCCCCTCTCCTTCCTCCCCCAAACAGTGTCCTGTATTTGTAAGCTGGGCTCTGCCAGGTCCAGCAGCCCCTAGTGGCAGTCAGCAGCTCTTCAGCATCAATTCTACAGAGGAAAAGGAAATTTTGTGCAGAACATTAATTCTGCGCAAATTCTGCACTGTGCAGTGATGCTGAAAGAATTTAATGGAAAACCAGAAGAAATTAGCAATGCAGTCCACCAAAAAAAAAAGGTACTATCTATCAGCCAGCCAGAAATAATACTGCAGCCTGTCTGCTGAGAAAGGATTAGAAAACACTCAGGGGCTAGGGTAACACTACAGCCCTATGTTGATATAACTGTGTCACTCAGGAGTTAACGTACCCCCTCCCTCACCTCCCCGTCCCATGTAGACGGCACCATGTGAACGGGAGGCCTTCTCCCATTGACATAGCTACTGCCTCTCAGGGAAATAGATTAATTACACCAACAGGAGAAGCTCTCCCGTCGGTGTAGTAGTGTCTTCACTAAAGCACTGCAGCATCGCAGCTGCACTGGTGTTAGGGTGACCAGACACCAAGGGTGAAAAATCGGGATGGGGTGGGGGGTAATAGGCGCCTATATAAGACAAAGCTCCAAATATCGGGGCTGTCCCTATAAAATCGAGACATCTGGTCACCCTAACTGGTGTAGCTGTGCCACTTTAGCGCTGTATGTAAAGACAATCCCTCATTCTGACAGTTACAGGAGGGAAAGCAGGGCTTCCCAAACTATGGTACATCGTGGAGCTTGATGTTCCACCCATCCACAATTTAAGACGATGGCACATGAACCATAAAGTTTGGGAGCCATCGATTGGCAGAGCATGCTTCCCCCCACCCCTTCAATGAGCAATTGTTACCGTTAACCAATAAACTGAAGTTGCTTTAAATGTAGGCATGAAAGCCTACTGAAGCATTTAATAAAGCATGGAATACCAAGATGTACAATTTTGGCCAAATGCTGTCATCAGTACCAACTATATAACCTCAATGAAATCAACAGGGCTGCACAAGAGGAGGGAAGGCAGGCGTCTTATCCAAAAGTCAACCAAAAAGGAGAGGGGAAAATTCAAGATTTTGATAATGAAAGGTATAAATAGAAGGATCAAATAAGGTAGACACCTGATTTATTATAATTTAGTTATGCAGAAAAGATTTGACATATTAGGGATCTGATTCTGTATTCTTTATGCATCCAAAATTCTCAGTGACGCTAATGAAATGCAGGGTCAGACCCTTTGTAAATTAATAATTTAGGTGCTTAAAAAAAAAAATCTAAATCTAGCACACTTCATATGTTAGCTTTACATCTGGACTGTATCTTCCCAGTGCCAATTCTGAAAGGCAGCTGCTAAAAATTGGATTCTTATGCTATTAGTTTAAAAAATAAATTTTATGTTGCTGTTTTGGGTTTTTTAAGTGAACTGTATAAAATGAACATTGTTAATACCTGGTTTCTACCATCCTGTATAAATCTACTACTGTGACTTTATTGCTTTCTGGATAAGTATTAAACATAGATGAGCACCATTCAATTTCCACAGATTGAAAGAACTAGGAGAGAAGATCTAGATTTATTTGTAAACTCCCTAGTTTATATTACAATGTGTACTTTTACTGTTATAAAGACAATAAACAATAGTCAAATGACTTAGTCTTCGTTCAGAAGATGGCTTAATCATCGATTAAGAAAAACCTTGGACAAAATATATTGGTCCAAATCCTGTTCACCTTATTCACATAACTTGTTCTGTTAACACTAGCACTGGCCAGAAAACAAGAATTCCAGTTTGTGAAAAACTGGAGTTTCAGAATTGGTCTCAATTCCACATCAGGGTGAAACAAAAACATTTTATTTTATTTTTTTTGCGTAGAGAAAGACAAAAACCATACAAGAGACCCAGCTCCCACTGCATTAGGAACTCACCTTGGATGTGGGAGACCCATGTTCAAGTCTCTGCTCTCAATGTTAGGCAGAGAAGGGACATAAACCTGGGTTTCTCACATCCCAAGTCAGTGCTCTAATTACGTGGTCAGCCTCACTCTACCCCAATTAATATTTATTTATGTGAAGTGGAACAGCTCTAACATGAGACACAGAGAGAAAATGACTTGAAAGCCCAGTAGGACTTGAACCTGGGTCTCCCACATCACTGATGAATGCCTTAACAACTAGGCTACTTTCTCTCCCTCCCAAAATCCTATCCTGGACCCAAGAAACCCTCCTGACAGAAGTTTCATCAAAACTAATACATTTCTGCAAACAAAAGTTCCATTGAAAAATTCCCGACCAGCTCTGGTTGACACCCAATGAGCAGGACATGGCCCAAGATACTTTAGAGGCACAGTCTAAATTACACACATCTAATATGAGGCATAAATGATGCTTTAGGATAGAATAACCAATCACTAATTCCAGCCAGTTAGAAACAAACTCAATATTTTGCATATTAAAATAAGTTAGAACTTTAACATTTTTGCTGTTGTTCATTGTGAGCCTTACTCCTGTTCCCACCAGCATCAGTAAGAGTTCTGCCATTAACTTCAGTGAATGCAGGGAGGGGCCCCTCTATTTTTTTGTTAATTAAATGGTCTCATTTTTATTGGGTGTAAATTCTCTCAACCTTGACTAGACTCGTATACATTTTATTGCATTCACTAATCAGCCCGGCAAACAAATATGTGCAAACAAGTTATTTTTAATTCAAATAAAATGAAATAAGGAGGCATGGCCAGGATTGGCCTGTGCTCCACAGGCAGGAAACATACCACTAACCGAAAGAATCACGTATTTAACTGTAAAGTGTTTAAATGACCTGGACACGTTTATTTTTTCCCTCCTCCCAATGTGGTAACTGGAAAAACACCCATTGACTTCATCTGGTTTCAGATCAGGACCCTAGTTACTACAGGAACAGGTGCTAGCTAATAAATAAATGACACTGTAATGGTATATAGCAAACACCACTGGCCTGAAAAATCTTTGACATCAACATTTATCTTTATTAGTTTATCTGCTTTACTTTCTTGAGTGTGATGAAATTTTTTGGGTGCTTCACTGCAGAGGGAGAACCTACTGTTGCATTTTCTTTAATCTAAAAGATGAAAAGCTCATACTGCATTGTATGCCAGCTTGCGTTTCTTCCTGCGGTTAAACCAAAATTAAAAGAGGATGACATCTTTCAGCTAATACAAAGCATAAGACTGCCTCCAGCCTCTATTAATAATCCATTGGACTGAACAACCATCAGTAAAGAAGTTATAGCTTCTTTAAAACCACCTTGAAGGATGTGTTACTCAAATGCCTCTAACTGCCAGAAGCTGGGAGTGCAAGACAAGGAATAGATCACTAGATAATTGCCCTGTTCTGTTCATTCCTTCTGAAGCATTGGGCATTGGCCACTGTCAGAGGACAGGATTCTGGGCTAGATGGACCTTTGGTCTCACCCAGGAGGGCTGTTCTTGTGATAAAACAATGAGAAAAGTAAAGGCTCAAGCCACAAATTCAGTACAAACTAAAAGTACACAGCTGGTTTCCTAGAACCAGTCCCCCCCCCCCATTTCTGGCACTGTAGCTCAGAACTGCAACCTGTGTGTGCGAACACATACATACACCCTCCCTGGAATACAAGCAAGTATTAAATAGGCTGACAGTTAAAAATCAACCATACCCAAACACTCAGATCACACATTTCATAAAATGGAGTTATACCAATATGTGCAACATTGCATATCAAAATATGGAGTCTGCCACAATATACCGTAGAAAATGCAGCATTATGATGCTTTGCTGCATTCCTCTCAGACACAACCCCAAGAGATGCAATGGACAGCTGCTTCTCATTCTTGAGGGCCCTCATTTGTGTGGTTATTGCACAGATCAGTACTGTCCCACCTCTGCTTCAATACCGATATGAACCTCTTTTGGAGACACAGACAAGGCTACAGGCTTCATTGGCTACTATTTAGACCCAGCTCCATATCTCCACCTCTGCAGACACAGAGACATTATCACAAGAACACGTGGATAAAGAGTAGATGGCTCAAAGTAAGCCCTGGAAAGACTGAAATGATGCTGTCGGAAAGGGGAAAGCACTTTGATGAGCTAACCAAGACAATAGCCCCTCCCTCCTTTGAAGCACCCAACTTCTGTACAAAAAAGTACTACATGGTCTTGAGGCTAATCAGGCTCATTACTAATCCTGGTCACCCAGGTAGGAACAGTGATGAGAACTGCAGTATTCTGCATACAACTTGCAAGGAAAACATGCTTTTCCCCTTTGGGGTGGAGGAGCTAGCCAGAATGTGCCATGCTAGTCACCTCTGCATCTGGGAGGTAGAAGCACTGCAGAAACCCCAGTTTATGCAATTTTGCCCACCTCCTGAGCAAGACAATCCACTGCACCTTCCAATGGCTCCCAATTTGCTCCCTGTGCCTTTTCAAGGCCCTGGACTTTAAGGGCCTCAAATACTTGAACACTGCCTACATCAGTGACTCTCCAGTCTCGACCCACCAGTGCACAAATACTCTTCCAGAACAATGGAGCGGACAATGAAGCATTCAGCTCAATACACAGCTTCGTACGTTAGAGGTGCTTCCCGGTGGAACAACCTACCAAGATAAGGCTGCAATTCTTGGTAACAGCACATGGTGCTAAGTTATCATGATGGTCAATAAGATGGATAACATAAGGCAATGCTGCCAACAAGCCCTGAGCATGTCAGTACAATTCTTTCTTCTGGCCTGACTTTTAAAGGTGTTGAGCACCTGCAGTTCCTGTTGACTTCAGTGGTACCTGGGAGTGCTCAGCACTTCTGAAAATCAGGCCACTAATGTCCATTAATAAGCCCAGCAACATTGCAGGAAATAGTAACACTAGTCTCTTATGGAGAATAAACCAAGGTCTCTTCCATTAAAGATGAAAACACTCAATGAATTCAATTCAATTGTAGCATCCTTCCTTGGTTCTCTCTCACTCCATGCTGTAATCTAACACCTTCTTGACTGCAGTCTGCCTGCTTTCCTGGATCCATTGTAAACAGAGTCCCTTGGGGATTTTTATATTCATACCTACCCCATACAGCCAATTCCATCTATGGTGTAAGATTATTTTGGTGGAATTGCATCTGCTTATGGTAGGGCTGAATTTAGCCCATTTATTCAACAACTTGCTGATAGGAGCATTACAACAGTGGTATGATTTAACAATGCAGCAAATCACTCAAGGCTTCACCTTGTTCTGTCGTTTGTGAATTATGTGACTCATGAACACAAAGCTTCCTGCACTCCCAAGTATCTTCTGTCTCTGCCTATCTGAAATAGCGCCACAAAAAGTAAAGAACCCATTGAGCAGTTTCTCTGGAAAGCATAGGCCCAATTTATCCCTGCAATACTCCAATCTAACTCCCATGAAACCAATGGAGTTACACCCAGTGTAAATCTGGAGTAATGCAAAAGTGAATCAGGCCTGTATACATATTACTACTGGCTGTTTTTGAGAATGATGTGCCACTCTTCTTTGGGCAGATCACGCTGAATTCATCCCAGCTGTAACTCCACTGACCCCTCTTACACCAGGGATGAAACTAACTCATTTATTTAAGCGTGATGTCATTCAGGAGAGAATTCTGCATCCATAAATACATGAACCTCTCTCAGGCTGGGCACAGGCTACAGATCTGCTCTGTATGATGCATTAACATTAAGTAAAAATTAGGGTTGTTGATTAATGGCAGTTAACTCCCGTGATTATCTCAAAAACTTAATGGATTAATCACAGTTTTAATCACACTGTTAAACAACAGAATACCAATTGAAATATATTAAATATTTTTGGATCTTTTTCTACATTTTCAAATATATTGTATTCTGTGTTGTAATTGAAATCAAAGTATACAGTGCTTATGTTATTTTTATTACAAATATTTACACTGTAAACATGATAAATAAGAGAACTAGTATTTTTCAACTGAACTCATACAAGTACCATAATGCAATCTCTTTATCGTGAAAGTGCAACTTACAAATGTAGATTTTTTTTTTGTTACATAACTGCACTCAAAAACAAATCAATGTAAAATTTTAGAGCCTACAAAGTCCACTCAGTTCTATTTCTTCAGCCAATCGCTCAGACAAACAAGTATCAGGGGGTAGCCGTGTTAGTCTGTATCTACAAAAACAAGTTTGTTTACATTTACGGGAGATCCAGCTTATTTACAATGTCACCTGAAAGTGAGAACAGGCATTCGCATGGCACTTTTGTAACCATCATTGCAAAGTATTTACGTGCCAGATATGCTAAAGATTCATATGCCCCTTCATGCTTCAGCCAACATTCCAGAGGACATGCTTCCATGCTGATGACACTCATTAAAAAAAGTGTTTTAATTAAATTTTGACTGAACTCCTTGGGGGAGAAGAGTATGTCTGTTTTACCCGCATTCTGCCATATATTTCATGTTATAGCAGTCTCAGATGATGACCCAACACATGTTGTTTATTTTAAGAACACTTCACTGCAGATTTGACAAAATGCAAAGAAGGTACCAATGTGAGATTTCTAAAGATAGCTTCTCGATCTAAGGTTTAAGAATCTGAAGTGCCTTCCAAAATCTGAGAGGGATGAGGTGTGGAGCATGCTTCCAGAAGTCTTAAAAGAGCAACACTCCAATGCAGAAACTACAGAACCTGAACCACCAAAAAAGAAAATCAACCTTCTGTTGGTGGCATCTGACTCAGAGGATGAAAGGGAACATGCATCGGTCCACACTGCTTGGGTTCTGCTTGATAACTATCCAATCATCAGCATGGACGCATGTCCTCTGAATGGTGGTTGAAGCATGAAGGGACGTGAATCTTTAGCATATCTTGCACATAAATATCTTGCAACGCCAACTACAACCATGCCATGCGAACACCTATTCTCACTTTCAGGTGACTACTGTAAACAAGATGTGGGCAGCATTATCTTCTGCAAATATAAACAAACTTGTTTGTCTGAGTGACTGGCTGAACAAGAAGTAGGACTGAGTGAACTTATAGGATCTAAAGTATTACATGGTTTTATTTTTGAATGCAGTTTTTTTTGTACATAATTCTACATTTGTAAGTTCAACTTTCATGATAAAGAGATTGCATTACAGTACTTGTATGAGGTGAATTGAAAAATATCTCGTTTTTTAAAGCACAAATATTTCGAATAAAAAATAAATGTAAAGTGAGCACTGTACTCTTGTGTGTTCTGTGTTATAACTGAAATCAATATATTTGAAAATGTAGAAAACATCCAAAATATTTCAGTGGTATTCTATTATTGTTTAATAGTGCGATTTAAAAAAAAAAAAAAAAAACACTAACCACGCGATTAATCGCTTGACAGCCCTAATAACAATTGCACATGGAAATCCCTGATCAAAAGTGAGACCAACCCTTTTGTTATATGCTCAGACCACACCATTATGATCAAAAGGTCACCCTATAAATCTAGTCCAATTATTCACAACTTTGTAAATGTTGCTATATTAACATTACACTCAAGTTACACGTTGACAGGATTCCATTAGCTGTAGCTTCAGATTAGAGATCAATCAAGAGATGTGAGGACTTGAGAGAGGTATGTAAAACAAGTCAATGTGGTATAAATCCTCAGTGTCTCCACGCCTCCCCACTATACCTAATTATGTGAGTGAGGGGAACACAGAATGCAATTAGAGGCAGCAACTGTAGGGCTACTGAAAGGAAACACTTTTTTATGCAGAGTATAATCTATCCGTGGAATGCCCTTCCCTGGGATATTTGAGGCTGGCAGCTGAGTAAGCGTTGAAAGAGGATCAGACTCATGAATGAGATTAACATCTGCTGTTGCACTAGCTAGGTTTATGAGAAATAACAATCTTAATGAATCAGAGCATAAACTTAACAGCATTTAGGATCAGGAAGAAGTCCCCAGTCCCATGCACTATGAGGGAGTTTTACCTTCCTCTAAAACATTAGGCTTAGACATTACGGTGTTTCATGCTTAGACATGGTAGAATGAACATTCACTCTCAGTCACTGTCAAAGATAGGATACTGAATTAGTTGGACCAACTGTCTCTCCTTGTGTGCCAGGACCTGGGTTCTCCCGTAGGAGATAATAAACTCATTGCAGGGGCACTGATAAGAATCCAAAGCAGCCCCATGAAGTTATGTTTTTCCAGCATTGCATTAAAAATGCTGTATGGCAATGTTGAGACAAGATTTCTATATAAACCCCCATCTGTCACTTACAGGCCTGGTCTACACTACAAACTTAGGTCGACATAAGCCGTGTTAAGTTAATCTAATAATGTATGTGTCTACACTACCTTGTCCCTTCCACCTACCTAAGTGGCCTGTAAAGTCGTCTTCTGTACTCCACCTCCGTGAGAGGTGTAGCGCTTGATTCAACATCCATGGGTTGACATACGGATAGTGTAAACACCACATTGTGCAATTTGAATGAATTAGCCTCCAGGAGGTGTCCCACAGTGCTCCACTGTGACAGCTCTGGAGAGTGCTTTCAATTCCACTGCCCATCAGCCAGGTACACAGGAAGCAGCTGCTCCCCTGTTAAAGCCCCAGGAACTTTTGAATTTTCATTTCCTGTTTGATCAGCGTGGGGAGCTCGCCAGCACAGCTGATCATGGAGACTCAAGGCCACAAACGCGCTTCAGCATGGAGTATACAGGAGGTGGTCGATCTTATTGCTGCGTGGGGAGAAGTCTGTGTAGACAGAGCTCCAATCCAGCACAAGAAACACTGACATCTATGCCAAGATCACACAGGGTATGGGGGAGAAGGGCTACATCAGGGACCCGCAGCAGTGCCACATGAAAGTAAAGGAGCTTTGGCAAGTGTACCAGAAGACAAGGGAGGCGAACAGTTGTTCTGGTTCTGCTCCACAGAAATGCTGCTTTTATGAGGAGCTGCATGCGATTCTTGGCGGCGACCCCACCATTACCCCAAAATGCTCTGTGGATACCTCCCAGGAGCCCTGGGCAACCTCGAGTAACAATGAGGACATTGTTGACAAGGAAGAGGAGGAGAACGTGAGGCAGGCAAGCGGAGGATCCATTCTCCCCGACCGCCAAGAACGGTTTTTAACCCTGGAGCCCATCCCTTGGCAGGACCAGTTGGCAGCGGAGCGTGATGCCGGGGAAGGTGCCTCTGGTGAGTACACATTTCCAATCAAACTGTAGGGGTTACATACTATTATTTTTTTGTTTAATCTAAACAAAAAAAATAGGTGTAGTAGAGGCCACTCCAGCTACCCAGATGGTGCTCTCTGAAAAAGACTGTTCATGTGCATGGGGGATCCTCCATGGAGATATCTAGGAAGCTTTCATGGAGGTATCCTGCAATCCTTTGCAGAAGGTTTTTGGGAAGAGCTGCCTTATTTCATCCATCACGGTAGGACACTTTCCTGCGCCATTCCAGTATTAACTCTGCTGGCATCAATGCAGCACAAGGCATTGCAGCATAAGGACCAGGTCTGTATCCAGACGCTTGCAGCATCTGCTCCCTTGCCGCCTCTGTTACCCTCAGGAGAGTGATATCGCATAGGGTCACCTAGGGGAAACGGGAAGTTTTGAACACTAGCCCTTAAACCACAAACAATTCAACAAGTAATTTGTCACCTGTTTGATGAAATCTGGGTCACACAACTACGCTTTCCCAAACATGCTATGGTTGTGGTTGGAAGGGATCACCATATATTGCAAGCAGCATTAAAAAGGGAGAGGGTGCGGGGGGGGGGGCAGCTTCCTGTTGGTCTCCCTTCCCCCCTGTCCCCAACCCAGTGTCGCTTCTGTAACAAACTATTTGGGGGCTTTACACTGGTATCTAGCCTCAAACACCATTCAGGTTGCTAGGGGAAAGGAGTGCCCCTTTCGGTTTATGTACTCTTTGGCAAGGTGATCTGGTGCCAAGATAGGGATATGCATTCCATCTATCACCCCACTGCAATTAGGGAACCCCATCACGGAAAAACCATCCACTATGTTCTGCACGTTGCCCAGAGTCACTACCCTTCTTAGCAGAAGTCTGTTGATGGCCCTGCAAACTTGGATCACAACAGATCCCATGGTAGATTTACCCACTCCAAACTGATACCCCACTGACTGGTAGCAGTCTGGCACTGCAAGCTTCCACAGAGCTATCGCCACTCGCTTCTCCACTGTAAGAGCAGCTCTCATTTCACTATTGCTGCGCTTCAGGGCTGGGGAAAGCTCTTCACACAGTTCCTGGAAAGCATCCTTATGCATTCGAAAGTTCTGCAGCCTCTGCTCATCATCCCGTGACTGCATAACGATGCGTTCCCACCAGTCAGTGCTTGTTTCCCAGACCCAGAAATGGCACTCAACCGTGTCAAGGTGATGGGCGACTGTCACCAGCAACTGCGAATTGCTCTGCTCTAGGTCTTCCAGCAGGGCTCCTGGCATGGCATCACATTGTTCCATGCAGCAGCTCCTATATAACCGCATTTGCTCCAATCCCTCGGATAGAGACAAGCACCTACAAGATCTCTATCAAGCATTCTTAAAACTACAATACCCACCTGCTGAAGTGAAAAAACAGATTGACAGAGCCAGACGAGTACCCAGAAGTCACCTCCTACAAGACAGGCCCAACAAAGAAAATAACAGAACACCACTAGCTGTCACCTTCAGCCCCCAACTAAAACCTCTCCAGCGCATCATCAGAGATCTACAACCTATCCTGAAAGATGATCCTTTACTCTCACAGATCTTGGGAGACAGACCTGTCCTCGCTTACAGACAACCCCCCAACCTAAAGCAAATACTCACCAGCAACCACACATCACTGAACAAAACCACTAACCCAGGAACCTATCCTTGTAACAAACCCCGATGCCAACTCTGTCCACATATCTATTCAAGTGACATCATCATAGGACCTAATCACATCAGCCATACCATCAGGGGCTCGTTCACCTGCACATCTACCAATGTGATATATGCCATCATGTGCCAGCAATGCCCCTCTGCCATGTACATTGGCCAAACCGGACAGTCTCTACGCAAAATAATTAATGGACACAAATCTGACATCAGGAATCAAAATACTCAAAAACCAGTGGGAGAACACTTTAACCTGTCTGGTCATTCAGTGACAGACCTGCGGGTGGCTATATTACAACAGAAAAACTTCAAAAACAGACTCCAAAGAGAGACTGCAGAGCTAGAATTGATATGCAAACTAGACACAATCAACTCCGGTTTGAATAAGGACTGGGAATGGCTGAGCCATTACAAACGTTGACTCTATCTCCCCTTGTAAGTACTCTCACACTTCTTATCACACTGTCTGTACTCGGCTAGCTTGATTATCACTTCAAAAGTTTTTTTTCTCTTAATTAATTGGCCTCTCAGAGTTGGTAAGACAACTCCCACCTGTTTATGCTCTCTGTATGTGTGTATATATATCTCCTCATTATATGTTCCATTCTATATGCATCCGAAGAAGTGGGCTGTAGTCCACAAAAGCTTATGCTCTAATAAATTTGTTAGTCTCTAAGGTGCCACAAGTACTCCTGTTCTTCTTATATCGGCTGTGTAAATGCTGCAGGATAAGGCGCAAGGTATTTGTAATGCTCACAACAGCTGAGCAGGGTCCATGCTTATCGTGCTATGGCATCTGCACGGGTAACCCTAGCTTGCAAAAAAAGGCACGAAAAAGGCTTGGTTTGTTTGCCGTTGATTTCAAGGAGGGAGGGAAGGAAGGAGGGTGGAGGTAAGTGCATCGTGGGAAGCTAATACCATGTTCTCATAACCACCCGTGCCAATGTTTTGGTTCCATAAGGCACTGCAAGCCCAACCCAGAATTCCACTTGGCTATGTGCACTTTGGGATAGCTACCCACAGTGCAGTGCTCCATGCATCAATGAAAACCCTGCTAGCAAGAATGCACTCCCCTGACACAATGAGCCTAGTGTGGACACGCAAGATCAACTTGCTTAAATCGGAGGCTTGATGTCGATTTACATGAAGTCGACTTAACTCTGTAGTATAGACATGGCCACAAAAAATATGAAAAGAACAAAAGAGGAAAACCTCCACAAAATGTTGGCCCTGATTCAGCAATGCCTTACCCTAAAGTAAACAAGTAATCCCATCTCTAGTCAGAGAAGCACAAAGCATGAGCTTGACTCTCACTGACAACAACTGGATTTAAGCATGCAACTGAAGTTAGGCTTGTACTTAAGCACTTTGCTGAATTAGGCCTTTAATCTGAACTTTCTCCTACTTCCATCTCAGCCCAGAAGTGAATTTTTTGGATAAACATTTTCAGAGCCTTTCTCCTGAATGAAAACCACGGCCTTTGAGATGCTGAAAGACACAGCTTGATGTGACCCTTGGAACACCTGCAGGTTCTGAAACAAAACCAGATTATTTTTTCCAGACCCATTAAGTGAATCTAGTTGACTTCAGAGGCAGGAGAAGTTTGAAATGACACTTTAAAGAATACATCTTTTAAACAGTTTGGACTTTTTAATTCCACCTGACCACTGTTAATCGCCCTTTTTTTACATCACTAACATTCCCTGGTTTTCAGCCTTACAGAGTTTTAGAAAACTGTTATACCACTAGCTTTATAAACTCAGATAGTGCCACAATGGCTTACTCTTTAGCTAAGCCTGTTTAAGCCTGGTGAGTGCTTGGACGGATTAGTGCCTGGAAATGGCAGGTGCTCTACATTTGGTTTTTGTCTCGATGGTATCAAAAGCTGCTCAGGACTATTTTATTATTTACTTTATTTTATTTTGGAAGACTATATAGTCTAGGTCTTCTCCAGTGTTCCACTAGTAGTGTTATGCAGTATTTCTGATGCTGTTATCTTGTTCTCTGGGGGAATCAATGAAAAGAACAAAATAACCAATAGCCTACAACTATATTACAATTGACTGATTTTTCTACATTTCGTAAGCTAAGCAAGATTTGTAAGTACCTGGAAACCTCCTAAAACCAACAACCATCCCATGAGACATGTCTCTTTTGCACTCTTGATTTCAGTGGTTCTTTTACATGTCCTATAGAACTACTTCCTATAGTTCTGATTGTACTTATCCTTCTCATAGGACTGTCACGCTGTATTGAACCAGTGGTCCGTCTAGTTCAGTTTCTCTATTTGACAGTGACTAGCACTGGGCACTTTAGAGGAAGGGGCAAGAAACCCTAGCTGTCTGCAGTTAAACTGGCTCCAAGGAAAGTGTTCTCCTACCCTCCATGTATTAAGAGGCTGCTTTATGCTCTGAAACATGAGGATTTATATCCCTTCTAGACCTCTTAGTAGTGTACTGTTGGGGTTTTTTTTTAAATATTTATTATAACTCTGTATGTTCTCATTTTCCATATAAATGAAGAGGCACTATGATAAGCATCCACAAGTATCTGAACATTGTAAACTCCAAGGAAAGAAAGACCTTGGCAGGGGGCGGGGGGGGGGCAGAGAAAGAGGGAAAGCAGGGAGAAATTTCCTGGGCTGTGGAACCATCACCCTAACAAAATGTGGGAAACCTCCATGGTTACAAAAACTTCAAAACAAGTCCAAATTCACTGGAGAATATGACATGGGGATGGACAAGATAGCCTAACAGAATTATAGAAATTAGAGATGCTGTCTATTTTAGCTGACTAGTGGGACATAACTTGCTGATCATACACTGAAAGCACTGGGGGGATGGGGAGGGAAGAAAAAGAAGGACAGGTAGAAGATAACCCAGAGACTTAGTAACCAGTCACCAATCATTCAACACTACTATTGAATTATGTAACAGCTGTTCAGATCTCTATTGTATGAGAGATGTGGTGGTGGTCACTTTCTGGTGGACAGCTGTTCCATCACAAAACGCAACTAGCAGTGAGACCTACAACTGCATATGCAGAAAGGTAAGTACTCTCATCCATGGGGGTGGCTACCAAGTCAGGTTCAAGTACATTGATGGGACAGAGCCGGAGAAGCTTCCATACTTGCCACTTGTGATTCTGGATCTCTTTGTCTCTCAGAGAGAGAAAACTCCGTTTCCACTCATAACAGTTAGGTATCTCACACAAGCCACATAGTCACTTTAAAAGAAAAGAAAAGAAAAGAAAAGAAAAGAAAAGAAAAGAAAAACTACCTGCTGGTTGTTTGCTTTATATTTCCAGAATTCTTATAGCTCAGTGGTTTGACCATTGGCCTGCTAAACCCAGGGTTGAGAGTTCAATCCTTGAGGGATCTGAGGCAAAAATCTGTCTGGGGATTGTTCCTGTTTTGAGCAGGGGGTTGGACTAGATGACCTCCTGAGGTCCCTTCCAACCCTGATATTCTATGATTCTATAGTGTTTTAATCCATATTTTCCAATAGTAAAGTCCTGTTCAGTTGATTTTTTTTTTAAATACACAAAGCCAAACGAATCTTTTCTGTGATCCATTTTTAAGAATTCATATTTTTCTACTTGCAGAATTAGGTTTAAAAAAATATCAAACCCTAACTTGCTGTTAAGTTGTAGGAGTTCTCACACCTGTAAGAAGTCAGAATTGTCATTTCCTACCACGTAATTCTACACTTTCCATTCTTAAGAGAGACTTTGGTCAAATTTTATATTGAGGATACATTGAAAAATTGCTTATAAAAAGATTAAATGATTAGCAGATGTTTTAATAAACGGTTAATCAACTGATTGAGAGAGTCCAACAGGTCAACAGGCTGCTTATAAACTTGTCTTATGATCATCTAACACCAGAGTATGTCTACACAGCAAAGGCTATGCATGGACTAGCTTGCCCGAGCTAACTCAAATCCAGCTAGTGCAGGTAACAGCAGCAGTGAAGACAGGGCAGCGCAGTCTTCAGCACAGGCAGTACATGCCTGGCACACATCCTGGACAGGTACTCTGCTTGCTAGCACATTCTGAAACCCATGTTGTGCTACTGTTACCCAAACTAGCTGGATGCAAGGGAGCTCAAGTAGGCTAGCCTGCACACAGCTTTTGCTGTTTAGACATACCCTTATAGCCCTGGTCTACACTTTAAAATTTAGCTCAATCTAGCTATGTCGCTTTGGGGTGTAAAAAATCCACACCTCAGAGCACCATAGTTAAACCGACTTTACCCCAAGTGTAGACGCAGCTACGTCAATGGTCAATGCAGATTCCCTATCCTGACACGAAAACCCCTAGGAAAAGTCTACACTACAGAGGCCCAGTGGCAGCTGTACCACTGCAGTGCCTGTAGTATAGATATGCCCTAAGCCTAAGAATCACATGTGTATTACCATCTACAACACTTACCACTCATATCTATATCATATATTAGAGCATTATAAACTGTATTATAAATGTTAAATTATTATAATAAAGCATAACTGAAGCTTTTTAGTGATTTCATTTTGCCATTATCAAAAGTTGTATCATGATTGGCACTGAATAGGAATAACAGATGTGGGCGGGGGGGGGAGACTTTTTGCTGGTTTTAGATCAGAAGATTAAAGAATGATCTCACTAAGCACTTGTCAGAACAAGATTCTGGAGTAATTCCTTGCTTCTTACAAGAATAAACTAAAACTATGCTATGAACCACTGGTGAACTTTCCACTTTATTCCTTAGGTCTAAAAAAAAAGGGGGGGGGGGGAGCACAACCAAAGGCTTTACAGTGCTCTACTAGCTACAGAACCAGGTACTGACAAAATGTTTGGCTATTTTGCTCTGCCCTGCAGTAGTCTGGGATTATATCTGATGATGTAGCAGTACACAGCTTTATTGTGATTGTTAAAAAATCTTCAGTAATACTGCAATACAAAAAGAAATCCTGTGTTAGAGACAATCATGGACAGTACAGCCAAAATTTTCAAAAAATAAGTGTCTAAACTTAGGTTCCTAAATCTACATAGGCATCTTATATGTAAATGACACTGAGTACCCACGCACTACCTCTCATTGAAGTCAACGGGAACAAATAGGTTTTGGCACTTTTGAAAATCAGAACTTTTATTTAATAAGGATGTAGGGCCAGATTTTCAAAGGTATTAAGGCGCCTAAAGATGCAGATAGGCACCCACTGGGACTTTCAAAAGCAAGGAGATGCCTAACACTCATTGATTTTGCCTATCTGGCTCTTAAGGGTGCAGATTTTAAAAACAGGCACTAAAAATCAGACTCCTAAATCCAAAGTTGTGTCTCAAAAGGCGTCAGCACTTCTGAAAATTTTGCCACTTATTTAGGTACCTAAGCACAGCGCCTAATTTTAAGACCATCTTTGAAAATCTTAGGCTAGGAACCAAACTTTTAGGCACCCATTTTGACGATTATTCCTAAGCAAAGGGATGAGAGGAGGGAGAAGAGGACAAACATGCAACTGGGGGGAAAAAAAATAATAAATTAAAAAAAAAAGCCATTAATCAGCCAGCCAGCCTCTGGTTGCAGCCATTGATGCCAATGCTTCACTTTCAAACTGGGTATTATATTTCCACACGGCCCCTTAGGACATATATTAATACACACAAGAGAAGCTGGCTAGTAGAATGGAGTCAGAAAATTTTATGAGAAATCAAAGTGTTTTTAAAAGCTACTAAGATGTAGAGCAAATAGAAATGAATGATGCTACTGTAATTTTACTTTTAAAATGTCCTTGAGTTGCTTTTGTTTGAAAGTCTTGAAAAAATAATTACCTCTGAGTAACTGCTGATGTCTACTTTACTCCAGTTGAAACTTGCAGCATTACAGTTTAATTAATGGCACTTTTATATATGGGGGCTATTAAAAACCTTATAACACATGGCTTGTTATTGGATTAAAAAAAAAAAAAATCACAACCCACCAATCCCATTACTAATTTAGATAAGTACCTATTTAATATATTCTTTCATATTTATATATACAGTTACAAAGTAGAAAAGAAAATAAGCAGGGTGTACAATTATGGGCTATATTTTAATCCAGGTTTTCTAGTAACACAAAAATAATTTGTTATTGCATATTGCAAAATGTACCATTTAGCAAAAATGGAAGACAGACAAAGCTGAGGGATGCAGCTTGATAATGCATTTCTGTCCCATTTGCACATATGCAATCATGCTCTTGAAGAAACTCAACACCCTAATTAGGCAAAATGAACAGATGACATCAAACTTTGCAGCATTTCAACCTTTACTTTGGGGACTTTATTTTTTTCCAAGCTCAGGTGGGCAATTAAAAAAAATATATATATGGCACTTCAAAGGAGATAACACTTTAATTGTGGTAGCCCTGAGTTTCTGTATCTAACACACCAATGAAGTTATACAACAATCTCGGGGGGGGGGGGAGAGAAGAGGAGGGAATATTACAACCAATTTGTTAACATGGCAAAACATATTTTTCTCTAATCTCACTCTTGGAAACAGCTGACCTGTTTTTGTTAAATTTTTTTCAAAGAAAAATAAAATAAATAAATCCTATCAACCTGAGGCAGACACCCACCTAGCATGGAAAATTTCAGCCCAAACAGTTTAAATTGGGCAAAACAGAGCCTTATAATGGAAAATATCAGGCAATTTTAACTACAGGTGTTACTACCTTCATCTTCTTTAATAAAGCAATTGTGTGAGGGTTTCAAAATAGTTTTAAGGATCTCACTTCTCAACATAAAAGAATCTCTAGGATCCTCTAGGACCCGGTGGGGTGGGAGGGTCCGAACACCCAGGCTGCAGCCCACACCCATAAGTCTATACAGTATTAAAAACAGCCTCACAACCCAAGTCAGCTGGCACAGGCCAGTTGTGGGTTTTTCTTTGCCGTGTAGACATACCCAGCACAACTCTACTGTATGCAATACGGCTACCTGCCCATGAAATTTTTTCAGGCTGGGGCCCTTCATTTAAAATCAAGGGGTCAGGTTCTGAACTCTCTAAACTGGTGAGGAGATAAATGGTGTTCCAGTGGCATAAACCCATTGAAAAATGAGAGGAAGCAGGCCCAAGAACGACAGCATAAAGCACAGAATTCTCTGATCTCTGGCTAGACAAGAAGCCACCAAAAAGAAAATTCCGAGATAAAATAAGTTACCAATACTCCTCTATGTAACTGACCCACTACTTAGTTAACTGACAAATAAACTCACTGGACAAATTTCTGATCTCAGCTAGGACTAGAATAAACTCTCAATACTGGCAAAACTTCTATCAAATTCACTGAAGTAGGATGGGGCCTGCGTCTCTGCCCTGTCTAGCTGTGCCACTCAAGGAAGAGCCCTGGAAGAAATTGTACTTGAGTCACTTCTCCCTTGCTCCTTTTTCTTGCATACAGGGTGCATCTTACATTCCCCCTTGTGCCAGCCTAACTCTGCCCACTGGTGCATTTAGGACAGCGGTACATGCTCTGCCCATTTCCTTGTAGGGGAAAACGGTGGAGGGAACGGGGAATGTGGGGGCTGTGCTCAGCACCAGACCTGGATTCAGGAGGGCAGGGTCTTATGTCCCCTTACTCTCCTGCCTGAGCATGTAAGACAAGATCACAGTCTATCCCACTGACTTAGCTGGTAACTCTGAAAGCCTGCACCAATTTAGTTAAATAAATTCAGTTCAAATGGTTTAGATAAACCAGTATAAACGCCTGTCATTTCAATCTAAGAGTAGCTTACTTCACTTTAGATTAAACCTATTCCTGGTCAACTTAAACTGAAATAGGAGTGTGTTCATATTCTTTTGCATCAGTTTATAAGTTGCAGCAACTCAGAATACAGAAAAATCCTAAGTAGCCAGGCTAATGTCAGATTTTAACACATTTAACCAAAATTCAAATGATAGAAAGGCTAGATCTACTTGGATTAAAAGTGATCATCCTTTTTAGTGGCAACTATTTAATTTTCCATTGGTTTTCCAGTCAAGATCCCAATCTTTGAAGAATTCTGAGCCACTGCAAAAATATACAAAACAAAACTGTGAAAGAATGGTACAGTTAAAACTTAAGGAGACACTGTGAAATTGATTAGGCAACAAAACTATCATACCACAAAAGTACTGTACACAAAAACCCAGCTGTGCACAACTCATTTATGTTAAGAACTACTAAAGGCAGGGTTCAATTTCAAATTAACTTCTCACTGTTGCAACTACGGATTTAAAAACTTAATTACATCATAGAGCCCACATACGACAACATTAGACTCAGAAATTTTCTAAAGACAGACAAATGAATCTATCATTAAAGGTAAGGCTAGTCACTTTCCAAAATTCAGCTCATCAATTTCCCTGACAGGTAATAAAGATTCATTTCTTTACACTAAAACCCAGGTCACTCACAATTAACAATGATGCTCTGTCATCTGTAATGTTTTCCCCACTACTCTTTCTGAGAAGAGAATGACAATGCTACCGTTTCAAACATGAAAGGTTATTCTTTTCACATTTTTTAAATTAGAGAGACAAGATTATTTACAGCATCAAGGTGTTTTAACAATCTGCTCTTATGCACTAAATCCCCAACCCAGGAGAGTACTAACCATATAAGTATCCTATTAAAGTCAGTTGCAGTACTCGTGTGCTTACAGTTAAGTGTGTGCATAAATGCTTTGCTGGATCAGGTCCTAAATAATGGGGCAAGTAGGAGAGAAAACTGAAAAATAGAGTTTTGTTAAATCTACTTCTGCAACACTCCGATCAGCATTATGTATTTATCTGTATATACCAAACCCATCTCCAAGTATCTGATCACTAGAGAAAATTTAAAAACAAGCAATAACTAAAATACATTTGGGACCAGTGGATCAGAGAGAAACAGCTTCTCTACAAAACACGAGGAAAGAAAAAATAACCCAACATGCCAATAATGCAAAGAATTGCTGAACATTGGGTCTTTAAGCCTGGTGAGTAAGTAAGTAATGCATCTATACCAAAGGTCATGAAATAGCAACAGAGGCAATTCCTTTCAAAGCTTCCTTTAGTAATTACTCCGGCTGGGATTTCAAAACAGCCTAAGGGAGTTAGGAACCCAACACCCATTGGAAGCTGTATCCTTTCTGGTTTCTCCATGCATCTGAAGAAGTAGGTTTTTTACCCACAAAAGCTTATGCCCAAATAAATCTGTTAGTCTTGAAGGTGCCACCAGACTCCTTGTTGCCTTTCTGGTTAGTGTCTGTAAAAGTGCCCCATATACTGCCTACTGAGTCCTCTATACATCAGATCTTTTGGGTCATTTTTAAACAGCGTTTTGTCATATTTGTTCACTGGGGGCTATTGCTATATCTGGCATATAACTGTCATATATACCACGTCTGTACATCTCACTGTACAACAGGGCTCTGCTCCTCATTAGGGCCTCCACGTGCTAGTGCACTACAAATAAATAATCCTGATCCCATCGAAGTTAATAACAAAACTTCTTCAATGACAGCATGATCAGACATTATGGTTCTAGCAAGTTTCAAGACTGGCCATCTGTCCTTTTTCTGATGTACCATTGTATGAAACAAGCATTGTCCCCATATCCTCCATGTTCAAATTCAAAAATAGCAAGCACTTACAAAGTGATTATCCAAGGAGCCTAAAGGAGTTAGGCACCTAACTCATTGAATTTAATGGGAGTTGGGGACCAAGTATTTGAAAATCCCAGCCTTAACGTTTATCTGTCTTGATGTTTATGTTCCATTCAAATATTATGATTCTCTAGTATTTGTGTTTTTTCACTCAGTCCTGAGGACAGCACGTATTCCCTCCATACATGCAGAGAAAGGTTTGCAAGTCTGGTGATGATATAGGAATATTTTCATGGAAAAATAAAGGGATTTAAATCCAGTTTTAAGCAAAATAATGGAGAATACAGAAGATTCTGGTGAGCTTGTGAAACTTATGGGAGTTCACTCACACCTTGGTTTCAGAAAGGGTGTTAGCAAATTATGTATGTAGTTGCTGTCAGTACCGTACAAATTGTAATAGGAAGCCAGCACTTTTCATTTGAGAGCACTGTAATAATGTGTGGCTTGTGTCCGAACAGCAGATTATGAGAAATAAAATACTTGTGATTGGAATTTGTATATCATCACAATGTCTGCATGTTGCACAAACTGATAGAATATAATTGGCTTGGCATACAACTGACTACTCATCCACACTCCAAGCTACCTCCAGGATGTAAGCAAACATTAAAATCTCAAAAGCCTACCAGATTCGTGGCAGCGCTGGAAAAGGGACAGTTCGTCTTGATACCTTAAATCAAAGGGAGGGAGTGTGAAACTGAAAGCTGTATATGTTTTGGGAATAAGAGGGAAGGGTGAATTTAATGCTCATGAAACCAAGGCCAGTTAGCATTAGATAGGGTTCACATTGAATAGGTAGGTGCATTGGAAGCTTCCTCACACAGTATAATAAAGCTTGCACCTAATGGCTTCACCACTAAGCCTCCCTCAGTCCTGACCTGAAGTTTCAATCCTGTTCTAGCCCTGAAGCTCTCCTCAGCAGCGGCTATGAATTGTGCCAACTTGTTCAACATTTCTGACATGAGCAACCCTTTAATAAGCAGTACCGATACCATAAATCTGGCGTAAGCCGGCCATTCAAGGCACATTTGAACCCTGCCTACCCATGTTTAAATTCTGACAGATTAAACCAAGAGGGAAGTCCATGAGTTTATTCCAAAATTGAATGACCCATGATGTCAGTAAATGAAGGCAGAGTGTAATGCTGTAAAAATCAGTTGTGTCTCATTCATAGTGAGAATGTGATTGCCCTGATCACTTGTTCTCCGTACTAATGTAAAGCAAATACTACTGACGTTTCTCACTCTTCATCGGAGTACATTTTCTATCTTCATTTTCTATACATGCTAATTTTGTAAATATATTCATTGAGATTCATAACTTCAGCGTTAGCCATACAACTCACAAGGGTTAATGAAAGATGCATGTCTAAAAACACTTTTCAAATTCAGATTATACCCTTTGTCAAGAATTCCAGATCACTTTTCACAAAAGCTGCACAAGATCCCACACTACTTTCTTTCATTAATAACCACTGCAGAGGTTAAACATTTTTCAGTTTGAACCCTTATTTTTAAGGTTGCACCTCCTTTAATGAAGTTTGACATTTTAATTACATGCACACTATACATCCGCCCCAAATCAGTCAATTGCTATATAACACAGATCTTCCCAATTTAAATTAGACACCGTAGAATCAGACATAATATTAGTGAGAACCACTTAATGTATTTAGATGAGAAACAAGATCTGAAAGAAATTGTTCAAAGGCGTATTAATATTTTTATTACAGAATGAACCATTTTTAAAAATACTGAATGTTGGAAATGAAGAGAAAACATGTACTTGATTGTTGTACTATAATATGTTAATCCTCTAGAAATGGCCAGTAGAGAATCTTGCACTTGCAGAATAGCTATGTTGCAGGGGGGAAATGAAAACACATTAAAAAAAGTCTACAGTAGCGAGAACAACCTGGCTTCAGAAAGTTACTGGCCATTAGCTTTGCACTCCTAACCAGTCATTAATGAAATATTTGTAGCCTCAAATATTAATCACCCATATTAGCGATCAAGGGGACTCAAATATCCCTATATATTGGTGCCGATCATAAATGAAAACAAAAAAATATATAATTTAAATACAAGGTTTTCCCTTTCCTCTGTTTCTTTGACAGATTCCTGTGACAATCCACTTTCTATTAATGAGAATTGAGACCTTAACAACATATTTACATAACAAAAATAATTATATAACACACACATATACATTTATATATTCATAACATGTATGTCACATGTGCAGATAGACAGCATCTCTTTACTTACCTGCTTCACACCTCTTCCAAAACACTTGTTTATGGGGAGTTCTTCTTGAATGACACATGTAAATATACAGACTAACTAAAACGTATGACTCCCAAGTCTGAAGTGGTGGTATGCATGTGGGTTCTTCTAAGCAGTTTTGCTAAAATTCCTTCCATCTCCCTCTCCCACCCCGTGCTGGATGCCGTCAGTTGTAGGATGCATGGGCAACTTATAGAGTCCAATGGATATAATTCGCATTAAATAGAACAGACTGGCGCAACCACCTTTAATACTGTATCCCAAGGAAACTATAGGTCCAGCATGCAGTGCTTCCCCATGATCTCAGCTACTATGCTAGAATGCTGAAATTGAGAGAGCATTGCATTCTGGAACCTGTAGTCTCCCTGGGCTGTATATCCATATTAAAGATTAGGGTGGTTCCTCATATTTTGTGCAGCCAGCAGGTTGCATTCTGGCCATTTATAAGATTTCCCAGTGCTGTTGACATGAGAAAAGCTATTAAATGGCCATTTTTCCATGAGCAGGATTTGGTGAATGTTCCCTCCATGGAATTAATACTCACCTGGTGGTTTCATGTAATAATTCTCAATATCAGACATGTCCGTATGCAGCGCGCACTCGAGATAGCTGAGGATAACTTTTCTACTGAAGTAGTACCTCATGCCCATCAGAAAGATGGGCAAACAGCAGGTCAGCAGCAAGGACTTGGTCACAACAAAGCATATTACTATGGAGATAAGGAAGAGAAATAAACGATACCTGTCAGAAAAGAGAATTTAGTGTTGATTTCGGAATACAAACCCGTTTAAAAAAAAAAAAAAAATCACAGACATAACATACATTTGTACAATATAAACAAAAGCTAATCAATTTACATTTTCACAACATATTTTAGATTAATAGCACATTTTTCATTTAAGAACAGCCTGTAAAAAGTTTTATTTAACACTCCCACTTCACAACTTACTTTAAAAAAATTCAACTATAATAATTATATCACATTTGATGAAGGATTTTGCAGTGGTTTCTGTAAAAACTCCCATCCAACTTGCCACAGTTGAAAAATCCTGCAAATATTATTGTCTCACACAAATATCAAAAGACAGATGTCTCTCTCCATTAAGATATGTCTGTGATTGCTGCTCAGACAAGATTTGACTGCATCACCAATTCCTGCAGAGAAATCAAAGCACTAAAACCAAGATGCCCACATGTGGCTTTTCATTGGCACAGCACTACAGGGGACAAAGCACAACTGTGACTAAGGAAGATATTTTGCACCACCCAGTAGCTGCGTGCTTATTAATTAATTATTTTGGTCACTGGGAAATATACTGGTTTTCCAGAAGGTCCCTAAGGGCCAGCCATCCCAAAACCTTACACTAGTCTGCTTCAGTATCAGGAAGCAACGTAATGCAGGACACTGAAAATAATATAGCAGACAGCACCGAGATGGCTGCTTGCCCCATCATCACTTATCACTTTAAGCTGTGAATCTTAAGCAAGGATGTCTTTAGATCTCATTGGCACAGAGAGAGGCGGGCATAGACTTCATTGTTCTCAGGTGCATTTAGTATCTTACCAATAATTACAAAAAGTTACTTTAATTTCTTTATCATTCCCTTCTCTCTCCCTGGCCCAAAAGGTGAAGGACCCAGCTGTCTTGCCGCATGCAAAGGGCAAGGGCGTGAGAAAAAAGGGTCCACGTGGCGTTTTCTTCGGGGGAGCTTTTGCATTGATAGCAGCTAACATTATCTTACAGAGGTAATTTTTTTCATTTTAAACCCCATCAAGCACCAACAATCTAGTTTCCTCTCGGTTGTCAGCTGGCCAAGGCAGGGATCCCGCCTAGTCTACGTTTTATGAAGCTTTGTAACTTGCATCAAACCAGAAGATGCAATGTTTAATAAACTAATAAGGCACGCAGCTTTGAATGAATACTAAACCGGCAGCTCTTTGCAATACGCGCTGCTTACAAACAACGTCTCGCCCCTAGACCCTGCTGAGGTCAGGGCCCCGCGCGGCTGCATGCAGGAGGGCGACCCCAGCAGCAGTCTCTGCAGCCAGGAGGTGGCGCGAGACCGCCTGGGTCAAACGTTCCCCAGCAGCTGCAGCCGCTCGAACGCGTTTCGAGCCCGAGCCCGGCGGTCTCTAGGTAACGCTGGAACCCGGCTGCAGCCGCTGCCCCGCCCAGGTGTCTAGAGAGAGCGGGGAAAGGTGCGGGCGGCGGCGCGGCTTCCATTCATCGCTTCACCTCCCCCCCTCCCCAACAGAGAGCAGCATCCCGGCCTGGAATAACTGGAAATGCGGGTCTGGCTGCTGCGGGCAGGGCCCCACCGCCTCCTCCCGCACAGGCGGCAGCAGCTCCCAGTCCCACTCCTGCCAGGCTGCGCCGAGAAAGCGCCATGCGCACCGCCCCGGGCAGCAAACCCCCACAAGCCTGCAGAGAGGAGCCCCCGCCCCCGCACCGCCCCATACACACACTTCTCCCCCCAAGTGCAGAGAGACGCACACAATACCACACCCCGGCTGCACCCCCTTCCCCAACCAGCTGCAGGGACTCTCCCCTCCCATTGCGCGCACACATACACAGGCAGAAGCAGAACGCGCAAGTCCCTGCCCCCAAACCCAGTCCACTAATACCTCTTCTTGACATACAGAGCCAGCCGCACGCCCCTCTCCCTCCAGAGAGAAGCCCCTTGACCACGCAGCCTCTCGAGCCTGCAGAGAACATCCGCCCCCAACTTATCTCCCCAGAGAACGCTCCCCACCCCCAGCCAGTAGCCACGCGCACCCCATATGCAAGCAGGGAGCCCTACCCACACGTTGCCTGCAGGCTGGATGCATTTAGTGGCGTTGCACACACTCCGCTCTGCAGTGATCTCCAAAGCGTGGCTCGCGATCCAGCGCTTCATTCCTGCTCCTCGCAATCGCCCGAGGTACAGATCCGCTGTTTGCAATATTGCGACTTTTTAACGGGCCTGACTTTTGCACCATGACAGGATAGGATGCGGAGGCTGCGGCTTTTCTTTCCCTCCAGCACCAGCAGCACTGAGACAGCAATTCTGCACCAAATATTAATAGGATCGATGCAGGGATGGGTTCTCCATCCTTCAACACAGATCTTATTATCACGCTTCCTTTTTATTAAAATTGCTGAACAAGTGTGCCCCTAAAAAAAAGTGAATATACTTACTAGCGAATATCCCATAGATCAACTGAATGAGGGGCTGGTGTTTTAACCCTCTAAATGCGGTGTTAGGAATCCTTTCCATGATTCCTTCATAAAATATACGGCGCACCACCTCTTGCTCGGAAGGATGAAATTCTCGTATATAAACGTTGTCTTTCTTGAAATCCCCTTCCACGCCACTCAGAGAAGCTGGGGAGGAGGAAGGTGAGCCGGATAAGGAGGGCCACATCTGGGAGGAAGACACAATGATCGCATCTTTTTTGGATCCTGAAATGGATTCATGATCTTCCGCCACAATCTTAGTCTCACAAACCATTTTGGGAGACGAACAATGCATGCAAACTGGCCGAGAAACAAAAAAGGAGCCCGGCTTTAAATAAGAAACAAAACACGCCAAGCAATAAGTGAGGCGCAGCTTTTATGAGTGCGAAACAAACGGAGCTGGGTAGAAAGCGAGAAAGGAGGGCCAGTGTGTTTTGGAGAAGTATTTATAATGCAGCAGAGCCGGTGCAATTCGGAATCAGGGGGTCCCTCAGGGTCCTAGCGTCCTTTGTATTGGCTGGCAAGGGTCACCATGTGATCTCCAGGGGTGGGGAGGAGAAACACCTCCTTTGCCTTGCGTTTTATTGCTCATTACTACAGCATGCATTTCATTTCCTCTTCTCCTTGTAACTATCGAAGCCCTGCTGAGGTATACAGGTACGACGCAGATCTGTCAGAGGTGGGCCTGTCTCCTTGGAGAGGGAAAAAATATGACTGACTTTGTTTAGCAAGGGCTCTCTGACTGAGGTTCAGGTTGACACGTTGCAGAGTTCGCAGCATACCATGTCTGGCATTTAGATAATCTAGAATTCTTCTTGAAAACTACCTGCTCCTTAAAAGACTACCAATTCCTGTTTGTTTCAGTAAAATCTATGTAGGAAAAACACGCACAGATTGTTCTAGAAATAGTGACTATCTAAAATCTAGCTATATATATACATGCTGCATACATTTAAATGGGTGTATTTATATAGATTCTTGTGTATCATGCGCATATATAGCCAGTTATCTAGAACATCTGTCTAAAAATCCACTGATCTATACCTATACATTCATTATTCTGTAGCATGGAATCTCATTAATGGTCTCAGGTAAGTGGAAAACTTAAGGTTGATTTGGCACCTAATCGTAGTGATTTCGAATTTTATGTCTCAAAGTATGTATCGTTAATAAAACACGATGTGTGGTGTGTATGTATTGTCTTAACAACGCCTTATATCAAAAAGCGATAGGGATGACAAACTGATGACAACTTTGAATTTTCGTTAGGGAACATTCTGGTTTCTAAATGCATTTGCTTACTTCTTAAAAACGTAACACCTGGCTCTATTCCTGCTGGAGACCACATTCAGCTGGGGAAGGCGGAGGGGAGTTCGCTTTTCTGGAGTGGGAGAGCGAGTCACTCACCACTGCGGATAGTTTCCGGGGCTTAACTCTTTCTTTCCTCCCTTCGTGCACATAAAAGCAGCACTCTCCACCCCCAGCCCCTATTTCTAAAAATACACCGCTCAGCTCCACCTAAGCAAACAGCGATCTCGAATCCACGTGAACAATATTCAAAGTGATTTTGGTGCAGCAAACATTAGGGGATTGCTTTGCTCGCGCGAGTTCTCCCCCTCGCCCCCCCGAAAACAACCAAAAGAAACGTTTTCAGTTGTCATCAAACAACCCCCCCACACACGCTTGGGTCGCGCTGAACTTTCCCCCCAGCTGGAATCCCGTGCCTTGTACTACGGCGCTGCACATTGTGTTCAGCCGGGCGTCAATGAAGGTGAGTACCGTGCCCCGGCCCCCGCGGTAGCCAGCAGAGGCGCCCCAGTCCCACAATGATGGGAGCAGGGCAGCGCGTTTTGCTCCGCTGGCGGCTACACACAGGGTGAGGGTCTCCCTGCCCGGGACAACCCTGCCGCACGTTACTTGGGGTGTGCATTGGCCTGAGCCTCCCCTCGGGGCATCCTAGAGAACTAGGGCTCGGCAAAGCCATTCAAACAGGCGGACTCGCCAACTCCTGCAACCCACAAGGAGCTGGGGAGGGGGAGTGGCTGGAGGAGGGGAGCGGACCCGCAGGAGGAGGAGAACTTTAGTCTCCGCAGCGCCCAACAGCTCAGTCTATCCCGGTTTAAACCGGCCGGGACAGCATCGCTGGTCTCCCCCCACTCCTCCAGCTCCCTCCTCCTTCCCTCCGCTTGAAGCATGCGCCTTGCAGCTTCAGTGCAGGTAGCGGCTTAGGCACCGGCTTGCGCGCAGCGCGGCTCGCCGCTGAGGGCGAGGAGGAGCGTGGGGAGGGGGCTGGCGACGGCGCTTTCCAGCTTCATTAATGCGGGCGGAGAAGAAAGGAGCAATCCGCCCGCCTCTCCCGCTGGACCTGGGCTGCTGGAATGAGCTGCCTTCTCCCCAGGCCGCCAGTTCCCGCTGGGTTTTACTGCAAGAGGCTGGAGCACCAGGCGCTGGCTACAAACCATGGTGCGGGGTTGGACCCAGAGAGATTTTAAATTTAAGTGCCTGCGAATGGAGCTGCTCTTCCTTTAACAACCATGAGATCAAACAATAGGAATAATGCCCGGCAATAAAGGACATGTTTGTGGTTTCATAACTCTTGAATTATAATCGCCCTATGTTTATACTGCTGCCGAGAACTTACTAGCCAACAAGACAAGCACAGCTGCTGGTCAGTGTATTGATGAGATCAGTAACTGGTGAAAAGCTAGGAAACAAAGGTAGGAATAAAAAGGTCAGTTTTCCCAGTGGGGCGAGGTAAATAGCATGGTCACCCAGGGAACTGTACTGGGGCCAGTGCTGTTCAGCATACTTATAAATAAGCTGGAAAATGGGGGTAAACAGTGAGGTGGAGAAGTTTACAGACGATACAAAATTACTCAAAGGTAGTTAAGTGCAAAGCTAACTACAAAGAGTTACATAGGGATCTCACAACTGGGTGACTGAGCAACAAAATGATTGATGAAATTCAGTGTAGATTAGTGCAAAGTCATGGATATTGGAAAACATCATCCCAACTACACATATAAAATGATGAGGTCTAAGTTAGCTGTTACCACTCAAGAAAGATCTTGGAGTCATCATGGATAGTTCTCTGTGAAAACCTCTGGTCAATGTGCAGCAGCTTTCTAAAAAGCCAGCAGAACATTAGGAACTGGCTAGTTAATAAAACAAAATATCGTAAAGTCACTATATAAATCCATGGTATGCCCACACCTTGAATACTGTGTGCAGTTCTGGGTGTCCTATCTCAAAAAAGATATACTAGAATTGGCAAAAATGATTAAGGGGATGGAACAACTTCCAGATGAGAAGAGATTAAAAAGACGGGGATTTTTTTAGGTTGGAAAAGAGATGGCTAAGGGGGGCTATGATGGAGGTCTGTAGAATCAAGAATGGTGTGGAGAAAGTGAGTAAGGGAGTGTTATTTACCCCTTCACATAACACAAGAACCACAGGTCACCAAATAAAATTAACAGGCAGCAGGTTTAAAACAAACATAAGGAAGTATTTCTTCACACAATGCCCAGTCCACCCGGAGAACTCATGGCTAGGGATTGTTGTGAAGGCCAAAATTGTTACTGGGTTCAAAAAAGAGTTAGATAAGTTCATGGAGGATAGGTCCATGAATGGCTGTTAGCCAGGATGGTCAGGGACACAACCCCATGCTCTGGGTGTCCTTAAGCTTCTGACTGCGAGAAACTGGGACTGTATGATGGGGTGGAGCACTCGATAATTGCCCTGTTCTGTTCATTCTCTCTGAATTATCTGGCACTTGCCCCTGTCAGAGGACAGTATGCTGGGCTAGATGGACCATTGGTCTGACCATTCTTATGTTCTAGAATCTAAAGGCAAACAGTGAGCTGAAGTATTCTTTTTAATTTACAGCCCCTTACGGCTTGTCCACACAGGAAGGTTAATCTGCATCTTTTTGCTGCGTCAGGTAACACACATTATGCAAGCTGCAGTAATAAGATGCACACAGGATGGTGTGCCCTGTCAATGTGCATCTTTGTGTACACATGGCAATCATTTGCTGCTGACTATGGGCATGGTATTCTTGAAGAATATCCTGTTCCTAATGTTCTGTTAGCTTTTTTGACTGCCTGCCGCTGCATGTTGAGCAGAAATCTTCAGAGAACGATCCACAATAACTCCCAAGATCTCTTTCTTGCATGGTAATAGCTAATATAGACCCTGAAAACTACAGACCTCAGGCAAGATCTTTATGTCTTAGAAGTATATTTTAAACAATATTTAATTTTCATATAGCCAGGCTATGTAGAAATCAGAGATCCATATATTTTTGTTTGATCTCTTCTAGTCAGACATTTCATCTCCCTGAGACATAACTACCAGTATGCAATTGTTGTTTAATAATTAGCCAAGATACATAAAAATCAGTAGTAAGAACCCATCCCATTCCTTTTTAAGAAAAATAATGTCCTGGATATATTGTAATCACTGAAGCTTCCTCCCTCCCATCCTGCCCAGGACTCCCCTATTTTACCTGTCTGAGGGCTTGTGTACATATGGAGTTATTCCTGATTAACTCGATGTGTGGACATTCTTATTCCAGAATAGGAGTTAATCGGGAATAACTCCATGTGTATGCAAGCCTTTAGCACTTATATGGTTCTCATCTGTAGTATCTGAGTATCTCACAAACACTGATTAATGTATTCTCTCAACACTCCTGCAAGTACTACTACCCTCATTTTGCAAACGGGGAACAGAGGCACAGAGATATTACATTACTTGCTCATGGTTACACAAGGAGTCTGTGACAAAAGCAGGCATCGAACCAGATCTCTTGAATCTTGGTCCAGTGGCGTAATCACAAAACTGTTCTTTCTCCTTTATTTTAAACCTAGATTTTCAGATTTCACTAGAAACTGGAGGAAACTAGAAGCTCTAACTCTGTCACTGAGCTGTGGAAAAGAGAAGGAGGAATTAGTGAAAGAGCAGGCAACCGTGACTGACTGAAGCAAATGTCAATGAAAAGTCAGGGCCCAACCCTGCTCTCATCCTGCAAAACTCCAATTGACTTTAATGGGAGCAGATTTGGGCCCTAAGAAAAGAAGGGAAATTGTTAAAACAAATGTTTGGCAAGCCAACTGCTTTGCCAGGGGCTTTGAGTATTTTAGAATGCAGTTGTCATCCCAAGTCACTAAGCATTTTTCTCTTCATCTGCTTCTGCAGAACCTAAGGGTGTATCTCACCAGATGGCATGACCTTCCAGTGAACCTGATGGATCTAGCTAATTTAATTAAGATGGACATTCTTTTTAGAGTCCTGAATTTTATTCAGCTGTTGTCAGCCCTTCTCCCTGTTTGGTATAAGACAACATTTTTTATGGATGTTTGATGCATTCTTGCGGAAAGGCAAAAGCCCCAGAATCAGTCTGAGTAAATAACACAATGTTGAGGACTGGAGAGATCTGAATATTCTACACAAGAAACTTTACAGTTGGATGACCCTATCTGGGACTGACTCTACTTAGAAGAATTGGAGACTAAACATATCAAGCTGGTAAGCACTGGAAGTGCTTCAGATTTGATCTGTGGTAATGGGGAGTCACTTGCCATGGCACTTTACAGAGCATAAGAACAAAAGAATGACCATACTGGGTCGGACCAAAGGTCCATCTAGCCAAGATACCAACAGTGGCCAATGCCAGATGCTTCAGAGGGAATGAACAGAACAGGTAATCATCAAGTGATCCATTCCCTGTTGCCTATTCCCAGCTTCCGGCAAACAAGCTAGAGACACCATCCCTGCAACCCAATCATAAGAGAAACCCTGAAGGCATGGTACTTGATCACAAAATCTTTCTATCCCACCCCAGAGAAATGCACTACGTGCCCACTCTGTGAAACTTCCAGGTGTCAAAAATGGGAGTCAAAGGGAGTGAGCTAGATCAAATCTTTTCTTCTAACAGATTACTGCAACCTTTAAACAAATGAAACTTCCTCTGCTAGAAAAGGGCTTTTATATGTTCTTCCAAACAAAACATTTTTTTCATACGCAATTTGGGAGACAAAGCTTGTATTTAAGAGCATCCATGTTTAAGGAGAGGTATACCCCAGAGCAGGTCCCCTTTCAACCAAATCTTTAGAGAGACAAGGTGTGTGAAGTAATATCTTTTATTGGACTAACATTAGGGTTACCATAGGTCCGTATTTTCCCGGACATGTTTGGCTTTTTAGTTGTTAAATCGCCATCTGGGAGGAATTTTTAAATATGTAAAAATGTCCAGGAAAATAGGGACCTATGGTAACCCTACCGTGAAAGTGATGCGGGCCTGAGCGGAGGCCGCTGGGGTGAGCCGGGCAGGGGCAGCAGGGAGTGCTGGCTGGGGGCTGGGTTTGCTCCTGGCCTGGCGTTGCGGCGATGAGCCGGAAGCCGCAGCCCGGCCCTTATCAGCGGGTGGCAGGCGGGGCTGGGCCCCGGGCTCTGTGCTCCGGCTCCATGGGTGGTGGGGGCAGTGGCTGTAGGTGCCTCCTGACAGAGCCGGGAAACAGCAGCAGCAGCAGGGCCTCTCCTGCCCCATGGCGGGCTATGCTCCCTGCTTGCCCCTGCTGCCGCAGAGGCTGCCGCCACCCTGGGCTCGGGCCACCCGGCTCCCCCCAAGTGGCGCCCGGTTCCTGCTGCTCTCGGCTGGCAGGTGCGTGGCCCCAGCCAAGCCCATCCCCTTGCGTCTTCTCCGCGGCGGCGCCCCCCACTCTGCATCCTCCCAGGTGGCTGCGGTGGCAGTGGCCGGG
Organism: Trachemys scripta elegans; assembly: GCF_013100865.1. Taxonomy (NCBI): domain Eukaryota; kingdom Metazoa; phylum Chordata; order Testudines; family Emydidae; genus Trachemys; species Trachemys scripta. The sequence continues at coordinate 121,664,302 of NC_048302.1, forward strand.
GAGCCCGAGAGGAGGAGCGGCCCCTGGGCAAGCGGTGGAGACTCCGAGGTGAAGAGGCTGCTGGCCCTGGCGAAGCCCGAGCACTGGAGACTGACAAATACCTGCCCCTGCCCCATCCCGGCACCGCCTGCCCCCCAGCCCAGTGAGTGTTACCTGCCCCACCACCCTCAGCGCCTTGCCCCATACTGTCAGCCACCCCAACCTCACTATGACACCAGTTTTTAACCTTATATGGTCAAGGCTAAAGTCAGGGCTGATTTTTCACAGGTTTTTTTGTCATTCACGTAAAGTGCTCACTAGTGTGACTGTTCTTTGTATTTACAGAGCACCTTTCAGGTGAGGATCTGAATGAACTTTACAGATTGGCTTAATGAGATGGGGAGGGAAGTTTTACAGTACCCATTTTACAGATGAATAAACTAGGAGGTTAAGTGACAGCATGTTTATGGAGAAGTGATTCCAAGTCCATTAATCTAGACTAAATTTGATATGAAATGTTATGATGAAACATTTTGTTCCAGGTTAAACTCATGTTTTGTTCAACCCCAAACAATTTTTTTTTTTTACTTTTCAATTACTAAATACTTTGAAAAATTTTGTTTCTGAATTGACTCAAAATGATTCCCCCCCCCCCCAGTTTTTCAGAATTATCAGCAAACTGAAAAAAACCATTCTTCACACAGCTCTAAGAAGAACCCCACAGTAGGCAGATATGGCCAATCTCCCATCCCTCTAGCCCCTGATTTCTAATAGAGATCCCTGAAGAATAAGTTTTAATAGCCCTTCTGAAATGTTTGTTGTCATTAATTATAACAACTCTGGATATTCTTGATAGCCACATAAATGCCTAATCCCTTTTTTTAATCTTAAATTCTTGACCTCAACGACTTCCTGTCGCAATGTATTTCCCACATTTTGATATCACTGAATAGACTCTTGGTCTTGTGTTACTGGGAGGTCTAGGTGTGCAAGCAAGGCAAAGTGGATTTTCAACCCTACTTAACACATTCTCACTGGATGTGTGATGTGCAAGGGAGACTCAGTGAACAGAAAATTGGGAAGAAGTTGTTGGGATTATGGTAAAAATCAATCACAGGTTAAGGTGAAATAAAGCAACTTTAATTTATGCCCCTTGTTTTCACCATACAGAGAAGAACAGGAATAACTTGCTTGCAGGGACATACTACACTTACGTATCTATTGTCTCTGTTATTGGTCAAGATCACTGCAGGAATCTGGAAGAATTTCTTCCCCTCCCCGCCCCCACGTCTCCCCATATACAGCACTGCACAGTGCTAGCTGCATTATGGGGGGTTTGCCTTTCACTGGAGCATCACTGCTGGAGTCAAAATACCAGAATAGGTGGATCAGAACCATGTGATTTTTGAGTATATCGACTCTTATGTCTCATACGTAAATCCTTGCTGGAGAATTGGGATTCCCATTTTTCCTAGTGCAGGCAAGGCCTTAGAAGTCTAAAACTGACATCTCCTATGAAATAGCTTAATTTAGCTCCACCTATACCATTGTTTTGCTTACAAAGGGGAAAGTGGAGGCTGATTGCTGACATTCGGGTGCTCCTTCTTTTTCACAATGTTGTAATTGTAGGGATCCTGACCCAAAAAGGAGTGTGGGGGGGTTGCAGTACTGCTACCCTTATTTCTGCACTGCTGCGATGGCAATGGGCAGCTGGAGAGAGGTGGCTGCTGGCCGGGAGCTCAACTCTGAAGGCAGAGCCGCTGCCAGCGGCAGCACAGAAGTAAGGATGGGATGGGACGGTGTTGCCACTCTTACTTTTCTGCGCTGTTTTCTGCAGAGCTGGGCCCTCAGTCAGCAGCTGCCACTCTCCAGCCACCCAGCTCTGAAGGCAGCAAGGCAGAAGTAAGGGTGGCATGGTATGTATTGCCACCCTTCTGCACTGCTGCTGGCAGGTCACCCTCTTCAGAGCTGGGTACCCGGCCAACAGCCGCTGCTCTCCAGCCACCTAACTCTGAAGGCAGCACAGAAGTAAGGGTGGCAATACCGCGAATCCACTAAAATAACCTTCCGACTCCCCTGCAACTCCCTTTTGGGTCAGGACCCCCAATTTGAGAAACGCTGGTTTCCCCCCATGAAATCTGTATAGTATAGGGTAAAAGCACACAGAAGACCAGATTTCACTGGGGGAGGGGAGGGAGGAGACCAGATTTCACGGTCCATGATGCGTTTTTCATGGCTGTGAATTTGGTAGGGTCCTATTAAGAACATCTCTGCTCCTCCTCTAGCTCTCTTGGCTTGGCCTGAGCCCCTCTCCTGGCTGCTCCTTTTGTACTCATCTACCTCTCTTGTCTTTGGACCTTCTTCCACCCAGCATGGAACCGCCTCCCTTGAGTATGCCAAACAAACCTCCTTCCGATCCCTTCGCAAATCTTCTGCAAAGTCTTACTCTACCTCCTTCTCATATTGGCATGCCAGGTGCTATTTCAATCTGATTTGTCTTGTCTGTGTCCAGACTAGACTGTAAGCTCCTGGGAGCAGGGTCTGTGTTTTGTGTAATTGTAAAGAGTCAAGCACATTGCTAGGGTTCAATAAATAATACCCTATCTATATTAGGGGTTTCTCTAGCATCCATCACAATAGTACTTAATCGTACAGCTTGTTCTATGGCTGTTCCTAACAATGCCTAGCCTTTATCTAGTGCTCCTCATCAATGTTTCCAAAGTGCTTTACGAAGGAGGTCAGTATCGTTATCCCCATTTGATAGGTGAGGAAACTGAGGCACAGAGAGGTGGCATGACTTCCCACGGTCAGCCAGCAGGACAATGGCAGAACTGGGAATATGGCTTGGGTGTCCTGAGTGCTCTAGCCGGTGTTATATGTACAGGTGTATTATAATTGTATATAATGTTAAGCATATTATGTGGCCGTCGGTAAAGGTAGTGTTAAAAGTCTATTTTTATGCTACACTATGACACACGTTTTGCAATTATTTCCTTTCCAAGCACCCAGAGTATGGCCTAAATTCTCCCCTCCCAAGGAGCTGGGTTCTTACCCAGCCTGTAACCAGGGCTGGTCCTAGAGGCCAGCGAGCAGGGCAGCCACCCTGGGCACCAGCTTCCAGGGGGCACTGGACTGCTGTGCCACTTGGCTTTTTTTCCCCCTCAGCTCTGATGGACCAGCCATTTTTGCTCTGCTGATTGGCCATTCCTTCCCCCCAGCCCCCAAATTGGCTAGTGGGGTTTTGTTTTGTTGCATGGCCACTAGGGTGAGGGTGGAGAGGTGACTGAAATTGTTTTCTGCCCTGGTCAGTTGGGAGGCTACTGTCCATACCCCTGATCTTCTGGCACACCTCTTAGAGCATCAGCTAAAACCCTTTTATTCCCCCATTGCTACCACCACCATCTTGCTGAGCAACCAGCAAAATCCTGAAGTCACTTAGGATATGTCTACACAGCAACTGGGAGGGTGCTTCCCAGCATGGGTAGACAGATGCACTAGCTCAAGTATAGTCCCACCCACCCTCCTGTGTACATACTCCGACTGCTAACGCACAGAAGCACCCTCCTAGCTGTGTGTAGACATACCCTGAGCGGGGGAAGTTAAGGCTTCTTTTGCAAATGCAACTCTTGCAATTTTATCGCAAGTCTCGCGATCTTGAGGATTTTGTCAAAGCTCTAGCTCATAGAGTCATGAGATTGGGGAAGAATCTCATCTTCCATTAAAAAAAAAAAAAAGAAAAAAGAGCAAGAGAGAGAAACTCTCTGCCACTATGAAGCTTGAAACTGACCCAGGTGCACCCTAAAGGCTCAGACACTAGAAAGCAAATAAAATGAGCCACAAAATTATCATTTAAAAATCTCATGATTTTTAAGCTAAGCTCATCATATTTTCAGGCTTGACTCAAGGTTTTTGAATGCTTTTGACCAGCAGTACTGCTTACCAGAGCGGGTGAACCCTTCCCCCATGCCTAGACTACAAAAACTGGTGGCCCAACAAGCAACCTGAGGGCTGGATCCAGCCCATGGGATGATTCCGCTCATGCCCCCTGAATGATTTTCAGCTGCCTGCAGCCCTGCTTCCTAAGGCGGCTGTGAGGCCTCTGCCAGAGTCTCCTCCCTTTCAAGTTTCTGCTGTGAGCCTATCTGTGTATTGTGTTCATGGTGGCGTGTGCTTTGTGAATTATAAACAACACATTAAAACATGGTGCAACACCGATCCCTGTGCAAGGGTACAAGTGACTGCAGGCAAGAAAAGAAAAACTGATTCAGAGAAAAGGGCATTTCAAACTAAGTTGTCAACATCGTTCATCGAGGAAACAGCACAGAGGCACAGAAAATTTATCCATTTCCTTCAGGAGTTGAATGCAGAATATGATTTTCTTCTCTGTTCTCAAGTTCAGTGACTGGATGCAGGAAAGTGCCTTCTACGTGTTTTCAACTTAAAAAGCAGATCCTTGGATTTCTGAAAGAAGAAAAAATAAGCAAAACCGTCCCATTTAAGAGCACTTGAAAGACCCAGCATTTCTTTGCTCACTGTCCCCTTCCTAACAGCTATAACAACTCATCTCAATATGCTCTGTCTCAGTCTACAATATAGAGATCAGAATATTTCTGCTGTTAGGGGCCATGTTGACACCGTCCACAGAAAACGTGGAATTTTCAACGCATCCCTTCAGAAGAACGATATCATTTATTTTCCATTATGCAAGGAATTCTCAGCTGAGATTGATGAAGCTGATTTTTGCAGCTTCCTGGAAATTATATCAGATAGCTCAGTTGAGTTCAGTATCAGTTATGCAGATTTTGCGAGTTTGAGATCCAGCATTCAACTGTAGTACAACAATCTGATGGAGGCACCACCTATTGCCTGCCCACCTCTGAAGGCCCCTCCCACAGCCTAAGAGGAGGAGCTACTTAACCCAAGGCTCAAATAATGACGGGGGACAACAAATGAAAAACAGGGACAGGAGTGAGGGTCACATGTTCAAAATCAGGGATCCAGAAGGGAACACTGAGCAGAGGACCCCGGACAGTGCCCACTGCTCCTCCTCTAGGGAGCCAGCAGACGCAGCCCAGAGGAACTCTGCCCAGGTACATGAACCAAGGGAGGAATGGTAATAGGCCCCACAGTCGCAGAGCGCCTCCCTGTCCAGCATCCTCCTCCTGATGGAATAGATGGCCAATGGAGGTACCAGTTGAGCAGCAAACACAAGATCTTCAGCTAGAGCTATGTGAACTGCAGACTGATCCTTATTTTCTCTCCGTGAAGAATGAATTGCATGGAAACATGTCCCTAAGGCTTGGTTTCCCTACTTAAGACTATGCACTGAAGCTGTGTTCAGTGTTCAGAAGCACATACATCTGCAACAGTGCAGTCTCAATAAGGAAACATGAAGTCAAAATATGGCAACGAGCTGGAGAGTGAAACCCTTGGCTGCTGTCTCCAATTTATCACTATGAATATTGATGTCGACTCTGGTGCGAAAAAATCCTTTTCCTCAGGGTTCTCACTGTGAGATGAGCTATTCTCTTATTTAATGCAATTTGATTACAGTACTTCTTAACCCCATTAATGCCTTACTGGCTAAATCCTCCTAATTCAGGGGAAAAAACCAATCTGATTCTAAAATCTGGAATTATATTTCTGTACCTGGCCCGCAGTGGTGCCCCAAAGCTCACAGCACTGAAAAGATTGGACCAAGTCTGCAAAACTTAAAAATGGATGAAAATAAGTTTTCACAGCTGGAAGGAATAGAAAACAAGATGAAAGATTGAGCCCTAATAATACAAAGTCGGTCTGGGAGTTTCAAGCTTAATCAGAGAAATTAGTTCTCTCCAAACATCTGGAATGCCCAAAACAAGTGTAAAGAGAAGTATAGCTTTCACAAACGAATCATCGGCGACGGTGTACAGAGCATCATAAACATAGGAAGGAGAGATCAGGGACTCTCAACACCAAATTTACTGATCATGTAAGCGGATGCAACTCCATTCAAGTCAAGGGAGTTATGTCTGCTTATTTCAGCTGTGAATTTGTCCTTTTGACATCAAAGGATCACCAGTGGATTCATAGATTCTAGGACTGGAAGGGACCTCGAGAGGTCATCGAGTCCAGTCCCCTGACCACATGGCAGGACCAAATACTGTCTAGACCATCCCTGATAGACATTTATCTAACCTACTCTTAAATATCTCCAGAAATGGAGATTCCACAACCTCCCTAGGCAATTTATTCCAGTGTTTAACCACTCTGACAGTTAGGAACTTTTTCCTAATGTCCAACCTAGACCCCCCTTGCTGCAGTTTAAGCCCATTGCTTCTTGTTCTATCCTTAGAGGCTAAGGTGAACAAGATTTCTCCCTCCTCCTTATGACACCCTTTTAGATACCTGAAAACTGCTATCATGTCCCCTCTGTCTTCTCTTTTCCAAACTAAACAAACCCAATTCTTTCAAAGTGATTTCCTGCAAATGGTATGTGATGCTCTCTGTAACTGAGTTTATATTAAATTATATTCTAGCAATGCAGTCATCCCTGTTTAAATAATGTTGTGATGTGATAAGTACAAGATATAAAGGACGGTGGATGTCATAGTGATCTGCAGTCATGTCATCTCATGCAAGGATTCTTGTCAGTTCTGGCAGCTAAACAGGGAAGGAATGGGACAATACTTTAGTACTGCCAACCTTACATGTTCTAGCATCATGTGTCAGGACACGAAAAATCATGAGATAAATAAATGGTGGGTTCTTTTTATCTGCCTTCTGAGCCTTTAAGATGCACTCACTTCCTGTTTTCAAGCTTTTCTCACAACCAGGAGAACCAGAAACGTCCCTTAAAGAAAAAAAAAAAAAAAAAAAAAAAAAAAAAAGACAAGAAAGACGAGAGTCTCATGCAATCTCTTGATTCCAGCAGATGGGGCTTTAAGAAAAACACCAGCTGTCATGATAAAATCGTGGGAACTGGCAGCACAGATATTTGGGTGGAGAATCTTTTACATGCTGCAGGATATAGTGTAGGGTATTTGGTATGTGACACTTTTATTATTATATGTTAGGTGCTGACAGGCTGATCCACACTGTACAAGACACATAAATACAGGCAGTTCCTGCCCAGAGGACTTTACAATCTAAAGACTAGAGGCACGAGGACACCTAGAGGAGGAGTTTTACTCTTTCCTTTGAGTCAGCACTGACCAATGCCACAGCATGGTGCTAGGGGGCAGTGTGGGGCTGGATGTGCCATCTTTCATCATTTGTGACCATTAACAATCCCCTGGCACTTTTACAAGAGTGGAGGTGTTAGCACGAGTGCCCTGGACAAGTTCCAACAGGTGTAATTATATCTGTTGATAGTGATGAGCGTGGTATAAGAACCAACACAGGAGAGTACATAGAACAGAATAAGTTATCCCTGCAGTTTCAGCTGGGTACGGTGGGACCGCTCCTCAGCTGCTGTAAATTGTCCTGGAGTTATGATCATTTATACCAGTTGAGGATCTGCCCTGGTATTCTTGGCTTCCCGTTCAAAACAATTGTTCCCCGTGGCTGTTCATTGTCAAACAGCTGCTGTGTTTATGCCTATCAGTTTGCTGAGTTTGTAAAGTAGGTTTGCCTCCTTTTAGGATGAGACTTGCTATATAAACATACACAGCTATTATTATTTTGATAGCATTTGGCAGTACAACAAGCTTATTTGAAAAAGCGATCGCTTGATTGAAAAGCTACTCAAGGAAGCTATGATAGAAGAGCTTGTCACATCCAAAAAGGGCTTCTGATTGTGTTCAGAAATGTCATGCACCAGAGAAGTAAGGCAGGAGATAATGCAGGCCTGAGAAAGCAGGATGCATCCCAACTAGAGCTGTTGATAGCTGTTATACAGGTTGCCCTGAGAGAAGGGGGAAGAGGGGGTGAGGGAAAGTTGGCCTCCTGGGTTGCCTGGATGAAGAGATACTCTATCAACCCTAAAAACCGCAGCCCTTACCACCACCACATCCCTCCAAGTCCTCACCCAAGGAAATAGATCCCGTCCTGAAGGTCAACAGATTCAGGTTCTTTTGAGCCATGGGGAAATTAATTCTAAACTTGAGGGCCCCTGGTAGAGGACATCCTGCAAGCAGCTCCCTGGATATCAAACTGATGGGGCTCTGCACTGAGGCCTTCTGCTGATCTCTCTGCAGCAATACTGCAATTATAGAAGATGCCCATTGATGTCTTTTGGACCCAACCCAGGTGAGCCTCCCACTCCTCTTTTCTTCTTGGTTTGTATCTAATTTTCTCAACCACAAAGGCTGGAGCGTCTTGGTACCCAGAAGGGAAAACTGGGGCAGAAACAGAGAAAAGGCAAAGTCGTCTAGCTGCAACACCCAGTACTGAGTTGGTTAATTCCACTGAATTTAAGAGAGATTTTTTTTTCCTATGGGTAAACACAACAAAATTTGGGTGGATGAGGAAGGGTTGTAATTACAAAGGGTTGCTCCACTCCGTTCCCTCGAGAAAGCTCAGAGGGTCAAGGTTTTGAGGAGCTTGCTCTTCCAAGGATGCATACGTCACTGAAAGATGCTAAAATTAAATCTCGTGTCTTTATCTCAAGTGCACTGAGCTTCCCTTCAATATTGTGCAGAGCTGCTGGGTTTTTGATGTTATATATAAAATCATTTCCATTCTCTGGCTAACATATAGGGCTAGATATTCTTTTTCCTTTTCTTCCTGGTAACAAGATTGCTCCAAGACCCACTGACAAAGATATGCATAGATGGCTTCACGCTTCACAATTCTAATGGTGATTTTGAATTATACAGCATTCTGGTCCTGGTGACTGGTATTTGGAACTAGGCTCCGCTCTGCTCCTTAGTGTTAATGGCGCATAGCAACATCGGAGTTTGAGACAGTCAAGGCGTAATTTCATTACTAGAAGTTACTGTAGCTATCGAGAAAATAACAGCATTTAAATTATTTTTGTTTCCCTGAATTTAGGACTATAAGTAAAGTGACCTCACATGGTAGGACAGTGGATTAATCCTCACGTTAGGAATTCTCAGTGCAAATGTAGCAAATAGTCCCCATAAAGGATTGGCTTAAAGGGTATTAACATGCATTTTGCCTTCAGGACATAGACTGCTTGTCATCCACAGCACATGAGAAACAAAACATCTACAGGGAAGAACAACAGTATGCATCTATCTTATTTCTAGTCCAGTCACCACCACAGTATTTAATTATGAGTAGCCACAAGATTCTTTTAATGGCCAGTAGGATTCTAGCTTTTAACATCTGGGTATTAAATGGAACCCCAGTATCAGATATGGTTATTTGTTTGCTGGGTTGTACTCTGAGTGCTGCAGCTACCAAAAAAAATCCGGTCCTGCTTTCTTTGATGGCTTCCCTGGATAACAAAACAAACAGCTGTATTCAAGGATTTAGTTACCCTGGACAAGAATTTAGATGAATTTTCTTTCACTAGCAGGACTCTTTCTGCTACAATATGAAATGCTTTACCTGTTGAATGACTCTCTATTCAGCCTTGGTTTTTCAATACAATTTCACAGGATTTTCCCCCTACCCTTTGCTGTACACAGATTGTGCAATCTGTGAAAAGGGCAAATTTATCTGAAAATTAAAAGCAGATATCAAATTGACTCTAACTGCTTCTTTCTCGTTACCAGATCTTATGTTCAGAGACCGTATCAACTGAAATAAAATCTTTTCATCTTAGCTCTATGTAGCTTTACATTGAGACATTGCATATTGAAAGGAACACTGGTGAGGTGATTGGTGGGGAAAGGGGGAGAGGTCGGTTTTCCATCTGTTTGTTAATACATATGAATTAGCCCTTATGAAATGGGTTTGATTCTTTGGGCTCTTGAAGTCCTCTCTGAAAAACAAAGGCCCTGGTAGTAAAAACTACAGCACAACAGCCACAGCCTTGACTCTGGACCTGGAAGGATAGTTAGCAGTGAGAAGGTAGTTGTCTTCTTGCCCCATGGCCTATCAGCTGAGACTGTCAATAAGGGTGTCAATTGTGGTGGGGGTATTTTACTTTTTGATGGACACTGGTTCATCAGGATTGAGCTCCCCATTGTGATACAAACAAGCAGGAAGACATGGTGCCTGCCCCGGAGAGCCCATAATAATGATCTGGGCTGGAGGCAAAGTTCTAGTGTAAAGGTGAAGGGTTCCCGTATCATATGTCGATGGAGGCAGGGGTAAATCAGCTAGGAAACAGATTTCAGTATAGGGTGACCATATTTCCCTATGCTGAATATGGGACACCTGGTAAAATTACTCGTAGTCAAGCAAGTTCAATGGCAATCAATCAGAACTATGCAGTACAAACGTTCAAATTAACGTCAAGTTGACCGAGCCCCTGTTAAAAAGAAATACTGCGTAGCTGGATTCTTTTTATTTACCTTCTTATCTTTAAGGCTTTAGGGTTCACATGGGGAGAGGTGACACACGCACACTCCCATACACCTCTCTCACACATGGAGGATGACTGACCAACCGGACCCTCCCTTCCCAGTGCTCTCCGCTCTCCATGCCTGGCTGGGCCCCCGGGACTAACCTGCCTCTCCTGGTACCTGGTGTCGTGTTTTCCCGAGGCAACACATGTGTGTAGGGGTGGGGGGGAGGGGAGGCTTGCAGGGTCACATTTCTGTGAAGGTTCACATCAGAATGTGGCCAACAGCAGCATTTTGGCACTGGGAGGGAGGGAAGGGATTGGAGCTCCTTCCAGCTGCAGGGGAGGTGGGGGGAAGGGATGACCTGGCCCATGTCTTTGCAGAGCTCATCTCTCCCCCTGCTACTCCAGAGCTTAGCTGAGGGGCAGAGAGGCTTCCCCATGCCAGCGCTGTCCAAGGTTTTCGTACATGCAGGACTCAGCTACTTGCCGGCGCACCAGGCCAGAGGATCTTGGGCGCCAGCCCAGCCAGAGGCAGTGGGGGAAGGAAGGAGCCTGCCAGCCTGTTGGTGAGCTGAGCACTCCGACCAGGGACTGGTTCTCTGCACAGCACTAGGAGCGGGATGCGGCCCCACTGGGGGGGATATGGAGGAGCTGCAGGGGGTGAAGGGGCAAAGCAGGGAGAGGACAGAGAGAGGGGGAGAACGTGAAGGGCTGATGAATGTGCAGCAGAGGTGACACGTAACTGGCCAGTGCCTGGCACCTGCCTTGCAGTCACCAGCCACTACAGCATGCAGTGCGCAGCCTGTGCCGGCCAGAAATGGGGTGGGGGATGGGCCCTGCTGGCCGAGAGCCGCACATAGTGGGGCTGCACTGATGGACCAGCAGGGGGAGTGGCCGGCCCTGCATGCTACAGCTTTACCCTGCTACTAGCCTACTGAGCCCCATTGTGAGCCACTGGACCCCCCCAGTCACTGCTGGTCGGCAGCTGGCTAGCAAGGATCCACCCAGCAGCAGGACCTGCCAGTACTGATGAGGTGGAGGGGGGAGAGACAGAAAATTCAGGACAATTTGCCCATTTTAAAGAAAAAGTTAGGACACCTGCAGGTGTCCTTAAATATGGGACTGTCCCTTTAAAAACAGGACATCTGGTCACCTCATTTTAGTATCAATCTTCCAGAAAGAGTTATTTTAAATAGAGAAGGGGAAATGATTTTATATATAACACCAAAAACCCAGCAGCACTGTGCACTATTGAAGAGAAGCTCAGTGCACTCGAGATAAACACACAAGGTTTAATTTTAGCATCTTCAAGTGAAGTATGCATCCTTGGAAAAGCAAGCTCCTCAACACTTTGGCCCTCTCAGCTTTCTCAAGAGATACAGAAATACAATTTCTGTATTGATAGCAGTACTCTGTTGATGGTCAGTAATTGATTTGCCAGTTGACCAGTTGCTCATCATTGCTGAGTGTTCTAGAACTTATGCAATATCTTTGAAATACCCACAAATAGGGTTCCTGATAATATGCATGTATAATCAGTATAATTCCAGAGATCTTAGGGGTCATTCTTTGGACAAATGAGTTTGATTGATTGGAGGATCTGCTGGAAACCTTTGAAAGTACTTAACTCCAGGTTCTCCAAGCAGTGAAAATGTGAGCTGTCCAGCTAGCTTATATAGAGAAAGGCTGCACTCCACATTCCCAAAGACTAGATCACAGGAAGGAGAATGCCAACAGCCACTAATTGGAGTGCTGCTTCTTTAAAGCCAGCTGGTATTTATTTAACAGTGCTCCAGGCTTGGGGAAACCAACTCCAGACTTTAAAGCCATCCATCCAAACAAAATGTCACATCCTCGCAGCACACTGTGGGATAGGAGATCCAGAGCATGGTGAAGAGCCTGGTATAATCAACTTTCATTTAACCAAAGTTCAGCAGATGAGCACTGAAGATTTCAAAACGTTTTGCAAACACCTCATGTGAAACAGATACCCATATAGCACTCAGCACCTAGATTGTTCGGTGATTGATGCTTTATGAATTCTGGTATAGACAGAAATATGGAAGAATTATATGAAAAGTACTACATGCATTTCCCAGTTAGATAAACTGTGATGGGGAGCAATGAAGTGACTTGCCTCAGGTCACATAACTAGGAAGTGACAGGAACAGAACCTGAAGTCTTGATTCAGACACCCAGGGCCCAGTTCTTTTCTCAGCTGGAGGAACTCTGCATGTAGTGGTTAATCTGAAAACACGTTTGATAGAAATAAAAATCAAAAGGATCAAATCAGTTATACCTTTAACCTTAGGCTACAACCCTATAACTCTATTGATTTCAGTGAAATTTCTCCTGAAATCATAGAATCAGGGAAATATAGAGATGGAAGAGACAGAGAGGTCATCTAGTCCAAGTATACCTAAACCATCCCTGATAGGCGTTGGTCTAACCTGCTCTTAAAACCCTCCAAAGATGGGGATTCACAACCTCTCTGGGAAGCCTCTTCCAGTGCCTATAGTTAGAAAGGTTTTCCTAATATCTAACCTAAATCTTCCTTGCTGTAGATTAAGCCCATTATTTCTTGTCTTACCTTCAGTGGACATGAAGAACAATTGATCACCATCCTTTCTGTAACAGCCCATAACATATTTGAATTCTGTTATCAGGGCCCTGTTCAGTCTTCTTTTCTCAAGACTGTAACATGCCCAGTTTTTTCAGAGGTCAGGTTTTTTAAACCTTTTAATCATTTTTGTTGTCCTCCTCTGGACTCTCTCCAATATGTCCACATCTTTCTTAAAGATGCCCAGAACTAAACATAATACTCCAGCTGAGGCCTCACCAGTGCTAAGTAGAGCAGAACAATTGACACCATTGTTAATTATATGAGTTTGTTGCTCTATATTTTTTTGGATCTTAGAAACCAACCTTGGTGTGGATGCTGCATACAATTAAGCTGTGATCTCCCACACAAGTTGCTTTTTCAGCCACACCTATTCCTTACTATTACTGGTATTACAGATGCCCCAATGTGCTAGGAATTAACCAAACACATAGTAAGAGCGCTCCTGCCCAAAGAACTTATGATAAAAGGGGAAGGGAAGGGACTCACCCCACAGTCAGTTGTACTGAACTAGGAATAGAACCTAGGGCTTCTATAGTTTAAGCCAGTACCTTATTGGCAAGCTCATGCTGTCTCTAGAAGTAGAGGTAGAGTCTATAGTCTACCAGGACAGTATACCATTCTGTGCTCTAGCAGATAACTCTGTTTACTACTTGCCCCATATTATTTTCAGCACATCTCCCAAAAATAGTTCACTCCCCATAACTTGATTGGCTATGAACAGCTTGCAGTGTACTCAGCAACTTACCAGTGGGATTCTAGTTTTGTTTTGTACAGTAGAACCTCAGAATTATGAATATCAGAGTTATGAACTGACCAGCAAACCACACACACACACACACACACACACACACACACACACACACACTTGAAACCAGAAGTATGCAATCAGGCAGCAGCCAAAACAACAAAAAAGCAAATACAGTACAGTTCTGTATTAAACAAACTACTAAAAAAAATAAAGGGAAAGTTTAAAAAAAAAAGATTTGAAAAGGTAGGAAACTATTTCTGTGCTTGTTTCATTTAAATTAAGATGGTTAAAAGCAGCATTTTTCTTCTGCATAGTAAAGTTTCAAAGCTGTATTAAGTCAATGTTCAGTTGTAAACTTTTGAAAGAACCACCATAACCACCATGTTCAGAGTTACGAATAACCTCCATACCCAAAGTGTTCATAACTCTGAGGTTCTGCTGTACTTCTATTTCTCCCCTCTTTATTTATTCGCTAATCCCTTTGTGCTGGGGATTGTCATTGCCACTACAACATAACACTTCAGGCTGGAAGCAGAAGGATCTCAGTTTTCTGACCATTAGGAGGAGGAGGAAGAGAAAAAAAAAAAAAAAAAAAAAAGCTCCTTGTGCCTACCAAGACCACTCCATATGCCCTGCCCCAACCCAGAATGTTTCACTGTACATTAGCCATCAGGAGATGCTGTAAGTCATGCAGCTACTATTCTCACCTGGAATCATCATTGTCATCATCTCCTTACTAAGGTCAGGAATTCAAATTGACAGGAGTGCACCCAATCTGGATTTCCTGCACATTTGCACAAGGATGCTACTACAGACACTGCTGAGCCTGTTTGACTAGAGGGAGGCTTTAAAGATTAACACATAGGGATACCAACGCCAATCAGATCTACAAATTATATCAGTTAACTTGCAATCTGCTCTTGGACTCCCTTCCTCACTACAACTGCCTCTTAATAAAACCATCGTTTGCCTTGAGATTTTCTTTCTATCCATCTCTCTGGGAACTGGGCATCAAAAAAAAAAAAAATCTATATATTAACATCTGTTGTAAACCCAAATTCTTGTCATCTCAATTTCAGTGTACAGACAAAGAATGGCTCTCCATGGTTATGTGAGTCCATTTTCAGTTGCCTCAGTACATCAACAAGCTGCTACAACCAACCCAGTGTCCATCTGTTATTCCTACAATGCCAGCTATGTATCATCCTGAGTCACTGTATATTAGATCCAGCTGTTCTGGGTGATATGCTATTTGACCGTTCAGCACTTATTAAGAATTCATCAGATGCAAGTTTGACACTGTCTAGTCACTTAAATGCTGTATTTTCTTGTGTAGGGGGATTTAAATCAACCTGTTTTAAGCACCAGCACCTGAAGGCCCAGTTGGTTCCTGCTCAGTAGCATGAGGTCACCATAATGTCTCCAGACTTCAGGCAGCAATCAATCAATCTGGCCCTGAAGATTTAGTGAGTTGGTTAGCCTGGAAGGTGTAGTTCACTGACTTAAGTATCAAGTTTAGGCTGCCTGGAGCCCTAGGAACCATGGATTTAAATCCTAGGAAGAGCCACTAATGCTTTCCAGTCTCAGTCTAAGGTGATATTAGAGGGATGGGTGTGTTAGCAGTGTCTAGAGAGAGAAAAAATGGGTATTGTGTAGCAACCCTGCTCATGCACTAAGCTCCTGAGATCCCAGGTTCAAGCCCACCTGCTGACAATCAGGGTCTGTCCGTGTTACACACATACCTAAGGCTTCAGAGGGGTAGCCGTGTTAGTCTGTATCAGCAAAAAGAATGAGGAGTACTTGTGGCACCTTAGAGACTAACAAATTTATTTGGGCATAAGCTTTCGTGGGCTAAAACCCACTTCAACGGATGCATGCAGTGGAAAATACAGTAGGAAGATATATTTACAGAGAGAACATGAAAAAATGGGTGTTGCCATACCAACTTTAACGAGACTAATCGATTAAGGTGGGCTATTATCAGCAGGAGAAAAAAAAACTTTTGTAGTGATAATCAGGATGGACCATTTCAAACAGTTGACAAGAAGATGTGTAACAGTAGGGGGAAAATTGGTACGGGGAAATAGTTTTTACTTTGTGTAATGAGCCATCCACTCCCAGTCTTTTTTCAAGCCTAATTTAATGGTGTCCATTTGCAAATTAATTCCATTTCTGCAGTTTCTGGTTGGAGTCTGTTTTTGACTTTTTTTGTTGAAGAATTGCGACTTTTAGGTCTGTAATTGAGTGACCAGGGAGGTTGAAGTGTTCTCCGACTGGTTTTTGAATGTTAGAATTCTTGATGTCTCATTTGTGTCCATTTATTCTTTTGCGTAGACACTGTCCGGTTTGGCCAATGTACATGCAGAGGGGCATTGCTGGCACATGATGGCATATATCACATTGTTAGATGTGTAGGTGAACGAGCCTCTGATGGTGTGGCTAATCAGGACCTAATCACATCAGCCACACCCATTTGGTATGGCAACACCCATTTTTTCATGTTCTCTGTGTACATATATCTTCCTACTGTATTTTCCACTTCATGCATCCGATGAAGTGGGTTTTAGCCCACAAAAGCTTATGTCCAAAAAAATTTGTTGTCTCTAAGGTGCCACAAGTACTCCTCGTTCTTTATACCTAAGGCTGGGTTAATGCTGCAGATTTTGGTAATTATCACAGTCAGGCGTGTGATTTGTGACTGATATAGCTGTGCTACTCCTGGGCTTCCTACTGATCCCCTCTCTGGGGTCCAGAGGTGGCTTTTTCCCACCTTCCCAGCAATGGCTTTCTGGGGCAACTTCCTCTAGCTCATGTGTCTGGTGCCTGACTCCTTTTGTCAGCTCAGGTGGCCTGGTGGAAGAAGCAATGACTGGTTCCCTTAGGGTGACCAGACCTCCCGATTTTATCGTGACTGTCCTGATATTTGCTTGTTTGTCCCGCGTCCCGACCGATGTTAGGTCGGGACACTGGACAAACAAGCAAATGCTCCGGAGCCTGGAAGTGCTCGCCCCTCCCCCCGCCCTGACTCCACACCCTCCTCCCCCCATTGGCTCCCTCCCCAAATCCCCGCCTCTTCCTCAGGCTCACCATTCCTCCTCCCTCCACAAGTGCTGGAGGGAGGCCCCAGAGACGCCGGGGAAGCACGGGGCCGGGGTGAGTGAGAGTCCAGCCTGGCCCCAAGCAGGCAGGACTCAGCTGGGTGGTAGGGAGAGGAGGGGGGGGTGGCCCGCGGGGCCAGGCGGCGGCTGTTCTCCCCCCCCGGGCAGCGGGACTCAGGAGCAGCTGCTGCTGCAGCTCCCACTGCCGCGGGGGGAGGAAGCGGCCGATGGCCAAGCTCGGCGGCTGCAGCTCTGGCGCCCGGGCCGGAACCCCCCGAGCCTGGGCCTGCTGCGGGGACCCAGCAGCGCGCATGCTGTGCCCAGCCCCTGGCCAGTCACGTCTGGGCTGCTGCCCAGCTGGTGCAATCCCGCGGCAGCCCCGGGGCGGAAGCATTGGCAGCCCAGCCCCGTTCGTTCCCCTGCGGGACCGAGCGGGATGGGGGGGCTGGGGCCTGCTCCGGGGCTGCTGCGGGATAGCACCAGCTGGGCAGCCAGCCCAGACACGACTGGCCAGGGGCAGGGCGCAGCATGCGCGCTGCTGGGTCCCCGCAACAGGCCCAGGCGGGTTCGGGCCCAGGCGCCAGAGTCGCAGCCGCCGAGCATGGCCGTCGGCTGCTTCCTCCCCCCGCGGCAGTGGGAGCTGCAGCAGCGTCTGCTCCCGAGTCCCGCTGCCCGGGGGGGAGAACAGGCGCCGCCTGGCCCCGTGGGCTGCCCCCCTACTCTCCCTACCGCCCGACTGAGTCCTGAGCCAGGCCAGACTCTCACTCACGGCACCCCGGTCCCGCTGCATCTCCGGGGCCTCCCTCCAGCACTTGAGGAGGGGTTTTTTGTTTTCGCCCTCCCCCCCCCTTGCATCCCGATACTTGACCTGGGTGACCAGATCACCCTAGGTTCCCTCTGCTCTGGAGAGTGGTTGGCCTGTTGGCACAGGCCAGGGCTGATGCTGGTGCAGAAGATATGAATGAGAGCAGACTCACACCTGCAAACTCTGGAGTTGTTTTTACCCAAAACCAAAGAGCATGTAATGCTAGCTCAGGGTAAATACACAGCTTCTGTCTTATGCTTCATTCCCCGACTCGTCTGTGTTCAAGCTGGTCTCAGGGTAGTGCCAGTATTACCTAGGTCTTGCCTTCTAGCACAGTACCTGAGTTGGTACATTTATGTAGCTACCTGGGGTCTTTCCCATGTGTTCTTCTGTACAAGCTACAGCCAGGCGTAGAGTTGAATACTCAAAGGGCATCTTTGGGGCAGACTGCAGAAGATAGGGGCACCCAGTTTGGGGGCCTGAGACAACAAGGGGAATTGTCAGAACAGAATGTGGGTACTACTGCTTCAAAAACCTGCTCTCAGCATTCACTGCTGACAACATTGTTTGGTGCCTCCGCTCAGCTGGGTACCCAGCTCCTGGGATTTCCAAACCCTCCCTACTGTGTGAGGCTGTACTGCTGTTTCTTCCTGTTTCTAAATAGCCATGCTGCTGTCTTCCACCCCTCTTCCAATGGTACATGACAAACACAAGGTGGGTCTCTTGTGGCCTGCTGTGACAGTACAACAAACTCATCAGCTCCTGCAGTGATAGAAAAGCCTCCATAATAAATTGTGGGAGAGGGAGGGGTAATTGGTTACTGGCTTTTAAAAGTTGCCTTAAAGCAGCTTTTCACCTTGTATGCCCGAATGTGGAGCTTTATGTATGTCACCAAAGATCTCTGACAGAACAATTATGGCAAAAACTCTGGTAAGAGTCTTGTGAAGATTTCTATACCTTCCCCCTCCTCCCCACCACCCACACTTTGTCTGCAGGGCAGGGGAAACATGGCCCTGTGTGAACAGTGACTGTGTCTAGAGGACATAAGATTGTTTTTAGTCTGGGGACATTCATAAGAATGGCATGTTTAGATGAATCTACTATCTTAGTGAAACTGATTGTGGAGGAACAGCTGGTCCTGCTAGAAAAGGAAGTCAGATAGTGAGATGCCAGCTGACAGACTAAACAGAGTGGGCCTGGCTCTCCTCCCACTTACAGCAGTATAAATTATGAGTAATCCTAATTAAGTCACCATTTGTCTCAGTGCTAGTAAATCCATTTTAAAAAGGAGGCAGGACCAACCCAAAAGAAAGATTCAGAGGAGTAATGCCCTGGTTACTTTGGGCCCAATCCTGAGACATGGCTGCAGGAGCTCAGCATCTTTCAGGATTTGGCCCTTCTCCCCTAAAACAAATGACGTGTAGTTTAGCAGATGAAAACCCTCAAAGAACTAGAGAATCCTGGGAACCCAACTGATAAAGAATCATGCCACAGACAGTGATAAGACTCATGAACAATAATTTTCCACAGCAAGGACTCCTAATCAGGAGCGCCGCGAGCCACCATCGTGCTCGATGAATCCTTCTGGAGGGGATGCAGCAGATATAAGCAGGCAAAGCGAATCTCTCTGTGCCACGCTAAAGGCCTTTAACAGTAAATACAGGAGTGCACCAATCATGACAGCAGCCCTAGGTAACCTGTCTGATGATGTGCTGGCCTGCGTAGGGTGTGAGAGATGCCAGAAGTGAAATAATAAACAACAGCCAGGTCCTTGTTGCTGAGGCCACGTGGAAGTTTTCCATGAGAAAACATAAGCATGTAACAAAGTTACACACAACCCATGTAAAAGACAAAGAGCTTCAAAATAAAATCCGGCCTCTTGATTTTCAGAATCAAACATTCATTAGTTATTTGTATTAGAGTAGATCAAGATTAGGGCCTCGGGCTAGTCACTGTACTAACACAGAGTAAGAAGAGATAGTCCCTGCCACAGAGAGCACACAATCTAAATAGGTTTCAGAGTGGTAGCTGTGTCAGTAAAAACAACGATAAGTCCTTGTGGCACCTTAGAGACTAACAAATTTATTTGGGCATAAGCTTTTGTGGGCTAGAACCCACTTCTAGCCCACGAAAGCTTATGCCCAAATAAATTTGTTAGTCTCTAAGGTGCCACAAGGACTTATCGTTGTTTTTGCAATCTAACTAGACAAGGTAGAGACAGGGCAGGAGAAATGCAGTATTAGTGTTAGCCCCATTTTACAGGGGAACCTGATGCAGAGAGATTATGTGATTTATCCAAGATCACACAGGAAGTCTGTGACAGAACTGAAGATTGACCCCTGAGCCCAGGCCAGGGCCTTAACCATCAAACCATCTTTAAAATATTCATCTGCCAAGCCTCCCAGCACAAAATACCCCACAGTGTTCCCAGTGATATGGATCCCCCAGACCTAAAGGTAGACATTGCAGGAACCCAATCTGTACTGAGTGGGCATACAGCATCAAAAGAACTACAGCAATAAATAAGGAGCTGGTGGCCAGCAGAACCATTATTGCCCATTCCCAGACATTCAACATAAGGGGAGAATTCAGGTCTGGTGTGATCGTGGGAAACTTCATTGACTTCAAGTTGCACCTCTCACACCAGGTTTCAATCTAGTCCAAGGAGTATTTGCCAGTTGGGGCCAGAAAACTAAAAGATTTTTCAAACTAAAACTGTGTAATGTTATTTACCGCACATCTCAGTCCTGACACCCAAAAAACCAGAGCTGCCTCTCTGCCTAGTGGTTAGAATATGAGAATGGCGATCAGGAGGTCTAATTTCTTGCTGGGATTTGCAAAGGCGTCCAAGGAAGTCATCTATCCAACTAGGAGTCCTTGTGGTATCTTAGACTAACAAATTTATTTAGGCATAGCTTTCGTGGGCTAAAACCCACTCCATCAGATGCATGGAGTGAAAAATACAATAAGCAGTGTGACAAAGCTCTGTCCTTGTCTCCGTGGGTCCTGCATTTCCTGATGGATTTTGTGACCCTCCACTTAACCCTTCTCTCTCGAGAGAGAGAGAAAGAGAAGGGTCACAGTCTACTGAGCCATTTTCATAATAAGCCAGCAAGTGAGGTGAGCAGTACTGTAGCTAGTGGGGTACAGGGGAAGCAGCCGCTTCTCCTCAGCACATTTTCTAAAAGCAGCGCCTTACAATGTTGATGCGAACGGTTTGGCGGCCGGGCCCTTTGGAGGGCTCCGCAGTGCTGACGCAGCTGTCAAGGATCAGGTCCGGGCAGTTCCTGCTGGCCCAGGAGAGCCCCGCCAGTGCGGCCGCAAAGCAGAGGCAGCGGCAGAGTCTGTGCATGGTAGAGGAGCGGGCACCACGGCTCTGCGCTGCTCATGGCAAGCTCCGCGCACAGCCCACTGCGAGGGCAGCTCGGTGCCCGCTCTGCCTCCTGCACTGACCGGGTCCCGGGGCGCCCCCAGGGCAGGGAGGGCCTCCCCGTCTCCTCGCGACAGCCACACCGGGCAGACCCGCAGCCGGTCACTCCCAGCAGGAGGCTTGGCGCCACCCTCGGCTTGCCAGAATAAAACTCCCCCGAGGAGGGGAGAGCGCTTCCCCCCTCCCACCGTGGCCTGTTAGCGCGACCCACCCACAGCTAGGCTCTGCCAGGAGCCCCGGGCAGGGCAGCGCCCCTGGGCTGAGCCGGGCTGCAGCTCCCTTGGACCGTGCCTGCCAGGGCTCACTGCTTTCTGCTCCCACCCCCCAAGGGGTAGCGCCAGCGCTGAGCCTGGGCTGGTGCTGCATGCGGCGAGCCCCTCTGAGGCAGTGACAGCAGGGTTTGCTCTCTGCTGCTGGCTGGGCCAGGCCTAGCGGCCAGGCTCCAGAAAGAAGCAGCAGAAAGGCAGGCAGCAGACTCCCAGGCTCTCCCGGTCCCGATGGCAGCTCCAGCCCGTGCCCCTGCCTTTCCCTCCCCTTCACCTCCCTTCATACCTCTGTCCTCTGCCACCCTCCCTACATCCTCCCCTCAAGTCAAACCCTCTGTCCCCCTCCCTCCACATCCTCCCCTTCACCTCCCCTTGTACCCCCATCCTCTGCCACCCTCCCTCTATATCCCTCCCCTCAAGCCCCCTGTCCTCTGGCAGCCTCCCTCTACAGCCATGGGGGCAGGGGGCGCAGCACAGCCGGAGGAGTGAGTGGCGGGTGAGGGGGAGAAACACAGCATGGCCACAGTGTGGCAGGAGGAGCCAGCCAAGGGGGGGGGGGGAAAGGAGGGGCACAGCATGGCCAGAGGAGGAGCCAGGGGGCACCTTTTTTTATGTTTGCTCCCCCTGCTCTTAGAACCTGGGTACACCACTGGAGATGAGGAGAAGCTATCCTCCCTTGCACAGTCTCTGTCTCCCAGTCTCAGTGATTAATCAGGGGAGCAAAGGGAGGAAGCCCAGGCCCACCCTCTACTCCAGGCTCCAGCCCAAGGACCCTAATAGTATCAGCTATGGTAGCTGACCTTTTAGGAACAGAACATGTACAATTCCCTGGGCTACTTCCACACAGCAGCCCCCAACTTCCTCGAGCTCCACTTCACCTTTACCTCAGGGCCTCCTTCCTTGTGCCTGATATGCTGTGAGCAGCTCCATCTCCCCAACAGCACAACTTCTCACTGCTCCTGACATACACACCCACCTGACTAACTGGGAGGCTTTTAACTAGTTTCAGCCAGCCCCTGATTGGCTTCAGGTGTCCCAATCAACCTAGCATCCTCCCTGCCTTCTGGAAAGCTCTTAATTGGCCCCAGGTGTCTTAATTGACCTGGAGCAGCTGCCATTTACTTATCCTGGTACCAGGGATTTGTTTAACCTGGGGCTAATATATCTATCTCCCACTACTTTTCTATAGGCACCTCTGGAGGGTGAGGAGCCCCAGTGGGCCAGCCTTTATTCTACTCTGATCCTGAAGCCCACCGGGGACATCAATTGGCGGCTCCTTCACGGAGCCGTGAGCACGGGCGTGTACTTGGCGTGGTTTACCCCTATCCCAGACACCTGCCCCTTTTGCGGCGTGAGGGAAACCCTGGTGCATGTTTACCTAGAGTGCGCCAGGCTGCAGCCCCTATTCCAGCTCCTCAGGATATTTTGTTATGATTTTGGTTGCACTTTTCCCCTCACCTTTTTATTTATGCACTCCCTATCCGTCGCCCCACAAAGTCACGGGACCTCCTGGTCAACCTCCTCCTGGCCCTAGCAAAACTGGCCATCTATAAAACCAGGGAGAGGAGGTTGGCCGATGGAGTCTCCTGTTGACTGTGGGGCCTATTTCCGGTCCTCCGTTCGTTCACGTATCCGGCCAGAGTTCCTCTGGGCGGTGTCCACTGGCTCCCTTGACGCCTTCGAGGAGCAGTGGGCGCTGTCCAGGGTTCTCTGCGCGGTGTCCCCGTCAGGTTCCCTTCTTTTGACCCTTTGACCTCACTCCTGTCCCTGTTCTTTTATTAGTTGTCCTCCGTAATTTTTTGGTCTCCAGGCCCTGTGGACCCCCCCTTACGCTGGGGGGGATCCTTTAGCAGTGGGTGGGCTTTGCCTGCCCACATCCTGGATCCCAATAGGACTACTTTTCTATAGCCATCTGGCCTTGCCACGTCACATCAGTGTATATATATATATATACACATACACACAGCACATGAAAAGATGGGAGTTGCCTCACCAAGTGAGGGGTCAGTGCTAATGAGGCCAATTCAATTAAGGTGGAAGTAGCCCAGTCTCAACAGTTGACAAGAAGGGGTGAATATCAAGAGAGGGAAAATCCTTGTTGTTTTTGTTGATACAGACTAACATGGCTACCACTCTGAAATCTATCCAACTGTAATAGGCTCTTGGTGGGATCTGGACGCTTATCTCTCTTAGGCACCTTTGAAAATGCCAGCTTCTGTTCTAGACTGTGCCGTCGGCTTGCTGTGTGATCTAGGGCAAGTCACTGAACCTCCCTGTGCCTAAGGTCAGTGCTCCTATACCAGTGGTTCTTAACCTGGGGTGCATGCACCCCCTGGGGGTGTGAGATGCCCTTTCTGGGGGTGCAAGACCTATACTATCATGATAGGTGCTAGAGTATTGGTGCCAATTCAGACATAAGGGACTCTGGTCCAGGACAAGAGTCAGATGGGTGAAAGCTTCCCCCTTAGACCGACGGTGGCTCAGCTTTAATACACTGGCAGCATTCAGTGCCAGGCTATGCCAGAGTAGATATGCATGAGAGGGAGAGGGTGCAAGGAGACTCTCAGCCCCTTGCAGGGGCAGAGCACAATGGTGTCCTCGCATCCATGGGGGGCAAGGATTTCCCAGGGCTAGTGCTGCTGCCTATGCCAGCATCTCCAAAGGGTTCTGGGAGGGGATGGGGCCAGGTCTCCTCCCTGAACTGGAAAGTGGAGCTGGCCAGATACAGACAGGAGAGGATATCACACCTGGAGCTCTGGGAAGCATTTTTCTCAGCCAGTTACAATGCCTCCCAGAGTCCCCGATGGAACGGAGCATCTTTTCACTGCCCCCAAAGTGGGTGAGTATATGCCAGTGGGGTGCAGTGGCTAGAGCCAGCATTGTTAAAATTGTTCTGATATATTTACTGCTAATATTATTGTTTGGGTTAACTAGCCCATTGCACAACTGCGCTTTGGATAATCCTGGTTGTAAGTGTACACAGTGCAGCACTCCATGCAAAACAATGTTTGAGTGTAATCTGCCCTAAATGTGCTGCCGGAGCTGGGTGGGAAACCAGCTTCCTGTCCCTTGAAAATTTGAGTTACTGAAAAAAGTCCCCAATTGGCACAAAATGTTCAGAAGCTGGAAAAACAAACCAGTTTTGTGTCAATCAAAATACTGCATTTGGATCATTTTGAAACATTTCATTTTGATTTCAACCATTTTCATGTATTTCTTTTTTTTTTTTTTACTATAGCTTAAATTTCAAAATGACAAGTTGTTTCAAAGGGGAGAACTGGAATTTTTCCACTTAGAAAATATCACAACAAAACAATGACAATTGCAAAAGAAAAATTTGAGTTGAAAAATTCATTGAAACCAGCGTTTTCAGGAAAAATTTCAGTTTCAGTGAATCAGCATTTCCAATGAAAATTGTTTTGTTGAAAAATTCCTGACCAGCTGCACTGGCAAGCCTATTCCAACAGCTGCCATCCAATAAGATCAAGACTAGGCACCTCTTGTCGGACTCTGTCACCCACACAAGCATGGGAGGGACAGCTGCAGCGTAAGGAATGGACTATGCAAGTTCTCTTATGTTTCCCAGTTTCAGTTGCAGTCAACCATGCTCCTGGCTTCCTCAAGGAATCGTCTTGGTTTTTGCCCTATGGCTGGGCTTCCAAATGGGCTGTCTTCATTTGTGCTGCTGTTTCCCAGCCTGCCCACCCTGTGTGAACCTGTGACTAGGATGAGCACAGGAAATTGAGAGCGGCGAGTGGAACTAAAGAGTGTGCATCAGCCCACGTGCATGCCCAGCTGCCTCAGATCAATGCCCCATCAGCCAGTTACGACTACACTATCCAGGGGAAGAGAAGTCACAGATGAGGCTGCCAGGACTGTGGTCAATGGTGTGGGGAGATGTAGTAAAGTTGTCACTCTCCAGCCCACCTGCTTGTGGCCAGATTTAGTGCTGCAGCAACTTTGCCTCAGTTTCCCCAGTGTTTGACCTACTCCAGCTGTAGGAATGACCTGGCCCTCTGGTCAGACCACTCTACGGAGTCCAACCCCTTCTGGGGGCCTCCGAGCCTTTTACCAAAATGCAACAAAAATATGAAGACAACCAATCCTTGGCTCAGCTGGCTGCCTCTACCTCACAGGCAAGCCTTGGCCACTATAGTCTGTCACCACATTCCTGTGCCTCAAACAAAACCCCACCATCCAGGGGCTGGCACATTCCTTCCCTTACTCAGGGGGTCAGGCAGGCTGCAGCGCATCAGGGATCCTAACTCCAGTCAGGCTCCTGACCATTCACAGGACAGCCTGTCTGCTTTACTTCCTCCATCTGCTGGAGTTCCCCCTTTTCCTTCTCTCAAGCTTAACAGCCAAGCCAGAGGTAACAGGAGGTGGCTAATTCAGCCTCAGTCCACTGCTTAACCCTTTCCTGTCAGGGACAGGGTTTACACACTTCATCACAGGAGGCGTTCAGGAGGATGGCAGCACTTGCAGATTTATTTTTGAAAGACAGCTCCAGAAGAGGGTTTAGTTAGTGCCTGAGGAAAGTTAACTACTCAGTGGGAGGAGGTTATATTTAACTAAGTCATATATTATCACTATACAAGTTTTACATGAGACTAATCTTTTAATGAGCTCCAAGACAAAGCAGATATTTCAATGTTAACGATAAGAAGAAATCAATTCCCCGTACAAGGTAGGATTATGCCTTACTGGGGAAAAGTTGTATTTTCTATTAATATTTGGACCCTCTATGGTCATAGAGTCCCAGAATTGAGTCCCCTAGGATTATAGACTTGCTCCAAACAGTGACTATAAGCAGCCTGGAGAGCAGGGTCCCAACCACGTCACAGAGTAGAGAAGACGCAAACCCCACCTAAATGGAAAAGAACTGGAGACGATTTAAATCCATCCCCCTCGAAGTACAGGATTGCTTCACATGCTGTTGCTCCCTAAATTCTCCAGTGCTTTGACAAGGGCAGGTTTAAATGACTTGAGCCATATTGCAGACCCAGAAGTACCACTCCCAACTCTTGTTCCAGAGGACTAGTACTACCTGAAAAAGTCGGCACATAGAGCAGTGATCTGAAGAAGTGCAACAAGAGACAGTAATTAGATTCAATAATTTTTTTAACCTCCACTGGGTTGGAATTAGTTAGCGAACTGGTTCATGGGCCACTCCAATGATATGCTTTAGTATCGGCTACATATGTTCTCTTAGTCTCTCCTACATCTGGTCCTTTGCCTCAACTCTGTCTCCCAGTTTTCCTCGATACACAGTTCCTTTAGGGGCTGCTAGACTGCCAGGGACTATCCTGGCCACGGCTGTACCTGAGGGTTTTCCTCTGATTTTCAGTATTCAAGGGGGATCAGATAACAGGCATCAGGGTTAATTACCTGCACCTTTAACTAGCCAGGACGGCTAAGGCAGAAATAGGGAGGGCCTGGGCACTTAGCGAAGGGGTACTGCACTTCAGGCACTGTTGCCAAAAATTTCAGAAGTATCACCTAATTTTTGGAGTCCCGCTTGAGACACCTATAGTAAAATTCCTGTCTCAGGAGCAAGATCTTCTCTTGGGCTAAAAAGAGGAGGACAATTAATATAGGCCAACATGTTCAAAAATGACCACTGATTGTAGGTGCCTATATTTTTGAAAGCCCAGTTTAGAACGATCTCACTTCTATAGTGTGTTCCTGCCAAAGATCTCAAAGTGTTTTACAGACATTAATAAAGTGAGCTTCACAATGCCAAAATGAGGTAATGAAGTATTATTAGCCCCATTTTAGAACTAAGAAAACTGAAACGCAGAAGTATTAGGGGTCTTGCCTAAGTCAGTAAATCAGAAACAGTATCTGGCAAAACTGGGAAGAGAATACAAACCTTCCGGCTTCCAATCCTGTGTGATAGGCATAAGATCATTCCTTCCTCCCAAAGCTAAATGTAAATATAGCTTTTTCCCTCAAGCTAATCAGGTCATTCAAGCAAATATTTGGAAAGACAAACAGATGCGGCAAACCTCCAGCAGATGGGAATGAGTGACAACTTGTCTGTTGAGTATCACATGAAAGATTTAGGTGTGGGTTACTCATCAGATGAACAAGACTTTGCTTATGTCTTGGACCTTACGTGCTAATGGTGGAATGTTCAGTTGGGCTCCTGCACATGAGACTTGTGTGTCAAATTATGAACTCCATTTTGGTTGGCACCGTCCATTTTGTGTGCTGTCATTTTGTGTTCCGTGTTGAGGAAAAACTGTCTAGGCCTGACAAGGTCAGGCTGCTCTAGACACTACATGTTCACGTCCCCAGGGGGCTCAGAGACAGCTAACAATGAAAGAGCCAGCAAGGGCATCAATATTTGATGACTCCTCCCTACTGGAACAATGGCTTTTCTACCAGCAAAGCCAGTGACTTTGAATGGACTCTACACAGAAGCCTGTCTGGGAGCAAGGGGCTGGAACTCACCAGTCTAAGCTCTTAGCTGGGAGAGGTGCAGTTTCTGCACCTGACTAATGAGGGGAGATTTTATTTAAGGAGGGGTCCTGTCAGGCTGGGTGTTGTCTCCTTGGGGTTCAGGATAGTTATTTTAGGATAGTCCCTAAACATGTATTCTGGGATGGGGAGTTTTGCCTGATACTTGGGGGCCTTTTTGTAAGTTAATAAAGAAGCAATTGTTGAGACCTGATTGTATTGTGCTCCCTGCATGCCCTGAGCAGCTGTATTGGCAATGAGGTGCCCTGACTGACGCGTGCAAAGCACTGTATGTGGATGCAGTGCTGTGGTGCTCCTGAGGAGCTGCTTCCCAGGACTGGCTGTTTTCCTGAGAGGGGAGACGGGGCCTTGCCTCGCTGACAAGCAGGGGAAGAGTGGAGGTGCAGACTCTGGGTTCTTCAGCCACACAAGGGAATGGTGAGCCATGGCAGGGTGGATGAATTTGACCCTCTGGAGGAAACCTGGACACACTATATAGAATGTGTCCGCTGTTACCTGTTGGCTGATGATGTCACGGATGAGACAAAACGGAAGTTTATCCTCCGCAGTGTTGAGGGACCCATGGACTCGTTCATAATCTCCTGGAGCCCAGAACTCCAGAAACAATGACAGTTGATAGTTAAAAGCAGCAACAGATCATTACAAACCAAAACCGTCTGTTAGTGTCTTGCGGTTCAAGTTTAACTCCTGCGTCAGGGCACCTAATGAATCCGTCTCACAGTTCGTGGCAAATCTATGCCAGCTGGCAGCCCAAGATGAATTTGGAAATGGTTTGGAGGATATGTTGTGCAACTGCATTGCTTGTGGCATCTGTAATGAAGCTAGGCAGTGGAGGAGTCTTGCAGAGCCTACTCTAATACTCCAAAAGTCCATGACTAGTGCTCTGGCACTGGAGGTGGGTGCCAGAGGCACCCATGAGCTTTCCCAAATCCCTGCCAAGTGGATCAGCAAGTTGGATAGGAAAGGGACAGGCAAGACATGTCAGGAAGGTCCAACCACCAGATATGCTAATGCTAGAGGGAATAGGGAGTGCTACTGATGTGGGGGGTCATTCTCACATGTAGTGCAGGCATAAAGATTCAGAGTGTCATTGTAAAAAGAAGGGACATTTGGCTAAGTGCTGCAGAACTAGAGGCAGGGAATGTGCGGATACGTGAAAGAATAGGACGTACCATGTAGAAGGAGCATCAGCTGGGGACCCTGAACTGGAGAAGGAGAAGGAGCCAGATGAGGCGTATGCTCTCTTGAATCAGACGAACTCTTGTAAGTAACCAATCCTAGTCAAGCTACAGTTGAATAAGCAGAATGCAAAAATGGAGCTTGACACAGGGGCAGCAGCTCTGGTGCTGGGGCAAGACACCTACAAAGTTGTTGTTGATGTGTGCCCCAGCTTGACTTTGTCCCTTACCCAAGCTATACTCAAATCCTTCACCGGGGAGAAAATTCCTAAACTGGGGAGGGTGGAAATCAAGCTGAGGTATGGGCCCCAGAGGGCTCATCTCCCTCTCTTTGTAGTAGCTGGACCAGGACCAAACCTTTTTGGACGGAATTGCTCTCCACCTTGAATCTGGACTGGAAAAGACTCCTGGGACCTTTGTATCACAAAAGTCAGGCGTGATCAATGACCTTTTGGAAAAACATGAGCAAGTAGAGAAGAGCTGGGAGAACTCTGGAATCTCAAGGTGAAAATAAATATAGATTCCATTCCATACCCTCAGTTTTGCAAGGTCCACCCTGTTCCTTATGCTCTACAAGCCAGAGTAGAAGACGAACTGTGGCATTTAGAAACTGCAGGGATTATCCGGAGTGGGCTGCTCTGGGTGGTACTTATAGTAAAAGCTGACAGCTCCATGCATATATGCTGCAATTACAAACAAACTGCAAACCAAGCTACCCACTTGGCACACTATCCCATTCCTTGACTAGAAAAGATTTACTACAAGCTGGCAGGTGGAGTCTCATTTTGTCGCATGCTTACCAACAGTTAGTCCTGGATGAAGACTTGCAGGCTGTGTTCCCTATCAATACACATAAGAGACACTATAGGCACACCCACTTATCATTCAGGATTTCCTCTGCTTGTGCTATCTTCCAGCGGGTCATGGCACAATCCAGCCAATAATCCTTCCATGTCGTGGTATACCTAGATGATGTTTTTGTGACAAGGGAGACATAAGTGGAGCATCTAGAGAGTCTAGAAAAAGTTTTACAAAGGTTAAGGGAAGCTGGATTGTGACTCATGCACTAAAGGTGTGTTTTCATGGCCAAGGAGGTGGTTTATTTAGGACATGGTGTTTTGGGGAAAGGACTGCAACCACTAGAAGAGAAGGTAAAAGCCATCAAAGAAACTCCAGCTGCGAAAAATGTGAATGAGCTCATGCGTACTTTGTCCTTTTAAACTATTCATAGCAAATCTGTCAGTGTGGCCTGCCCCCTTCATGCATTGCTCAAAAAAGGGTCAGAGTGGCACTGGGGTAAGGATCAGGAGATCACCTTCCAAGAAACCAAAGAATTTCTGAAGTCAGCCAAACTCTTGGGGCATTTTGACCCAAGCATGCCTTGTTACTTACTTGCAATGCTTCACTGTAGCAAGGTGGTCTGGTTCCCCAGCATCCCGGAAAGGGATGAACATCTCTGGACACCAAGGTGGGCGGAGCCAGCAAATCCTGCGCCCGCCCCTCAGAGGTCAAGGTGCAGGACAGGAAGTATTAAAGCCCAACTCCAGAGCTCACTTGACACATAGCCACCAGAGAGGCCAGACGCATGTGGCATAGCTCCCAGTTGGGAGACCATGGCAATCGTCGGCTGACCCAAGGACTGGCCAGACCAGCCAGTGCCTGATGCTAGCCGAAGCCCCGAAACACTGCCAAGCTTGCCACTCGCCAGTTACCCCGAGGAGCTGCCAAGCCAACCGTGCGCCAGTTACCCCAAGGGCAGATCCCACCCTCAGTTACACTTACGAACAACTAGCCACGGTAGATGGGGCCATAATTGACCCGCACCGGGCGAAGCAGTGGCCACACTTCAAACTGCGTTAGGACTGGCACTATCAAGTAGAACGGGACCTGCGCACTGGAGAACCCCAGAGCCAACTACTCATGCCTCGATGTCACCGGCGGGCAGTAATGAAAGCTGCCAAGCCTACCGTGTGCCAGTTACCCCAAGGAGCCCATGATGTGTGACCTCTTGGAGGACGCCGTCCGGACCCAGGTACCTCTAGAGGGGGAGATAGGAAGTAGCCCGGGGGCAGCCGACCCTAGTCTGCAACACTGCCAGAGCCAATGTCAGTGTGTTGCGGCCAGAATCCCCACTGACTCAGCAGCGGGTCTTCTGCCACTGCTAGGGCCCCGGGCTGGGAAGCAGTGGAGTGGGTGGGCCTGCGTCCCCCCTGCCAACCACCTCGCGGGTGGCAGTCTCCCCCTCTCCTCAGCCGCTCAGAGCCAGGAGCATGGGGTTTGCTATTGAACTGTTTGTTCAACCCCTGCCTGAGGGCCTGAGCCACTGACTGTTTGTTGCCCCGCAGCCAGACTAGTTCCCCGACACACCTGACAGAAGTAGCAAGGCAGTCTGGTTCCCCTCCACCCCGGAGAGGGACGAGCCCCGGCCAAACCGTCCTACATTTACCCTATAGGGTGGGTGCAGTACTTTCACATTGAATGGAAGATGGGACTGACAGGCCCATCTGCAGTGCCTAATGCTCCTTATAATTGGCAGAGCAACAGTATTCCCAGTTAGATAAGAAAGCTGGCTATTGTCTTTGCTGTCAGGAAGTTCCATCAGTATCTCTATGGGCAACAATTCACTATAACAACTGACCATACACCACTTTTAGGATTTCTGGGGGAGGCCAAAGCTGCTCTCCCTTTGGCTTCTGCACACCTGCAATGTTGAGCTTTATTGCTAATAGGCTACCAATATCAGCTGATCTATAAGCCTGGACTGGCAACTGCTAATGCAGATGGCCTCAGTTGGCTGCTGGTGGTTAGCGTTCCTGTACCTCAAGTGGTGCTCGCTATAGCCAGAGTAGAAGAAGCTCCACAAACAGCTAAGCAGATCACTCAGTGGACTAAATGAGATCCTGTTCTGTCTCAGGTCTCATTTTGTACAGAATGGGTGGCTTGAGTTGATGGGATCTTTGGACATACATCCTTATTTTCACAGGCCTTGGGAACAAGGTCTCCAAAGTGGAGTTCTCCTCTGGGCATCACGACTCTTAATACTTCCCCAGGCAAGAAAGTTAATACAGGAGGAAGAGCACAGAACTTGCTGTGGGAAGACCCGAATGAAACTCTGGTCAGAAGTTACATCTGGTGGCCAAGCTGAGAGAGAGAGCGAGTGAGCAAACAGTACTGGGCTGTACCCCATAACAACAGTTAAGAAAATTGCCTCTGGTAGTGGACTTATCACCATGGCAATGGCCAGGAAGGCCTTGAATGAGACTATACGTAGACTATGCTGGTCCCTTCCTTGGATCAATGTTCCTTGTAGTGGTGGATGCTCATTCTAAGTGGATGGAAGTCATTTTGGTCAGAGTAGCCATCTCATTTATAACTATTGAGGAGCTTTGTTTCTTATTTAGAACACATGGACTTCCTGAGACCGTGGTCTCTCACAATGCTAGTGTCTTTACTGGTGAGGAATTTCAGGCCTTCTTGAGGGCTAATGTGATCAAACATGTCACATCTGCTCCCTACCACCCATCCACAAATAGGCTGTTCAGTCCTTTAAAAATGGACTTAGAAGGGTTATTGAGGGGTCACTGCACACCAGGCTGTCTCGGTTTTTGAGTAATTAGAGAACAACCCCTCATGCCATAATGGGGGTATTGCCTGCGGAAGTACTGATGAGGCAGCCAATATGTACCAGCTGGAGTTTCTTGAAACCTTGCTTGGAGAAACAAGTACGTCAACATCAAGAAAATATGAAATACAATCATGACCGTCAACAGGGCACACACTTTTTGACTCTTGGACTACTCCTTTGGGGTTGCAATTTTGTGGAAATGCCCAAATGGCTGCCTGGCACGATCGTAAAAGCTACAGGAAGCAAGGAACCTGAGTCAGGCTCAAAGGATTCCAGCCAGAGGATCAGCAGATGTTACTTTTCCTGTGATTCACCGAAGTTCAGCGTTGGAGAGATAGAGTCTACTCCTGTTGGAGCAGGTACTGGAGTGGACTTCTCAAGGGACCCTCAGTCTCTTAGAACTAGGGTGCCTATAGCATTTTCTGGGTATGCCAGGAATATCTACTCCAGTCTGCCACCACTCCATGAGCCAACACAAACCACTAACCTCTTGAATCTGTAGACAGTGGCAACGGGTGACTTGTGCAGAATAATCACCTTTTTTTCTTTTTTGCCGAACGAGATCAGGCAATCTGCCCAGCACCTCTAGTTAGAGTTCCAGTTACTATATTGAGTTGTTGATTTTCCTATCAAGAAACTTGTGTTGAACTTTGAGGAGGAGGGATGTTGTATACTGGGGGTTCAGGACAGTTATTTTAGGATAGTCCCTAAACATGCATTCCAGGGTGAGGAGTTTTGCCAGGTTGCTGGGGGCCAATTGGTAAGTTATAAAGAAGCAGTTGTTGAAACCAGACTTGATGTGTTTTTCTCCCTATGTACCCTGAGTAGCTGTAACAATGGGGGAGGCTGACCAATGCCAGAAATAAAACAACCAAGCCCAGAAGACAGCCTGGCTATGGACTCTGGCCAAGCTTAGGGCTCGGAGGAGTGGTGAGCTCTGACCAGGGGACTTGCGTTTAGAGGTTTGTTGTTTTCCAAAGGTCTCTAACACTCTACTGCTCTTCAAGAGTAAGAGTCTCTGTGATTAAGAAATTCCTCAGCTAAGCCTGCAGTGTCTGCCTTACTGCCACATTATCCCTGAGGGAGTTAATTCAGAAACCAGAGCTCCCACAGCTAGGTGGACTCTGAAAGAATATGTCTAAGCAACTGGGGGCTCAGGAGGGCTGAGGCAGTGATTTCAGAGCCTATGGTGACTGAATGGCAGGGTCCCTCTGCCCAAGGAGGGTGTCAGACATGGAGGGCCTGATCCTGGGAATGTGCCCAAAAGACACAGAGCTAGGAACAGTGACCAGTCAGTATGCAGATCCAGGGGAGCTTGGAAGCACCTGGGCCCAGGGCCGGGGTCCATTCACAGCAGACTGGTGTTTGTCCAGTGAAGAGGACTGGGCCAGATTATAACAGTATAGCCAAGGTCTTCCATCCAGGTTCCCCAGTCACTATAGTAACAATGATCAGAGCTGCCTGATGCTACTACTGGAAGTGTGAGTCCTCCCATTTTCTCTCAGCTATACGGCATGGTGTTATTCTTGGCTGCCTAGAGGAAGTGATATCCAACAGTTCAAAAGGCCAAAAATCTCTCTCTGGGAAGGATATAGGGAGAGTCTAAAACCAGAATGAGAGTGCATTCATTTCATTGCCTTTACTCTCCCTATTAAGGAACTGAGCAGGCAGTTCCTTATGGCCAGGTTCTGTAACAGTGGTATAATAGTCAGCTTGTAGCTCTTGAGAGAGACTAATCCGCATGTATGTGAAAGCACAATCCTTCCAGCTGGAGCCCTGAAAGTCCCTGAAGAAAGGCTAGATAAACTTTAGCTGTGATGTATTTTGTAGGCTGAGGTCAGTGATATTAATAAAAAGTTAATTCATACTAAACAAAAATGTACTCCTACCCCATAACAATCTTCCCACTTTGTTAGTCCCATAAGTAAGTACTGTGAGAGCTAGGTTTTTGAAGAACTGAACATCAGGTGTTTGTTTTGATTTTTATGCTCTAGGGCTGAACCCTGATTTACCCATTTGGACTTAGGCCTAGGTGATATGTTTCTTGCAGGCATCCAAGTGCACTATTCCATTTTTTCAGATGCTGCAAGACTCTTTTCTATTTTATGCAATCAGTCAGCCCACTGATATTTAAGGAAATGATGTACTGTCTTCCTATTGTGTATAAATCCTTTCCTTTTCAAGCAAATGTTATCTATTTTTTTCCTAATCCCCCCCCTCCAGCCGGGGTAGCACTGTATTATCTTGTTTCATACCCTGTTGGTCAATCTCTCTTGACTGTAAGAAGGTAGGAAACACGGCTGAGTTTCCCACCTCTGTAATTTTCTCCATCAGATCAACTCTTTTGGTCCCATTAGAGAAGTTTAAATGTAACATGTTCAACAGCATAAACAGGGCAACTTGTTTTTACAACTGTCAAAAGAAAAAACCCCTAAGAGCACCGATATTCTGAAAATTTAGTAGTCTGTGGGTCCCTGGGGAGTCAGGAGCAATATTTTTAAAAAGGCAAGAGCAGCTGGAACATTAATGTAACTGGCCAGGATTTGATGAAAAGATGTCAAGTATTTGCAGAGATGAAGAAACAAGGTTCACTCTATGGAGATTACTTTTCTAATTTCTGGAAGCAGAATAAGACTCTCATTTCTCTACCTGAGGTAAACAGTGACTTAGTTTGTTTGAATGTTTCTTCTTTAAATAAACAGTTACACCAAATTCTTTACTCTTCTCAGGTTTGCTCTTTTGGCAGATCGCTGTTTGTTTAGCCAGCATTACGGTTGCTTTTACACGGAAGTGTGATCCAACGCCTGTTGCAGTTAATGGGAGTCTTTCCATTGTTTTCAATGCCCTTTAGCTCAAACCCAAAGTTTGGTTTCCAAAGGAGGCATGTGGCTTAAATACTATGATTTGCTGACATATATGGGGTGCATGGCCACTCACCCCAGGTTTGGCAGATTTTTCTACCGTCATCTGTGGGTTAAAGCTTTTGGAATCTAGTTGTCCCAGGAGATGCAGTTGTATATATGCTGGCTGCACCTAAGAGAGGGCACAGTCAGACCTCCAGGTGAAGTTTTTTCTCCTTTCAGTTATTCTGCTACTTAATTCCCAGATCATATAAACAACTAATTCTTTGAGCATTTGCCAAGCTCTGTCCCCTTTATCAGCACTCAGACATCTGCACAGTTTTTGATGCTCCTGAGGATTATAGCACTACGCCAACTCCTTTTGCCTTACCTTTTTCCACAGTCCTGGGAATTCTGCGGCTCCTTGTGAGAGCCATAGATTTCTGTACTTGTGCTCTGTGGCCCTGTAGAGAGAGTCACATTATATTAGTTGATGTTTAAGGAGTATGCTACACAGTATTTCGCTGAATATGTATCCTACTTTCAATGCCGACAATGCTTTGAATTACATTTAAAAAAAAAATCATTGATGTATGTGTCATTTTTTAAAGAAAGAAAATGTGGGCGTGAAGATGACCTGGGGAGAAATCCTGGCTCCACGGAAACCAATGGCAAAACTCCCATGGACTTTAGAGGGGCCCGGAGTTCACCCTTGGAGAACTCCTGTGCAGGGATCTTACCTTAACCAAAATTAAAAGCTCTGCTTGCTTTTCAGAGCAGATGGGAGTTTTGCCATTGACTTCAGTGGGGCCAGAATTGCACCCAGAATTCCCAAGGGATGACTCGATGCAATTAGACAAATATTGGGTCAAATTGAAAAACAACTCGTGCCAGGACAGGTAAAGTACACTGCCCTCCATGAGCTAAGATCACTGTGTGACAGCAACTGCTCATGCCTGTAGAAGGCGGTGCTGATCTTCCTGTCCCAGTAGCAGCTTTAATTCTCCCTAGGAATTCCACTGTGGGAAGTGGTTGAATTGGTGCTCTGCTAGTTATGCCTCCCTTTTGTCCAGCACCACCCACTTTTGGGGCTGCACTTGCCCTTTACCCATTCTCACACATCCTCTGCATGAGGTTGCGGCACTTTCTGCCAGTACTATCTGGTCCCCTGGCAGAGTTTCCACCACCAGGGTCCTCAGCCAGAGTTTATGCCTATATAAACTGGGGGTGGAGGAGGTGAATTCAATTCATTGGACCTGCTTTCATACTGCATCACTCCAGCGTTTATATCAGTATAATTCCATTGAAATCACTGGTGGAGGACAGTAACAGTGAACAGCCAGGCCCACTGTATAAAAAGTATTTTCAGCTGTTCTTCATTGCAGTGTAACAAGAACATCCTTTATTCATCCACTGTATTTTTTGTTTCTTACCAGTTTCATTATTAGAGCAAAAGGATGTGAAAATGGAAGTCCAACCACATAGATGTTAATACAATACAGGTGAAATGGCAGGTAAAATGGAGGTGAAAGGGCTCAATCTGTGCAGTGCTGAGCATATCTTAAGAGATGCTGAACCCACTCAACTCCCATTGAAGAGGATGCTCAGTAGGATTTAAGGGTGCTCAGAATTTCTCAAGAGACACTCGGCACCTTGCAGGATGGTGTCTTAAAAGGGTGAAGAAGCAATCAGCAGAACAAATATACATAAAGACACACACATTTAGGGCACGTCTAGCTTAGGAAGAGATGCTGGGGTTAGCCAACTGACATTTTCCCTATTGTAGATGGACAGTAATTCATTTAAACCTCTGTTTGATCAAGGTCAGAAAAAGGTGATGGTTAAGACAAGGTTATAAAACATGTTTGTTAACACAGACTGCTTTTTCTAGCCTAGGTAAACCCTTAACAGAGAGAGCTGCTTTATTGGGACAGCTACCAGGGAGCTGACTTAATTTAAAATAGTGAATGACAATGATTGCTGCTGCAATGGGACATTGCAAAAAATATCATGCAATGAAGATGCATGAGACAAAGGAGTTAGATGTGGTTTAATAAGATGCTAAATAAGTATGAAATTTTTAAACATCAGTCTCTTAAGTTCAGAAGTTTCCAAATAAAGATTATGGGTCTAAAGGAGTTGCACTTTGCATTGTGAGCAGCCAGCTAAACTCCCTCAGGCTCTTTGCCGAGTAAGGTACTACAGAGCATGAGAGAATCTGGCCCTTAGCTCTTGACATTTCTTTGAAAGCCCCGTACAAAGTGCTAAATGTTACTAATACTATATTTGAGTGCATCAAAAGTAGGAACCTCACAAGGAAGTCAATGAGTTTGCTAAGAAATAAAAGGGGATAATCAAAGGGGTGAAGGAGGTTTGCAGAGAAGATGATGCGTGATTTCTTTGCTTCCCTCTTCACCCCAAAGGATGATGAGGGATCAGGCTATCTAGGGTTACTCTTCTCAGATGTTGATGGTAAGGCATTGCCAGATGCAGAGATGTTTAAAAAAACAAAACAAAAACAAACTGATAATGGGATGACTTGAGGGACTAAATGCTAATGTATCACCAAGATTGGGTGGCAGACACCTGAGAGTTCTGAAGGAAAGAGCTAAAGACCAAAGTAGATGACCTACTAAAATTATGCAATTTATCACTAGAAACACCCACTATATTGAGAACTGGAAGCTGGCCAAGGTTGTACGCATTTAATTTTTTTTCAAGTACTAAGTGTGATTCCTGGAATTAAACTGTTCAACCTTACGACAAGGAAATACATTACAGAAAAAATATTATAAATGTTAGTACCAACCAGCAGAATTTTTATAAGTGGAAATCACATCTCGCTCCTCTGCTAGAATTCTTTCAAAAAGAAAACAAAATAGTGGATAAATGAGAATCCTGTGGGCTTTCAAAAGGCTTTTGATAAAGTCCAACACAAGAAGCTATTGAGGAAACTTGGCAAGCTTGGGGTGAAAGGTAAAGTCCTGTCATGGATTAAAAACTGTAAGAGATAAGAAGCAAAGAGTAGGAACAAATGGTCAGTTCTAAGCAATGGAAAGAGATTAATAATAGGTTGCTCCAGGGACTAGAACTCAGACTGGTGTTGTGTGTATTTATTAATCGCTATCCAGGAGGCAAAGACAAACTGATGACACAAATTATTCAGGACAGTCAAGACCAGGACGAAGTACTAGAAACTCTGGAAAAAACTAATTCATGGTCCAATCTTGCAAGGGAATTGAGAGCACTCTGGATGCCTTAGGAGGTATTCTGCAGCATGGGGCCCTAAACTAGGTAATTGGGCAACATGATGGCAAATGAAACTCACTGTAGACAAATGCAAGGTAATGGCTTCAATGGGGCTATGAAAATTTACACCAACTGAGAATCTGCCTCTAGGAGTCACTGCTGGCAGCTCAGTGAAGACAGCTGGTCAGTATGTAGAAATTAATGAAAAAAGCAGTTATACTAAGATAAAGTTAGGTAAAAAGGTTCCTTTCTAGGATAGAGATGGAGTGAATATAGAAAATAATATAGGCCATTCTATAACATGGTAGTATAGACTCACCTACAATATTGCGTCCAATCTGAGCAAAATTTCCACAGTGGAGTTGCCTCTGTTTACACCAGAGCTGAAGTAGGTCCCTGATCTCAAAGAAGACGTAGCAGAAATTGAGAAGGTACAGAGAAGATCAAGGCAAGTGACTAATGGAAGAGGAGGAAAGTTGACAATCTTTTTTATGAGGAGAGTAAAAAAGACAACTTATGATGGATTTAATAGAGACAGAGTATATCGAATTCAGGATGGCACAGAGAAGGCCAAATGGACACTCCTATCTACCCTTTCCCCTGGTACAAGACATAGAGGGCACTCTAAATTAAAAGGCAATAAACCAAACAAGAATACAAGGAAGTACTTATTTACACCAGATAATTAACTTGTGATTAACCATATAATTAACCTGCATAACCTGCTCATAGACTTTAAGGCCAGAAGGGACCATCAGGATAATCTAGTCTGACCCTCTGTACATTGCAGGCCACAGAACCTCACCCACCCACTCCTGTAATAGACCCCTAACCTCCGGCTGAATTACTGAAGTCCTCAAATCTTGATTTAAAGACTTCAGTTTACAAATAATCAACCTTTACACTAGTTTAAACCAGCAAGTGATCAGTGTCCCACTCTACAGAGGAAGGCAACTCCCCTCTCCCACCAGGGTCTCTGCCAATTTGACCTGGGGGAAAATTCCTTCCCAACCCCAAATATGGTGATCAGTTAGATTCTGAGCCTATGGGCGAGAGCCACCAGCCACACACCTGGGAAAGAATTCTTGTCGTAACTCAGAGGCCTCACTATCTATCGCTCCATCTGTGGCCATTGGAGATATTTGCTAACAGCAGTCGTGGATGGCGCATAAGCCTTTGTAGGCAGTCTCATCATACCATCCCCGCCGTAAACATATCAAGCTCAGTCTTGAACCAAGTTAGTTTTTTTGCCTGCACTGCTTCCCTTGTCCTGTTTCAGAAATTCACTCCTCTGATGGTTAGAAACCTGCATCTAATTTCAAGCCTAAACTTATTGATAGCCAGTTTATATCCATTTGTTCTTGTGCCAACATTGGCCCTTAACGTAAAAAACTCCCTCCCTCTATATTAAGAGAGTCTATGAAGTTAACTAGGGACTTCACTATTGCTATTGATTTTATGTGGAAGATACTCAAATACTGTGGTAATAGGCAGCAGTATAAAATTCCAAGTTAGTCAGGCCTGGTCTACACTACATGGTTAGGTTGATGCAAGGCAGCTTACATCAACCTAGCCGTGGATGTGTCTACACTTAAATTTTGCTCCTGCCAACATAACTCCCCCACTACGCTGACTTAATAACACCAGCTCCCCAAGCAGCATAGAATCAAGGTTGATGTAGTTAAGTTGACGGAGTGTCAGTGTAGACACTGCATTACTTATATCAACTGTTACTGGGCTCCAGGAGCTGTCCCACGATGCCCCGTGCTGACCGCTTTGGTCACCGTTGTGAACTCTACTGCCCGGGGGCCAAGTGGACAGGAAGCTACTCCTCCCCTTTAAAGTCCCGTGAATTTTTGAAATTCCTTTTCCTAGTTGCCTGGCTTGGCGAGCACACCTAGCAACTCCCCATTGTTGTGTGCAGCTACACTCTGCAGACACATTCCTGCCAGGTATTGGATCTCCTGGGCTTGTGGGGAGAAGAGGCTGTGCAGGCGCAGCTCTGAACCAGCCATAGAAATGTTTCAGAGTAGCAGCCGTGTTAGTCTGTATCCGCAAAAAGAACAGGAGTACTTGTG
This sequence comes from Trachemys scripta elegans, assembly GCF_013100865.1. Taxonomy (NCBI): domain Eukaryota; kingdom Metazoa; phylum Chordata; order Testudines; family Emydidae; genus Trachemys; species Trachemys scripta. Next base: position 121,705,103 of record NC_048302.1, read on the forward strand.
GCACCTTAGAGACTAACAAATGTATTTGAGCATAAGCTTTCATGGGCTACAGCCCACTGACATCTACGAACAGATTGGTCGGGACATGCAGGAGTAGGGCTACAACAGGGACCAGCAGCAGTGATGCACGAAAGCCAAGGAGCTGTGGTAGGCATACCAGTAGACAAGGGAGGCCAACAATAGATCTGGTGCAGAGCTGCAGACCTGCCGCTTTTACAAATTGCTGCATGCCATCCTTGGCGGAGACCCCACCGCCACCACCCCCAAGAGCTCTGTGGATTAGGGTTGCCAACTTTCTATTTGGTGCAGGTTCTGGGGTGGGGCCAGAGATGAGGGGTTTGAGGTGCAGGAGAGGGCTCCAGGCTGGGGTAGGGGATTGGGGTGAAGGAGGGGGTGAGGGCTCCGGCTGGGGGTGCAGGCTCTGGGATGGGGCTGGAGATGATGGTTTTGGGGTGCAGGAGAGGGCTCCAGGCTGGGGCAGGGTGTGGAGTGTGGGAGGGGGCTCTGGGCTGAGGCAGGGGGTTGGGGGTGTAGGAGGGGGTACAGGTTATGGGCTGGGGGGTGCAGGCTCCAGGGTGGGGCCAGAAATGAGGGGCTCAGGTGCAGGAGGGGGATCTGGGCTGGGGGGTGGGCTGGGCTCTGGCTGGGGGTGCGGGCTCTGGGGTGGGGCGGCACTTACCTCAGGTGGCTCAGGGGAAGCTGTGACATGGCCCTCTGGTTCCTAAATGGAGGCGTGACCACATGGCTCTTTGCACTGCCCACTCCTGCAGGCACCGCCCCCTCAGCTCCCATTGGCCATGGTTCCTGGCCAATGGGAGCTGCTGAGCTGGCGCAGGGGCAGTGTGCAGAGCCCCCGTGGCCATCTCTCTGCCTAGGAAACAGAGAGAGAGGCCAGCAGCTTCCCGGGAGCCATGAGGAGCCGGCCAGAGAACCTGCCTGCGCCGCCAACCTGACTTTTAACGGCCCGGTCAGCCATTCTGGGGGTTCCGGTCGAAAACTGGACACTTGGCAATGCTACTGTGGATACTTTGGAAGAGCGAGTCAGAGACCCCAGTAGTGAACAGTGAGGAGGAGGAGGGACAGGTGAATGGGGGATCCAACTACCCAGTAAGTCAGGACATGTTTTTTACTCCAGCACAATCCAGCCAGTCCTGACAGAAGAGCATAGGCAAGCCTGATGCAGGAGAAGGAACTCTGGTAAGTCTGCAGTTTGCTTTGAAATTACAGGGCTGGAACCCCCAATGTAGCAGGACACAACTGTTGATTTACTCTTTTTTACTTGTGTTGGAAGAGATAGTGAAGCAACCAAGATGGGTAGAGTCAGGGCCGGCTCCAGGGTTTTGGCCGCCCCAAGCAGCCAAAAAAAAAACAAAACCCGCAATCGCGATCTGCAGTGGCAATTCGGCGGAAGGTCCTTCGCTCGGAGCGAGAGTGAGGGACCGTCCGCCGAATTGCTGCCTAATAGCTGGACCTGCCGCCCCTCTCCGGAGTGGCTGCCCCAAGCACCCGCTTGCCAAGCGGGTGCCTGGAGCCGGCCCTGGGTAGAGTTGCTATCTGCTTTTCATTCCCTCTAGAGTTAGGCAGAGGAGGCCACATGGAGCAGTTTATGTGCACTGGGATGTCCTGTGAAAACTTCACAGAGATCTCAATGAAACTTTCATGGAGGTACTCTTCAATCCTCTGCCGAAGGTTTCTGGGGAAGGCTGGCTTATTTTTTCCACCGCGGTAGGACACTTTCCCAGGTCCCTCAGCAATTACTGCAGCAGGTACCATTGCAGTACACAGCATATGGGCCTGGGCAGCACCAGGATGCCAGCAGCAGCTGTGCTTGCCACTCTCTGCTTTTGTTACCCTCTGGAGTGAGATATCAGCTAAAAATCACCACTGCCTGTGGAAAGCAGGGCTGGTATTCAGTGCCATTGCCCTATACACATATACTGATGCCTGTGAACTATCCCCTCCTCATTTCCCAACCCCCAAGGGCCATACTCACAATGGCTGCTGCTGTCCTGTATCAGTCCCAAGGAGAGGTGAGAATGTAGTCATCACAACTTTCTGGGAATCAAAGGGGAATGAGCTCAGTATCCTAAGTTTTGATTTCTGTCATGAATACACTGACAATGGTACATCTGTGTGTTGTATCTGCACCTGCTGGCATTGTGGCCTTGAGGGTCTACTCCCCCATACTTGCAGAATGCCTGAGCCAGATAAGGAGGAGTAAAAAGATGACTCAGGATGACATGTTCCAGGAGATCCTGCAAGCCTGTGCTGCATCAGAGAACGAGACCAGGGCCTGGAGGATGACCCTTGCAGACAGCATGGAGAAGGAAAGAGTGGAGAGGAGAAAGGCCCAGGAGTCCAAGCAGGAAAAGGGAGAGGGAGATGCACCAGGACATAATGGGGTTTCTTAGGCAGCAAACAAATGCTGCAGAGTCTGGTGGACCTGGAGGTCCAAGATTCCTGTGCTTGCCTTCTTCTGCAGCCGATACACAACTAAATATCAGGACCTTCCTACACCTCCCTTTTACATTCAATGTGACATCCAGGGCTGCTGCATGTCCCCTACCACTCCACCCTGGGGGACATTAAAGGCAATCACAGCTACTCATACACCAACCATGTCTTTCACAGTTCAGTGTATGTGTACTTGAAATGGACACGGCTGTTCTTTCCCCTTCATAAGTTGTGTTCCCTTAATTTATTAAGTTTACAAAGTTCTAACTATTTTTTATGTGCCTGGTTCATGTGACAGAACAAAATTCTATTTTTGGAACATGATTTATCTTTATTAGTTCACAACATAAGTTGCCTGGTCTGAGCAGGTCTGACGCCCACCAATTTCCTGTTATTTCATTTTGTCACAGAACCCATAACATCATTTTCAGACAATATTAATAGGTACAGTGGCAATGTAATATTCCTACACACACAGCACTCACTGAAAGATTCATACCAGGCTGCAAAAGATCAAGACCAGGTAGAGCACACTAGAGCAACACACACTATTCTGGCTCACCGTTAAAATAGTCCTTTAAAGCCTCCATGAGCCATATAGCTCCGCGTTGAGCTCTTCTTATAGCCTTTGTATCAGGCTGTTCAAATTCAGCAGAGAGCTCCTCCACCCTGGCAGAAACTTTTCCCCCCTTGCTTCACAGATATTATGCAGGACACAGCAGGCAGCTAAAATTACCAAGAGCTTTTTTTTCACTGAGATCCAATCTTGTAAGTAGACAATGCTGGCAACCCTTCAAATGACCAAAGGCACATTCAACTGTCATTCTGCACCTTCTGAGCCTGTTTTTGAAACGCTCCTTGGTGCTGTCAAGGTGGCCGGTGTACAGCTTCATGAGCCATGGGAGCAAGGGGTAGGCTGGGTCTCCCAAGATCACTACTAGCATTTCAACATTCCCAATGGTAATCTGCTGGTTGGGGAAGAAAGTTCCTGGTTGTAGCTCTCCTGTGTTCCTGGTGACAAAATGGCTGATGTTGGTATGGAGGGTCCCATGCTTTTCTTGGCAGGGGGGCTAGGACACCACCCCTTGTCCCTGCTCTTGGGGTGCCGAAGGCCCTGCTAGGGGCCCAGTAAGGTGGTAGAGAAGGGAAGCAGGGAAGGGGTCTGGGTTTGCTCCCCACTCTGAGCCCCAGCTCCTCTCAACCCCTGCAGGTTTCTTACCCTCTTCCCCCTTGGGGAGGTTAACCCTCGGTCCTTGATGCTGGGGAAGGTTTTCTGTTCTTTCAAGTCTCAGCAACACACCTCCAAACTCCATTCCTCTCTCCTTCCTCACACACCCTGACTGCCTGAAGCAGGGGGTTTTATTAGGTTCCTAACAGAGCTTTAATTGACTACAGATGCTCCAATTAACCTGTAGTAACCTTTCCTAGTCTACAGGGAACCACGCCTTAATTAGCCTAGGGTTTATATATCTCCCCTCCACCACTCTCCCACTGCTCCCCTGGCCGTGCTGTATCACATCCTAAAGATGCATGCATCATGTACCTTCCCTGATCAGCCCATACTGATGTCGGTAAAGCATCTCTGGGGATCCTTCAGTGCTTGCATTACCATAGAAAAGTAGCCCTTTCTGGTGCTAAAATAGGGATGTGTATGCCACCTATTGCTCCACCTCAGTTTGGGAACCCCATTGCTTCAAACCCATCCACTAGGTGCTACATATTGCCCAGAGTCACAGACCTGCATAGGAGGAGGTGATTAATGGTCCTGCACACTTGCATGACAACTGCCTCTGCAATGGATTACCCGACTCCAAATTGATTCCCGACTCACCAGTAGCAATCTGGCGTTGCAAGTTTTCATGGTACAATCGCTGCTCACGTCTCAGCTGTCGGCGTGGCTCTCATTTTGGTGTCCCCATGCTGGAGGACTGGGGCAAGTCTGGCACACAGAGCCTGGAATGTGGCCTTGCACATCCAAAAATTCTGCAGCACCTGCTTGTCATCCCAAACCTGCATGACAATATGATCCCACCCCTCAGTGCTTGTTTCTCAAGCCCAGAACTGGTGCACCACTGTCTCCAGTTGCTCCTTGAATGCCGCCAAGAACCTTGAATTATTTCTATGTCCCACAGCAATCTAGGTTCCAAGGAACCATCATGTTCCCCGCAGCTCCGCAAATACTGCAGAATGAGGTGCCCTGTGCTTGTAATGCTCATGACAACTATGTGGAACTCTGCAGGCTTCATGCTACTGTCAGAGATGGGGGACAGCAAGGAGAAACACACAGGTTTGTGGGAATTTTGAAAAGAGGCATGAAATATTATGGGATTCAGATGAAATTATGGGATAGAGAACACTGCATTATGGGAAGTTGAACCCTGGCTCCCAGTGCGACTTGTTTTGGACCCATGGGGGGGCTTTGCAAAAACTTCAAAAAAACACCCAGTGCTGGATGGTGGTGAGTTGCATAGTGGGATAGCTACCCACTGCACTCTGCATCGATATAAGCGCTCCTGGTGAGGATGTACACTGCCAACACAAGGAACATAGTGTGCACGTGCACAAGTGATGTAATAACTGTGGCGGCTGTATGCTGACGTAACTTATGTCGACATAATTTTGTAGTGTAGAGATGGCCTCAGACTTAGGGTCCTAACTTACTGAGGCATTTTTGAAAATTTACCCTGAATATTTGTATTAGCAGCTTGTCCACTTTATTTTTCAGTTTCTTCAGAACTCCTATGTGTATCCCAGGCAGACTTGTGGACTCGTTGTTCTTTAACTATTTTTATTCCAAACCTTTGTCTTTCAACACTGCAGTCTTTGACAGTGCATTTTTAGTAACCGAAAAGAGTAGATATGCCTCCAACATCCAATTATCTTTTCTAATTTCCATTTTACATTGAACCTTCCACAGTTTTATGCCTTTTTCTGTTGATCTCACTTGGGCTGGATTTCCATTTTCTGATGGATGATTGCTTTGACTCAGCCAACCTTGCCCTTTAACCATCCTGAATTTTTCTATTGTCTTTGTAAAGGGGTTCACTCACTGCAGGAGCACCATCACAGTCTTCCTGTTTTCTTTTTTGTTTAGAAGTATTGGCCACCCTTCTATGACTCAGTTATGGCATACTTAAGTAATCTATATGCTGAGTCTAAGGGTGAATTACTGGCTCTGTTAAATTCAATGGGATGTTACCATTGATTTCAATAGAGACAGGATTTCACATTAGTGTTCTTTATTTCCTCACTTTTGATTTAGTGTCTTTTTAACTAGCTTCTTTTTTTTTTTAACTCTATCTTTCTGAAGTTTAGTGTCACAATGTTAACTTTTGATATTATCCCTTCCCTAAAGACGAACTTAATTATACCATAGTGATCATCACTTAGGGCTAGGTCAGGGGTAGGCAACCTTTCAGAAGTGGTGTGCCGAGTCTTCATTTATTCACTTTAATTTAACGTTTCGCGTGCCGGTAATACATGTGAACGTTTTTTAGAAGGTCTCTCTCTATAAGTCTACGTTATATAACTAAACTATTGTTGTATGTAAAGTAAACAAGGTTTTCAAAATGTTTAAGAAGCTTCATTTAAAATTAAATGAAAATGCTGATCTTAGGCTGCCAGCCTGCTCAGCCCGTTTCCAGCCTGGGGTTCTGTTCACCTAGGCCTGCAGCGGGCTGAGCGGGGCCTGTGGCTGGGACGCCGGCTGGCAAGGGGCCGGCAGCAGGGACCCCAGACCTGGGATGGGGTTCAGGGCAGAGGGTGCAGGGCAGAAGGCTGGGTGTGGGGTGGGGTTCAGAGGTCAGGGCAGAGGGCAATGGGGATGTGGGGGGTTCAGGACAGAAGGCCAGGGGTGTGGGGGGGGT
>NC_048302.1:121716420-121791941 GCF_013100865.1 Trachemys scripta elegans
GGGGGGAGGTGCAGGGCGGACGGCTGGGGGTGGAGGGGGGGTTCAGGGAAGAGGGCTGGGGTGGGGGGAGGTGCAGGGCAGAAGGCTGGCTGTGTGTGGGGGTTCAGGGCAGAGGGCTGGGGGTATGTGGAGGTGCAGGGCAGAAGGCTGGCTGTGTGGGGGGGTGCAGGGCAGAGGGCTGGGGGTGTGGGGGGGTGCAGGGCAGAAGGCTGGAAGGTGTGGGGGGAGGTGCTCGGCTCGTGAGGGTGCTCCCAGCCCCCTGCCATGAGCCGCTCATGGCAGGGGACTGGAAGGGATATGCCCTGTTCCACCCGCTTCCCAAAGGCCCGTCCCTACCTCTCTCTGCCTCCTCTACGGAGCAACGAGCACGCTGCGCTCCCACTCGCAAGGGCCATCGCCGGCAAGGAGGAGGAGGAGGAGGGGCCGGAATGCACCAAGTTGTGGGAAGAAGCAGGGGGGGGGAAGCTTGGCTGCCGCAGGACCAAGTTTCTGCCTCCTGCCCCCACAGGGGAGAGCGGTGGGCAGGGGACTGAGTGGGGCGGGGGCCGGGGTCCCCCCACATTGCTCTCCCCTGCGGAGGCAGAAGCTTGGTCCTGTGGCAGCCAAGCTTCCCTCCTCCCCCGCTTCTTCCCCCAGCGTGGCGCTTTCTGGCTCCTCCTCCTCTCACCGGGCAGGCAGCGTGCCACTCAAAATCGGCCGCGTGCCATGTTTGGCACACGTGCTGTAGGTTGCCGATCCCTGGGCTAGGTTTTCAAAGATGCAGATAGACACAGTGGATTTGCAAAAGCACCCAGGCAAGCTCCTATGGCCTGTAGAGTCAGGCACTTTATCTACTTAGGTGCCTACTGGGATTTTGAAAAGCACCTATCTGTATATTTGGGCACCTAAATATCTTTGAAAATCTGGCACTGCATGGCTAGTTACTCTTTCAGCCAACTCCTGTGTGTTATATTTAGGACTCAGTCAAGAATAGCCTCTCTTTTTGTGTGCTCTAGAATTAGCTGTTCCAAGACCTGATCATTTAACGTATCAAGAAATTGCTTCTCTAAAACTTGTCCCAATGTGACGTTTGACTTGTTTGTATGTGGGTAGCTGAAATCACCCATCATTGCCTTTTTTTAAAGAGACTTAGTTGGCTCTCTACTATCCCTAAAAACTGTTCAGTAAATATGCTTTTCCTCCTCAAGGGACTAGTAGTACAACCCTTCTAGTATATTTTTATTCTTACAACTTAGTGTTGCCAATTCTCATGATTTTATCATGAGTCTCATAACATTTGGGTTTTATCTTTAAGCCCCAACTTTGGGGGGCAACTGATTAAAGGAGAAACTTAAAAAAAAAAATCTGAGAAAGTTTCTAGTCCTCAAAGTTAAGGGGGGAAAACTTGAAAACATAAACCAAGAGTAGACTAAAGGCTCACAAATCAGGAGGCAAATAAGAAACACTCTCCCCCTGCCCACATTTAAAAAGTCTTGTGATTTTTAAGACTGTCTTGTTTTTGGGAGGCTTGACTCATGATTTTTGAATTCTTGATCTTGGCAATACTATAACTTGATATTTGCATCGATACAGATTCCAATGTGTCGTCCTCTCCACTCAAAATTGATGTAATCTAATTCTATGAAATCTCTCATGTATAGTACACCTCCCTCAGCCTGCCTTTCTGAATAGTTTATAGATAGCTTTTGCTTTATCACATTGATTTTTGTCATTCCACCATGTTTCAAAAAATCTCTGTTATATCAATTCTCTTTTCCACTGCCTGGCAATGGAATGCTAGTTCACCTACTTTTGCTTGGAAGGGTCTCATATTGGTAAATGGGGCATTTTATAATTATTTTTGGTCATGTGCTTATTTTTTACAACTAGAGTCCAAAATACTTATAATTGTTGTTTTGCAAAATTTGTAACTTTGGTTAAAAGTATCACTCTTCTATTTACCTTGTTACACATTTTTGCCTAACTGGAGCAGAGATATTAATAGAAAATAATGATAATCTCTGCGAAGTACAAATACTGTAAGATTTCGGTGCCAGTTTTCCTTGAGACTGAAACCACAGTCTCTCACATGGCATTTGTCTAAATGAACTCTTTGTAAGCAGCATGAAGCTACGCTGTAAGCCTATAAGCCTTCCCGGGGAAGTGCCAATACTATAACTATGTGGGAATGTAGGGCTGTGGCAGAATGAGGCCATGTTTCCAGAGCTGGTGTTTATTTATGTGGAGTGTAGCGATGTTCGTGTCCTAGAAGTATTTTAGAACAATGTTGAACTTTGTGTTTTGGTGGAAGGGAAAGTTAAAACAAATCCTCGTGGGGAACTCTTCATTTGAGGCTTCCTGACAACAACACGCCAACAGCAGCACTCCGGGTAGAAAAAATGATTGAGCACAGGAAAAGCTGACGTGGGAAGAAAAGAGGAAGTGAGATTCAGGAGGTCTGGGGACACAAATGGGCCATTCAGTATGACCATTGGACTCTTCTCCTTTACTGAGTAAACTGTTGCAGAGCCCAGCCCAAAGGGATTTATGGGCCAATCAGGGAAGTTCACTAGCAATAAGAGAAGTTAGTGGAAGTGACTGTTCGCAGTTCCTACGCAAATGTTTCTGCACCTCTGTGTCAGACCCTTCCCAAGAGAGTGCAAAAGGAACACAGAAGTGAAGTTTGGGGGGGAGGGACACTATCTAGCTTCATTTTCAGGGACCGGGTTCTGAAGTGGGTGCTAGTATTTCCAAACATGGCTGAACATCCATTTTTAATATGTGCACCATATTCTTATTCCATCAGCATTTCTGTGCAGCTATAGTTCTCCTTTAGAACATGAGCCTAAGCACGTTCCATTCATCCTGGTTTTCAGAGGACAATCCTCTATTTGAAAAATAGAAAAATAAACAACCCAGTCCCAGTTGACTGTAAGGAAAATGTGCAGAGGGAGTAAGAGAAATATATTTTAATGTGTACACTGTAGTTTTGGGATGTGCTCTAATTCCATTGTGATGGATACTATACAAGAAGATAGAGGCATCTATGAGTGTAAATATATTAATATTAAGGCCCAAGTTCAGCAAGGTACTTAAGCACCTGCCTAACTTTAAGCACCACTGAAGTCAATGGGAAGACTCACATGCTTAAAGTTAGGCATTTGTTTGAGTACCTTGCTGAATCAGGGTCTGGGAGCAATTTGTATTTTAAAATATAAAAATTGGTCTGTGTCCATCAAGTGAGTAAATAATTTGGATTTCATATGAAATGTTATATGCAGCCTAAAGGCTTAGATACTAGAATGATCAGTGTTATAGAAAACCTTCTAGAAAGTCCTCGTTGATAAACTGACACTTTTTCACTTAAAAGATTTTCTGGTAGAATGTCTGATTTTTAATATATTGTCTTAAAATTAATAAACACCTGAAAATTCACCAACATTTAGTTTCACAGTTATTGCTGCTAGAATCAAATACTTTGTGCAAACGGAACTTTGCAAGACTTGCACTCAGCATTCTATAAATACCGTTATTACCACGACAACAAAATGCTCATTCCTAAATTGGATGAAGTGAACTCTGATATTTAAAGTATGCTCTCTCTTCTCTTTTTGCCTGCTCCCTCTCTCCCTACTCTCACCATTCCTTACCCTCTGTTATACTCGATTATTTTTAGACCCTTCATCACACTGAAAGCATGGTGATAATAATTATATAGCCTAAATGTGTCCATGTTGGTATATAATCAGTGATGAACTGAATATCCCATCTTCTATGGATGTTTAAAACTGACTTGGGAAGCTCCTTTAAGGAAGAGATATATGTCACTCTTTATTGTTTGAGATGAATAACTAATCTGGTTGCAAAAGGTAGTGATCTCCCATTGTATAGTGCCTTTTATCTAGAAAGATCACAACAGCGCTTTACAACTGCACACACTCATCCCCCCACTGAAGTGCTTTGGAATGGAAGACAGCAGCCGTTTAACAGCAACACAAGAGTTTAGGATAAAAGGTGAAGAAAAACATCATGTTTAGTGAAACTTCAGATGGAATTTTTAAGTACAGTAGTCATCCTTGAATACTGCTCCGAGTGTTTAGCCAATATTTGGAATTTTATGGATTGTTTCCATTAGGAAGAGAAAATGATGATGGAGTCAAGTATTTTTTTGGTGCAATCCTATTTATCTACAAGGATTGTACACAAAGTCCTATTTCCCTAAAAAGAAGGAATCAAACAGGAGATTGAAGGAATACAATAAACACTAGGTAACATTCTCTAACTACCTAAGGCACTACAGGAATGTTTTAAGAGTGACTGTATAAGCAGAATGCAAGTGAAGGAAGAGGGAGATTGTAGGAGAGGGAAAGGAGAACTGAGGAGGAGAAGGAATCTGAAAATGCAGGCCTTCCCTTTGCTAATTACCAGGGTAGAATGCAGTACAGCATCGGAAGCCATTTTGCTGCAAGATGTGCCAAGCTGCACCTCAGCCACAATCCTTCCCATCAAGAGGTAAGCCAGGTTTCAGTAAAGTATGCAAGGACCATGGCTATGTGAAAATAGCTTGAAAAAAATGTAGGGATTGGAATTTTGTCTCAATGCCCAACTATGCCAGATCAGCTCTAAACCTGCTAACTTGATCACAGTGGCAAAGGCACGTGATCAACCCAGAGCTCGCTCATGTTCTGCCTATACATAATAAAAATGCACCTGTATTGACTTTATTAGTAACGATTCTAACCTATGTTATGTTGAAGAGCGTTAACTAGCTGCAGCAAAGTATTCTGAGGACACAGCCACGGCAGGTGTGAAGCTTAATAGGGTCTCAAATTTAGTCTCAATTTAACTCTCTCTCTCTCTCTCTGTGTGGCAGTCTTCGTTACAATGGGACTCAGCCCACAGAGCTATGCATAACCAAAGATCCCTTGTCAGATCACTCATTTCCAACCCATATGTTGGACAGCAATAAGATATTGCAGAGCTAATTCCAGTCTCACCCTGGTGTCAATTAAGATTAACTCCACTAACGTCAATGAAGGTATATCTGTGCAAAACCCATGTAAGAACTGACTCAGATCCTGATGTTCAGTTCAGCTAGCTCTGCGGTGTGATTATTTGATCAAACCCATTGCTTGCGCTCCAACCCAGAACACAGCTATTCTCAAACTAACAACCATTTAAGTGAAGTTCTGGGCAGCAGTAAATATATTTACATAACCAGTGGGCAGAAAGTAGTGCAACCACAACAAGCTTCTGCATTATTTCAAGTAAGAATAAGTGAAACTTGTGAAGTTTGTGGGGGGGTTTGCAAACTAGAGCTAGTTTGAGTTTGCAAAAGTTTTTTCTTGTGATTATGATAATGGAGTCTTTTCCCAAGGATCAATCTATTTAAAAAACGAATCCCCTAGCTAAAGGGAATACCCTACTATATATCTGGATAGAAATGCACCCCTTCCCGCCTACAAAGCTAGGCTGGCACAAGTGAATGTTCTGTATTGTGGTGATGGAGGCAGTAGCTTCTCCATAGCATAGGGTACGTCCAGACTACCCGCCGAATTGGCGGGTAGTAATCGATCTATTGGGGATCGATATACCGCCTCTCGTCTAGACGTGCTCCTGTCGACTCCGGAACTCCACCAGGGTGAGCGGCGGTAGCGGAGTCGACGGGGGAGCCGTGGCCATCGATCCCGCGCCATGAGGACAGGAGATAAGTCGAAATAAGATGCATTGACTTCAGCTATGCTATTCCCGTAGCTGAAGTTGCATATCTTACATTGACACCCCCCACCCCCACCCCGTGTAGACCAGGCCTAAGATTACAACCAGGTTCCATATTAAAGCCCTATTTTAATATTTCCTATTTCTGGAAAGTCTGAAAAAATATATTAAGCCATTTTTGAGTTTACATTCAAAACCTGGAATTTTGTCTAACATCCTTTTTTCTGCCTCTAGTTCAAAAAGAATTGTTACTGCTCCCTCAGACTTCCATGGAATTCAATCTCTGTCTAGTCCTGGGTTTCCTATAAATAGATTGTAATTAAGCATGTGTTTTTTGTTGTGGATAATTTGGATCCCAATTCTGTTCCCAGTGATTTTAGTGGGAGGTTTGTACCATTAACACCATTGGAGCAGGGTCCTTCGCTATTGCCCACATTTTAAAAAGTGGGCACCCAAAATTAATGGCCAACATGAGTCTGAGTTTTGGAGTTTCTAGATGCAGTTTTTGTGCCGTATGTGCATTCCATTTCAAGAGGGTAGGAAAGAACAATTTCAAGGACATCTGTTAGTGGCATGGTCACAAGCATGATGTGACCCGGGGCCCTCACCATCCCCCACCCTACCCTTAGGTATGCCAACAAAATGCAAATGAAATGGCCTGGAGCAACTTTGCAAATCCTTAGTTTTGCCTGTAAGCTAGAGGATTTTCTTTTGACTCTCTAGCAGACTGGGTTTCATTAAATCCACAGTCCATTCTTTAAATACTTCCATTTCTTTAATCAAGGCTTCAAATCTGCATTTTATTGATTCATTTTATTAGTTTTATTAATTAATTTAGTTGCACATTTCTGCTGTGAAGTATTTTCACACTTCAGAGAGTCTAGTGTATGCCATATACTTGGAAATAAGGGTCTCTCAGGTTTTTCGGAGGCAGGCAATGTTGGGAATTTCATCATTAAAAAAATCCAGTTGTTTCACCTTTGCCAGACACCTGCTCTGTTATTGCATCATGATATATTGTACCCATTTTTTTTTTTTAAGATGGTGAGGTTACACTGGAATGCGTTACCTAGGGAGGTGGTGGAGTCTCCTTCCTTGGAGGTTTTTAAGGCCCGGCTTGACAAAGCCCTGGCTGGGATGATTTAGCTGGGAATTGGTCCTGCTTTGAGCAGGGGGTTGGACTAGATGACCTCTTGAGGTCCCTTACAACTCTGATATTCTATGATTCTATGAGAGGAAAATGGTAAAAGGAAACTACAGCTTGCTATTGGTTTGAAAAGCTTCCCTCAGGTCCCACTCAAAATGTCTCTTCTGCTGACAACTCTCTAGTGCCCCCTCATGATTACTGGTGTTTGATAGCATGATAACAGCTTGACCTCAATGCTGTTACTCACAGGAGGAGTGTTACTTACATGCATACATGTAAAAAGCAACCGAGGGTCCTGTGGCACCTTTAAGACTAACATAAGTATTGGGAGCATAAGCTTTCGTGGGTAAGAACCTCACCCACAGGACCCTCTGTTGCTTTTTACAGATTCAGACTAACACAGCTACCCCTCTGATGCATACATGTGTTCAAGAGGGGGCCTTAAGAAACAAAAACCACCACAACCTTGCACGTCATCCTTTATACTGTGCTTACTAAAAAAATAAGTATGTTTTCAAGAAGTACAGTCTCCGTTATAGTCATAGGAAATCAAACAGCGTAGTACAACTGGTGATTCAGTTATCATTATTTAACATTTATATTGCAGTCGGGCCTAGAGACCAACCAGGTGGGGGCCCTGTTGTACTAGGAGCTGTACAAACATAGTAGATGACAGTCCCTGCTTTAAAGGACTATTAATAGTCATCATTGTTTTTATTGCCCAAAGAGACTCTAGCTGTTCACAGAAGACTTGGAAAGACCTGGAGTAAAATCCTGGCTCTCCAGAAGTCAATGGCAAAGCTCCCATTGACTTCAATAGGATCAGGATTTCACCAACGGTCCCTGCCCTCAAAAGAGCTTATAAAGTAAATTGTAGATACAATACAGCCAGTAGGGAACAGATGGGAAAGGAAAATTACAAGAACTGGCCCTAAGGTCACTCAGTTTAGGCACGTGCACAGCTTGGTGGTTAAGTCAAGCTTATGTGTGTGTGAAACAAAAAATAAATTCAAATCCCTCCTTGAGACCCACTGCATCGATGATGTCTGCGAGAAATCAGCCAGTTAACAATGGCTAGGGGAGCTGGTTTCAAATTTTCCATGTTGTTTCTCAGTCTCAACAAAAACAAAAAGGGATGACATTTTTGTGAAAATTTTTGAAAGAATTAAGTCTCTTTTTTTCAACCAGCTGTGATAGTTAGGCTGAGGGGCTGCTGGATATACCCGACCTGTATCCCTTAAAAAAAATGTTGGTAATGTATATAAAATATGTGATGTATAACAAATTGTAAATACTTTTTTGTTCCCCTGCCCACCCCAACCCTTCACATATTGCACCAACAAGCAAAATTAACAACATGGAACTATGAACATCCCAAACACTTTGCTTGTACATTGTATCCTGCTCTCATTTCTTTAGTCTGTTGCTTGTCCCTTTAGAGTGGAAGCACTTCAGGGCAGAGGCCATCCCTTGCTATGTATTGGATATGACCATGACACAAATCATCATTGTATAAGACAATGCTATTGACTCACTTACTGTGGGCATTGCAGAACAAGAAAGTCTTTGGGAGGGATTTCATTTAGGGACAAGCAGTTATGCACAGAACATCCTCCCAACTCTGGCCTGTCAAAGAGGGGACAGGGAAAAGGTGCAGAGATTGTGAGCAAAGTGAATGAAAGTGTTATCAAGGCTAGATTCGATTCAGACCCTATCCCTAAGAATGGTGATACTGTGATCAAAGGAGGGAGTTATGTGTGGGGGAAAAATAAATCAGGTACAGATTACAGGTGTATTCCATAGTACCCTGTCTGGATTACAATGACAAATAAATCAAACCATGGAAAAGAGAGCAAGGGTATCCTGAGTGAAAGGGCTTAATGTCATTGTAATCCAGACCTACCCAATTAAGAAAACTAAAACCCTGCCACTATATATGCTAATGAACTAACAATTGGTGACATTTTCACGTCCGACATATAGCAGGGTCATTTCAAATGAATCGTCTGAACTTTAAATTATCGCTACTGCTTTGCAAGATTTTGAATAATATCAGTGATGATAACTTATCTTTATCTGAAGTGAAGGGTGTTTCACTAATAACTAACTCTTGTTAACCTGCAGAGAGCAGTGTGTGTCTGAATACATTGTTCTTCAATGGAGTCATGTGCTTGGGATGTGAAACACGCCTTTTGTCCTTGTAGTCCATGATGACTCCAGCGTTATAAAAATCTGTGCTTTTTGCACCAGGAATGCAGACATGCCTACTCAGGTTTGCTTCTAAAGCCATTTTGGGAAATTGACGACTTGCTCACATAGAAGTGATTTGTGTTGTGTTTGCTTAATGGGCCGAGACACTGAAATAGCTTTTGCAGTGGAAGTTTATAGAACAGTACAGTGGCTGTGCTAATGTGTCTATAACCATGGCAGAAACAGTCCCCTGGGTCACTCGATGAGCTTTTCTGTCTTTGCTGAGTTTGCCAGTGAGTCTGGAGAAGGAAGAACAGATAACACAATGGGAATAATTAAGTAGGCCTGAACTGTAGGAAGCTAGAAGGAAAGCACTGACAAACTTAGCGGATAACAGAAGCAATAGCTGAAAACCGTTTGCTGCTGCTGCTGTAGTATAGAGCAGACAGCTTCCTGGGGAAATGCCTTTAAACAGACAACGCAGTAAAGGAGAGAGGCACTGAAGGTAGACCACAAAGAATTCCACAAACTTCTTTTAGAAAAATCAATACTGATGTATATAGCAAGATGACGAAGTGGGAGATTTAGAAGGTAGAATAGGGGAAGTACACATTGGGTATAGGGTTCTCCTGTCTTTTTATCCTGCAGACCATCTTCGGTCATCTCATAGACTCATCTGTCCTCCCAACAGCCCAACCCCTTCCCTGCTTGGCTCTCAAGATATTTCAGAGTAAGAATATGCAAAAATCTTGTAAAAGGAGAATCACTGCAGCAGGCCAGTCATGGGAAACCAGGCAATGACTTGCAGAAACCAATAAGTTTGAGAAAAAGTTACACTCTCTATATCACAAGCTAGTTGAGAGAAAGAAATAAGAGCTGAATATGGGCCTGGGCCTGCAGCCCTTACTTATGGGAGCTGCACCACTGGGCCAAATTTTTGTAATTCCATATACTTGGTGGAATTATAAGAGAGATTAATTTGGGCCATTGGTTTCAATGGGGCTATGTTTGTAAGGGCTGCAAGAGTGGTTCCTAGAAAGCAGATTGAAAGGGAGTAAAACGAAACAAAAATAACTTAAAATCTGCAATGTTTAAAAAGCAGGTAAAAACAAGGAGCATACACATTTCGTTATTGGATCCAGTCCAGTATTCTACTTCTGCACCAGATGCTTCACGTGAAAATGTAAGAAACCGCATGGGGTACAGCTATGGAATAACCTGTCTGTAAAAGGGTGGCCTGCCCCTAATTAGCTCTGCCCAGCTACATGTGGGCAGGGTTGGATCTAAGAAGGAAGATCATCAGCAAGGTGCTGACTGTGGAAAAGAGTGGCCGAGCTGGGTTGTGGCTGGAGAGGAGAACCACAGGAGTAGCACTAAATACTGTGGCGGACCATGGAGCCAGGACCAGGATCCAGGGGAGTCTTGGGGCCAGTGTTCCAGAAAAGGACTGGGGAGCTGAAGAGGAGCCCAGGAGAGACAAGAGGCTGAAGCCCAGTGAGGGGTAGAAGATGTTTCACTAGTGCTTAATTTGGTTTGTAGTTTTGAGTTCTACTGAGGGGCCCAGTTAGAAGCCCTGGTTACTCTGCAAAAGAAGAATGTGATTCAGTTAAGTTCTGTTTGATTTGTTGCTGGCCTCGGGGGGAGCTGGCTGAAGGGGCTTTGCAGAGGCCCGCTGGGAGAAGCTAGCTTGCAGCCTGGCCAGTTACAGCTGAACTTGGATACCCCAGAAAGGGTGAAACGCACTAGCCTGGCTTGGCCAGAGGGCCAAGTTACTTCTACTGTGGGAACTGACTGAAAATCGTAAAGGGAAACTGAGGCAGAGCACCGCAACACCAGGTCTGCAACACCAAGTTTTGCACCAGCAGGTGCTATGAGATGAGGCATCACATGATACTGTCCCTAGGGAAAGATTCTTCCTAATCCCCATCAATTAGGCTAGAACCTTCTGAAGTTTATCAATGTCTTTTCACATCTTCACTAAATCTCACTGTTCTCTTCCTTCTCCAGCATATTATTCAAATTAAATACCAGGCCTAGTATGAAACCTTGGGGTTGGGGGTGTCACTATTAATCTTTTGGATCATGAAAATTGACTATTTTATTCCTCTTTTTGTTTTCTCTTTCTTAGCCAATTTCTAATCCATGACAGTATTTTACATCTAATCCTAGGACTAGTCTTGGCAGTCAATTTTTATTTCTTTATAATTACAACAGATAATATTGATGTTTATTTTTAAGCTTTTATTTGTTTTGATTTAAATGTTCACGGTTTCACAAAAGTATGAGTTTTAAGCATTTTTCAATTTTTATTGATTTAAACTTTCATAGTTGCGGGAAATTACGGGGGGGTTCAGACAATGGAGGGGATAATCCAATATTAATTAATGACAGCACATGATGAAATTCAAAAAGTTAAAGCTTCATAACCATTAAAACAAATATCCAACCTCATAGGTTAAAAGATACAGAGTAAATATCCTTAAATCAAACTCTAATAAATTCTCAAGCAGCATTTTTCTTACTTTGCCTATCTGTAAATTTTGATTATCAATGGAAATATTTTTCATCAGTTTGTGTGTGTTTGGTGAAATTGACATTTACTAACATTTACTAATAAAAATCTAATTCTTCCAAGCCTACCTCTAACTATTTAGTTTCCTTAATTCCTCTTAAATGCCATTTAAAAAGTCCCTCGCAAAACCCCAAATAAATGATGTCTACTATTCCAGCAGCATGCCCAAAGAAGTCTAGTAGATTAGAGAGGCACCCTTGTTTGTCTCCATTCTAACATGTTCATCTGGGTTTTTCTGGTTTTGATTAATTTCAACCGATATATCTGGTGCTAAAGAAAAACTCACTGGTCTGCAGACAGATACAATATTTGTTAACCTCCAGGTGATTTTACTGAGACACAGCATACTTTGTTAGCATCTGAACTGCTTTATTCTTAATTCCTTCAGTATTCTTTAGGTATTTACCATACAGTCCGGGTGACTTGTTGCTCTTTAGTTTGTTCCAACTCCTCTTCTTTGGATACCAGTGTCTGACATCTTTATCACCTGATAAAAATAGGTCCAGGGCAGTAGCTCCCAGCATTCTCAGTGGTGAAGCCTGACACACTGAAATAATGTAGCTTCCTTGTAAATCTTTTAATGCTCCTTAATTGCTCCATTTATGCCCTGGTAATCTAGGGGACCCACTCATTCTCTTGTAGGCTTCCTTCTTTTTATATAAAGAATAACTTTAGACATTTAATGTCTTTGGCTATTTGCTCATCAAATCTCTTCTTAGCCCTCCTAATCTCCATTCTGTGTTTTACCTGCCATAGTTTATGCTCATTTCTATTGGCTTCATTGGGGTTAGGTTTCTGTTTTCTGAAGGATGATACATATTTGGCTCAAATTACCTCTTGAATTTTGCCTTTGAGTTAGATGGAGTCCTCTTTTCTAAGAGTTATGGCTGTTAAACTGAGTGCATACCCCACACTTTAAAAATCTGAGCATGTTAAAGTCTGCATGAAGAGGTGATTCAGTTCCCCCAGTCTCTGCCTCTTAGGAGTGTCCAGTTACTACAAAGTGAAACTTCAATCTCTTAATGGTTGCTTGCCAAGGTGGACTAATTTGGGGAAATAGTTTCTCCGGAGAAGACACTTCCTTTGAACTGATAACGTTGAGCCAACACTCCTTTTTGAAGCGATCTTGAAAAAAATAGTGCATTCTTCTGCAGGATGGTATCAGTTACAGCTGAAACAGAAGCAAGGCTGAGTTCCTGGTAGGAGGTAAAGCCAATATAGCCTTTTATCACTCTAGTCTACAAGGAGGGAGCCCCACCTCCCACACAACCTCTAGTTTTTCACCTCTGCAAATGAAAACTGGGAAACTATTCTTGCCAGTTTGTGAATGTACTCTACTCTAACACTCTTTGTCATGCACACTAGTTTCTCTGTCTGGATGCACATTATAGAAAGAGAGTACAGGCTGGATAAAGCTACCTTTATACTGACCAAATGACAACATATGGAATATCCCAGGATCAAGCCTTTACCCCAGAGCAAGATCCGAAAACTAAAATCACTCTAGGGCTCACATTCATAATCACTGAACTTGTCCATCCTCAGGGAATCCCAGATACAAGAGTCAGAGAAGCACAGAAGGATTTATGAAGAGGCTGTGCTCCTGCTATAAAGACTTGTGCTAGATTGTTCCTTATGGCTTTGTGTTATAGACACCTCCATGTAAGGACCAAATTCTGTGTTCAGCAACAGGAATATTAATCCAGAGTAATTCCACTGAAGTCAGTGGAGTACGCTGGATCTATGCTGGAGTGAGTGAGGGCATGCATGAACAAATGCCTACATGATATAGCCTGAATGTCTACACAACCCTCAAGGTTGTTCCTCAATAGTACAGTCTCCCCAGCTTTTCTAGGCATGAGACAACAGTTTCCATATTCCTTTTTCTGACCAGTTACTGCATTCAGGACACCTCCATTCCCCATTGAATGGTTCTCCCTTGATATCATCACCTCAGGAGCACCTCTGCTGGTTTCTCACACGGCCATAAATAATGCAATCAGAGAGGATTATTGTAACACGTAACAACAGTATTTACAGAATGTGAAACGAGAAAAATGGGTGTGGAGAAAACATATTTGGCTGCAAATCTGCTGAAGTGTATTGCTCTTGGTTGGCTTTTGCTGCATCTTTGTCATAGACTCAGACTTTAAGGCCAGAAGGGACCATCATGATCATCTAATTTGACCTCCTCCATCATGATCATCTAATTTAAAGACTTCAAGTTAAAGACTGTGCCAGTGGGAGCTGCAGGGGCGGCACCTGCAGACGGGGCAGTGCGCAGAGCCGCCTGGCCGCACCTCCACGTAGGAGCTGGAGGGAGGACATGCTGCTGCTTCCGGGAGCTGCTTGAGGTAAATACCGCCCGGAGCCTGCACCCCTGAGTGCCTCCCGAGCCTCAACCCCCTGCCCCAGCCCTGATTTGCCCTCCAAACCCCTTGATCCCAGCCTGGAGCACCCTCCTGCATCCCAAACCCCTCATCCCCAGCCCCAACCCAGAGCTTGCACCCCCAGCCAGAGTCCCCCCCCCCCCCCCACCCCCTTGCCCCAGCCTGGAGCCCCCTCTCGCACCCTGAACTCCTCATCTCTGGCCCTACCCCAGAGCCCTCACCCCCTCCTGCATCCCAACCTCAATTTCGTGAGCATTCATGGCCCGCCATATAATTTCCATACCCAGATGTGGCCCTCAGGCCAAAAAATTTGCCCACCCCTGCTCTAGTAACTACATTTTTACTATTGGCCATTTCTAAACATTAGGCTTTTACCCGTTTTGCTCTTGCGTGGGAGAAGTGTTTTAATAATTTTGATAACAAGATTTTGCAAGACAGTTAAGATAACACTGTTATCGGGTACCTTCATGTTCATTGAGTACTCCTGGAACACTGACTGGGGGTGACTCAAATCACAAATCAAGGCAAGCGAGGGTCTTTCTAATGGCTGGATATCGGTAGGTAGCATTCCAGATAAATTCGTTCAGAACAAAGCTCCAATACGTGCATAATTTATGGCATGAGAATACAATGAGATAAATTAACATGGTGTTATCTGAATCCCAACATTTGTCATGCTGCATTACACAGGCTTTAAATAATCTTTCAGGATCCAAGCGAACATATTTAAACCCTTATTTTGAAAGAACTAGGACAGGAAACGAATTCTTTGTTTTGAGTCTTTTTTTTAAATGAATGGTTTCCATTCAAATTAAATCTTTAAAAACTCAGTTCTCTAGTTGCTCTTCTTTTTAAACTTTATATCACGTTTTTTGTGAAGCACATTGGTGCTTACGGAGAGTGATTTAAGTGACATTTTATAGGGGGACCAGCACTCAAATCACTGATCTGAATACCACCCCCACCCACTACAATTAACTCCTCAGCCAAGAACACCCCCAAAGTCAGAATGTTTGATGAATAGATTTAAATGGGAAAGATGCCACTCAGGCCAGCTCTATTAAATTTGCCAGACTGAAAAGTCTCACTCACTCTACTCAATTACAAAGTCATTTGTGAGGTAATTAGCTGCCTGATTGCCAGCACTGACCTTCAAAGCTAGGCAAGGCTCAAGCTGAATTGCCCAGATAATGCGCAGGAGAATAATAAAACAAAATAAACATTTTAAAATAATCTCTTCTCTTTATCTACTGAATTTCCCAACACTACCCTCATCAAGGAGCTCCTAAAGGCAATTTAAGTGTGTTTCTAAACTATCCTTTTCACTTAACTCAAGTTAGTAGGACTGCTTGGGATCTCACTTTCAGTATACACCAGGAGTAACTCCATTGCCAATGGAGCTACATGGCATAAAACCTCTGATCAGTCAGAATCAGTCCCGGTTTACTGGGGGTTTAAACATTCTCAGCACTTGAGGGACAGTGTCGTATGGATCACCATATGTTTCTTATGTTAACCCTATGGCTAGAAGTAGAACGGGCTTACTTGTGATTTCTCATTGCAGGGAAATTTCAATATTTTGAAATTTCTAGAAAACTGGAAATTCCAAGATAATTGTGTTTTGGAAACACCACCATGAAATGTAGTCTACAACAGCAGCCTGTTGCATCTGAAGAAGTGAGGTTTTTACCCACGAAAGCTTATGCCCAAATAAATCTGTTAGTCTTTAAGGTGCCACCAGACTCCTTGTTGTTTTCGTAGATACAGACTAACAGGGCTACCCCCTGATACTTACAGCAGCCTGGCAGCTGTTGATTGAAATCACTGTAATAGCAGTGAAACTGACAAGAATGTCCATTTCAGTCAGCAGCTCCCAGGGTGTATGGCTCTGGGGCAGCCCCACCCCACCCCACCTGGACTCCCAGCCAGCCTTTTCCCCAGGGCACCTGCTCCGGAGTCAGGTAGCGCAAGGAGCTAGCTTGCCTGGCAGTGTGAAAGACCTGGGATTTCTGGGATCCTAGTCTGCATGACAGGGCTCCCTTAGAACCATAGATCCTGGAAGCCCATTCCAGGACTTCCAGGTTCCTGGCTTTATGGCAAGGAGACTTGGGCTTGAGCTGGGGCTCTGAGAGCTTCCAGGCTCCCTGCCGAAGATCTGGGAATAGACTGCCAGCTGGAGCCAGGGCTCACGGGGCTGTCAGTCTCCCAGTTCCAGAGCAGGAAGCCTGAAACCCAGGCTGCAATGCAACAAAAAATAATGGAGCCCAAGCCATTTTGGGGTTGACTAACTGGCTTTTCTGATGAAGCTTTTGTCAAAAAAATTCTGCCCAGCTTTATTGAGAAGCTTTAGACTGAAAAGAGCTCTCTGCTCCCTCCAGTGATGAAAAGGGGAAAGTGCTGCCATAGATAGCTTCATTTGCATAGGCTGCCTATCCCACAATTCTCTAGTGACACTTGGGAGGTCCCCATAAGTGTACATGAATTTGGATTTTGTGAGGGTAGTAGGGTCCCAGAGCAGGTCAGTGAGAAAAAGAGCTCCTATCTCTTGGTGAAGAGCTCATTTCCAAGCAGCTAAGACTCTACTTGAGAGTTTAAAGTACTCCTCACCCATGGTGACTTTGTTGTGAGTAGAGGATGCAGAGGACTCTGCAGCAAGAGATGACATCAGTACTCAGGTGAGACCCTATCTACTGAGCAGTGTAATAAAAGGTGAATTACTAAGATGTTTAGGTGATGATGCTACCAAGTCAGACCAGGCAAGCAACTCCCTTGGGATTAGAGATAGACCTGACAAGAGGCACCTGGACTATTTCTACTTGCTGATCCAAACCAAGAATGGAGTTTAATAGATGGGCAAAGCATGTGGCCAAGAGTATGACCTGCAGGACATTCTTGCCAGCAGGTTGGAAGGGAGATAGACAGACTGCTACCAAGGGAGGTGGGTTTTTTACTCTATTTCCATATCTTTTCTGTTGCTGCTTTTTGCTGAGTTTATGACTGTGTTCCCTGGCCCTAATGAAGATTCCTTTGTTTGTAAATAGTCCCGGAGTATTTGTGAGTGAGGAAGATCTGCCTGTTAAGGGCATCCTGCGATGGAGTGTTTAGTTTTCCCCAGTTCTGGGTGGGGACTTAACCAGTTTAGTTATTAAGAGAAACCCTAGATACAGTACAAGCTGTGTTATCTGGCACTTTACCAACTGGAAAGCTCTATAAACCGACATTTCTGATCTTCATTGAAAGTCTGGGTGATAGGCCGGTTGGCCTGGGCCCAGCAGGTTCCCTATCTGGCTTTGCGTGGCCCCCTGGAAGCAGTGACATGTCCCTGCTGCTCCTAGGTGGAGGAACAGCCATGAGGGGTTCAGAGTTTGGGTGTGGGAGGGCTTGGGGCAGGGAGGTGGTGCACAGGAGGGGTTTCGGGGTGCCGGATCTGGGTGGTGCTCACCTTGGGCAGCTCCTCACAAACAGAGACATGGTTCCTGCTGCTCCTCGGCGGAGGCGTGGCTAGGCAGCTCTGTGCACTGCCCCCACCCCATCCCAAGTGCTGGCTCTGCAGCTCCCATTGGCCTGGAACCATGGCCAATGGGAGCTGTGGGGGCAGCGCTTGCACAGGGAGAGATCAGGACATGAAGAACAATCGATCACCATCATCTTTATAGATATTGCCCTTGAAGTTTTAAATAAGCTTTCGTCCTTATCTAGCTCGTCATATTGTCCGTTAATGGAATGGAGAAATTCATGTGTGTGTGGAGGGTGTCCTAAGTGACATGCCTGTGTTGCTTTGATTTCTAGTAGGCAATCAGACAGCTCTGGCTGTAGCCTGCAGGCTCCAGTTCTCCCATAATTACTTTCGAGTAGAGATGATCAAAGTTTTGGAGACTTTTTTTTTTTGGCAAAAAGATTGATGATTGGTTTGTTTTATGAAAGATTGTGGTGGCAATACTATAGAAATTTTTCATTTCCAGAAAAATCAGTGTTCAATAAACAAAAAAAGTTGTATATCAGAAACCAGATTTTCAGTTAATTAAAAATGTCAATAATATTTTTGATAAAAGTTTCAACACAAACATTTTAATGTCTCTTTTGAAAAAATGGTTCAATTCTGAACTTCTCAAAATGAAAAAACACTTGGAAATTTTCCATTTCTCCCCCCAAAAACATACCTTTTCATTTTCCAATCAGCTTTATTCCTGTGATAGTTCCTCTCTTGTGCCTCTGGCCACTCCCTTCCACTGAGGCCAGTGCAGAGATCTTTACTCATTTTCTTGTCCCCAACTAACCATTTGAAAAATGAGGCCGTATACGCGTGGTTTCAGCCAACAGGAGGCATCTTAGTCTGGGAGCATGTGTAATTCTGTGAGTAAATTAATGATAGAAAGGGAGATGCCCTTTGATTAGCAAAAATCTACAGAATCATAATTTCAATAGTGTTGTCAGGCTGTCTGCCAATGTCACCCTCTGCAGTGTTGAGGGGGGACTTGCTGCCCCCACCCATGTCCCCAGCTCTCAGCTCCAGGTTCTCCAGTTGGTGTAAAGTTTACAATATGTATTGTTGGAAATGAGTTGAGTTTGATATCACTCAAAAGCCCTTTCTCCCACGAACACAATGGTGCCAAACATGTCAAACCTAGAACAATCATGTAGATATATATTTGAGAAAACATTTAAAAATCAACATTTTGTAATTATACTTTAACACAGGCATGTCAAACCTGCAGCCCTCACAAAGTTGAACTGTGAGCTCTGCTGACAGTATGGTGCTATCAGTTAATGCTCAGAATATGATACCAGATTAATTATTTTTTTTAATGTTGCAGACTACTAGAAATGGAAGGAGTGCTTCAACTTGATTTGCAGCAAAAAAGCAGTTCAGTGGTATTGATTATCAACATTTTTTTTGTTATACCGAAAGAGAGTTGTAATGAGGCACTGGTTAAGACATCAGCATCCAGCCAGAAGTTATTGGAATCCAACCACAAATGGTATGCACAGAGTTACATAACATAACTAATGACAATCCTCAAATTTATCACAAAATCCTTTATTTATAACTTTGGTCTTGATCATTTTTAGCCATCAACAGGGAGCGAAGAAAATTGACTCGTAGCTGAAGCTTTGGAGAATACCGCCGCGAAGGACCGAGTTAAACACAATGCTCAGTGTCACCTTATAAGAAATACCCACCAAATCCAGTTTATGGAAGGTTGGAGAGGAAGTACATAGAGTATCAGGAAAAAATGGAAGATGTCATGACAAGGGCCAGCTGTAGGCTAAACCTGCCTTATAGTAGGTCCCAAGGGCTACCTTTCGAGAAGAATACCTGCATCTTCTGCGGAAAGCCAGAAACCTGAAGGTATCCATTAAGCGCAGTTTTGACAGGTGAGAAACTATATGAAGCAGTCACTCTCAGCAAGAAGGTTGTATGGAAAATAGAGTTAAGAGGCTGCATTGACCCAAAAGACACACATGCATACAATATTGCATAGCACATCAAGTGGTTCACCAGGAATGTCTGTAATGTGTTGGGTGAAAAGATAAAAGCAACAGAAACAAAAACTAATTTTACTACTGAAAATTAGTGACTCAGTGAAAACTGTGACTCAGTTCATAAATTGCCTTGCAGAGGCTTTAATGAACAGGGAAGTGGTGGTGATGGCCAATACAGAGGCTAAGTACAGAGAAATATGTACTTTTAGGGATCAAAGAGGAACAAATGCTGAGCAGAAAGGCTCTTAAAGCATTTATTGAAGATGAACTATGGGATATTAGCAATTTTATCCGCAGAAGTGAATCCCAGAGCATATCCTTAAAAGCTGCGAAATACATGCCACTGTGAAAAGCAGAAGAAAGTGCTGATGACCAGCTGAATAAATTTTTACAGAACAGCCTTCTATCCTGCAGTACGTGGGAGTTTCAGGGATCTACAGCTGATGCCAAACCTGAAAAAATAAGACTGTGTGACTTGTGCTGCTACTTTAAGTGGTGCATTGGTGGTCGCAGTGACTTCAACACCAGCAAGTTTGCTATTTTATTTCAAATCATCTTTGAGTGTAGTGGCCACTCAGAGTAGCAATCATAGATCCTCTGGCTGAGGTACAAGCTCTTGATAAACCAGAAACTGTTAATACCTGCTGAGATTTGACTGAACCCTGCAGTATGAGGCTACAGAGAAAATACTAGACCTATGACAAAGTCCACCTTGTGTTTGACGTGTATGCAGATGAATCAATTAAAAATATTACCAGAAAGAAGAGACTCCATGGTATTGCACCTGACCAATACAAAATCATTGACTCCTCAAACATCTCTAGTGTCACAATTAAGAAGCCACTGTCTCATACTCGCACAAAGGATGAGTTAACTGCACTCCAGAATGTGAAGAACTGATCAAAGAATTTTATCTCTGGAGAAGGTCTGCAGCCATTGCATGCTAGAAGGAATCCACATCTCTGCAGAAGCAAGCCCTGAATGAGGGCTCAGAGTTGACAGTGAGAGCCCCAACGAGCACTGTCGGGTCCCTGGGGAAGGCAGAAAGTGGGGGAGCTCCTGGGAAGAAAGCTGATGTAGACCTCCAGACCAGAGCATCTTACAGTTGAAGTCTGGCTTCTGGGAAGAAAGTAGGAAGGGGAAGAGTATTCTGCGAAAGAGGAGACCCAGGAAAGAAGAACAAAGAGGGTTCCCCTCCAGGAAGGGCCTGGTAGACCCCGGCTGGTAGACCCCAGGGAGTGGAACAGAGTAGGCTCCTGTGTGGGGATCCCTGAATTAGGACCTACAATGGGTAGAAGAAACCCACAGAGAGCAGGTTAGGCTCCTGTAGGTGAAGTCCTGAGATAGGGGCTTATAAGAGGGAATAGGGAGACCCCAGAGATAAACTGCCCAACACCTTGGGGAAGGATGGCAGTGGAAGAGTCCTGCTGAGGAAGAAGCAGCATCTCAGAAGCTTTGCAGTGGCCAGGAGAAGGAGCCCAGAAGCAGGAGATTTCAATAGCCCAGAAGGCAAAGCAGAATAACGTATTAGCTTAGACTCTAGAGATTTACTTTGGACTTTCACTTGCACCTGTCTTTTACCCCAGAAGGGACTGACGCTTTATGTGACTTGGCCAGACCCCGGAAGGTCTGGTGAGAGGCAGACAGCCTGCAGTAGGCACTAGAAATGAGGATAATGGTGACCGTAAACCCTTATGCAAGGGGACACTAATCTAAGGGTAAATGTGCCCCCATCACAGGGCCCCAGTACACAATCTATGATTTTATCAGAGGGGCTTGGATCAAGGAGGAATACTATATGCTAGCACCTGCATGTCCCTAGGCTGTCCTTCCATATTAAAGATGATGGTGGCTGCAGGGTGCATGGTAGAACTCTGTGGACTGCATCTGGCCCAGAAGTGTAACTTTGGCCCACCTCAGTCTATTGCTCAAATTCATATGATAGACAGTTCTAAGTTTGTGGGTGGCCCCTCCTGAACTGCCAAAGAGCCCAGTCCACTGCAAAACAAAGCCAGCACAAAACAAGGTAACAGGTTTTCCCCCCTCTTTGTTTTTGCACTCGACCTTCAGTTCTGCTCTGCTGGAAGAAAACTGCAGATATATTTAGTGCTTTCTTATGCCACTGACATGCCTCCAACGAGGAGGAACTTCCCTAACTGTGTGTGTCAAGGAGCAAGGACAAAGGAGGATCAAGATTTCTGTAAACTCTTGATAAAAATTCCTTGCTCCAGCTATGTGTTGTGTTTTGGGGCAATTTGCTCTGTCTATAGATTATAACACAGACTTCTAACACCCTGAAAGAAAACAGCAACAGTTCTACCCTCTAACCTGCTTCAAGCCAGTTCAGCACCCAAGTCTACAGGAGAGCTGAAATACAGCACCAGTGCAGTGGAAGGGGAGTTAATCTATACACAAGAATGGTTTCCCCAGTGCTAATAGGTGCCATATAATACTGGGCTAGTAGCAGGATGAATCTTGCTTGGGCTCTAGTCCAGTTGGTTTCACATACCAACTATCCCTTTTTAAGTGGGACCATTTTCTACTCCTCTCCTACCAGAAAGCTCCTGTTTTTCTTAGACATTCTTTTTAAGTTTCAAGCACTGGTGACTGTGGGCACTGTTTTAGCTCCCAAAGTGGTCTCAGCCGACTGGTAAATGTAGGGTAATGTTTGTCATAAACATTATCAGCCACAGCTACTTGAGAAGCAATTAAGGGGAAAAGTCAGTCAACAATCCATTATGGGATACTTAACTAAACAAGTGATTATGGACTCTGGTAATTTTGACTGCATAGGGAAGATGGTACCCAGATGGAGACCTTGCACATTCAGACATACAAACCACAGTGCTGGACTGACAGATAATTCTAGCTGTGGTTAATCAAGGTAACTACGAAGATTCACTTGTATGCTTAGATTTCTTTACATACAGCTCACAGCTCAGATATTCAAGCACCAAATTATGTTTTTTCTACCCAGTATGGGCAAATAGAGGATACTTCTAACGAGTTTATAGATACTTGTTAGTCCAAAAGGGCTAATTTCACAAAGCTGAGAATGAGTGGAATTGATCAAGAAGAAAATTAGACAGAAAAATGTGAATGAAAATTGTAAGTTCTTTAAGATGAGTTTATTAGATAGCTATGACTATAATCAAGAAGGAGGACAACTTGGGCCAAAAGCCCATCCTGGTTCAGTGGCAAGGCGAAGGCCACAAGTAGAAATAAAAAAACAAATGTATAACAAATTGAAGAGAGAGAAAGTAGATGGAAATTGATATAAATTAAAAGTTATGAAGTACAGAAAATTGATAAGGGAAGCTAAAGACATCAGGGAAAAATCCATGGTTTGCAGCGTTAAGGACAATAAGGAGTTGAAATATATCATAACAATGGCATTGGTCCTTACCTAATGGAGATGGTAAAATTGTTAACAATTATGCAGAAAAAGTAATGTTCAATAAATATTTCTGTTCTGTTTTTGGGAAAAGGTATGATGATGTACTCATCACAGGAGGATGATGAACTGCTTCCCATTCCATTAGTGACTGAGGAGGAAGCTAAACAGCATTTACTAAGGATAAAACTCTTAAATCAGTAGTTGTGGATAACTTGTACCCAAGAGTCCTAAAAGTTGGCTGCGGATCTCTCTAGCCCACTGATGTTAATTTTTAATCTCAAAATACCAGGGAAATTCTGCCAATTTTCAAAATGAGCAAGCAGGATGACCCAGTAACTATAGACTAGTTAGCCTGACATCAGTCTTGGGCAAAATAATGGAAAAGCTGATATGGGACTTAATCAAGACAGAATTAAATGATGGGAATATAATTGGTGCCAGTCAACATGATTTTATGGAAAACACATCTTGTTAAATATGATTTTTGATGTAATTACAAGTTTGGTTGATAACGGTGACTTCATAGATGTAACATGCTTAGACTTTTGTAAGGCATTTCGCTTAGTATTGCACAACATTCTTATTAAAAATGCTCATTAAAATTTAGCACTGTACAATATCAATAGAGCGCACGTTACATGGATTAAGAATTGGCTGACATAGAATCATAGAAGTGTGGGACTGCAATAGGTCATCTAGTCCAGTCCCCTGCACTCAAGGCAGGACTAAGTAATAACAACTAGACCATTCTGGACAGGTGTGTGTCTAACCTTTTCTTTGCTTCTTGTCCTATCCTCAGAGGTTAAGGAGAACAATTTTTCACCCTCATCCTTTGTTACAAGCTTTTATGTACTTAAACTGTTATGTCCCTCCTCAGTCTTCTCTTCTCCAGACTAAACAAACCATTTCTTTTTCAATCTTCCCTCCTAGGTCATGTTTTGTAGACCTTTAATAATTTTTGTTGCTCTCCTCTGGACTTTCTCCAATTTGTCTACATCTTTCCTGAAATATGGCACCCAGAACTGGGCATAATACTCCAGTTGAGGCCTCATCAGTGTGCAGTAGAGTGGAAGAATTACTTCTCATGTCTTGCTTACAACACTCCTACTGATGCAAAAAAAGTGAACATCATTCTGGGTTGTAACAGCGTTACACTGACTTATATTTAGCTTGTGATCCACTATGACCCCTAGCTCCCTTTCCGCAGTAATCCTTCCTCAGCAGTCATTTCCCATTTTGCATGTGTGCAACTGATTGTTCCTTCCCAAGTGGTGTACTCTGAATTTCATCCTATTTATTTCAGACCATTTCTCCATGTTGTCCAGATCATTTTGAATTTTAATCCTATCCTCCAAAGCAGTTTCAACCCCTCCCAGCTTGGTATCATCCGCACACTTTATAAATGTACTCTCTAGACCATTATCTAAATCATTGATGAAGATATTGAACAGAATTTCAGGATTGATCTCTGCAAGACCCCACTCAATATGCCCTTCCTGTGAACTACTGCTAACTACTCTCTGGGTATGGTTATGCACCCACCTTATAGTAGCTCCATTTAGGCTATATTTTCCTAGTTTGTTTATGAGAAGGTCATGTGATACAGTATCAAAAGCCTTATTAATGCCAAGATATACCACATTTTCCAATTCCCCCCCATCCACAAGGCTTGTTACCAGGGCCGGCTCCAGCATTTCTGCCGCCCCAAGCGGCAATTGGAAAAAAAAAAAAAAAAAAGCCGCGATCGGCAGCGGCAGTTCAGCGGCAGGTCCTTCACTCCTAGAGGGACTGAGGGACCTGCGGCCCCCGAATTGCCACAGGTGCCGCCCCTCTCCCTTGGCCGCCCCAAGCACCTGCTTGTTAAGCTGGTGCCTGGAGCCGGCCCTGCTTGTTACCCTGTCAAAGAAAGCTATTAGATTGGTTTGACATGCTTTGTTCTTGACAAATCCATGTTGACTGTTACTTATCATTTTATTATCTTCTAGGTGTTTGTAAATTGATTGCTTGATTATTTGCTGTATTATCCTTCCAGGTACTTAAATTAAGCTGACTGGTCTGTCATTCCCCAGGTTGTCCTTATTCCCCTTTTTCCACTATATTTACCCTTTTCCAGACCTCTGGAATCTCTCCCATCTTCAATGAGTTTTTGAAGATAATTGCTAATGGCTCAGATATCTCCTCAGTCAGCTCCTTGAGTATTTTAGGATGTATTTTATCAGGCTCTACCAATTTTATAATAGTCAATGTGAAATCTCTGAATTGGGGTGATTCTGGTGGGGTTCTGCAGGAATCAGTACTAGGCCCAACACTATTAAATATTTTTATCAATGATCTGGAAATAAATATAAAATCACTGCTGATTAAAATGTGCAGATGATATAAAGATTGGCAGAGTGGTAAATAATGAGGACAGAGCAATCATATAGAACAATCTGGATCACTTGGTAAGCTGTGCCCATTCAAACAAAATGCATTGTAATACAAATGTAGAGTTATAGCTAGGAAAAAAGAATGCAGTCCATACTTACAGGATGGGGGATTGTATCCTGCAAAGCAGTGACTTTGAAAAGCATTTAGGGGCA
Organism: Trachemys scripta elegans; assembly: GCF_013100865.1. NCBI lineage: Eukaryota > Metazoa > Chordata > Testudines > Emydidae > Trachemys > Trachemys scripta. The sequence continues at coordinate 121,741,880 of NC_048302.1, forward strand.
TAGTGGACAATCAACTCACCCTGTGCTCACAGTGCAATGTTGTAGGGGGAAATAGCTAATGCATTTCTTAGATGTGTAAGAGGGAAGTAGTGAGTAGGAGAAGGGAAGTAATTTTTACATGAGTATATGGCAATTAGTGAAATGATCCTGGAATAGTGTGTCCATTTCTGGTGTCCACATTTTTAAAAGATTTTGGAAAAACAGGAGTGTGCAGAGAAGAGCCACAAAAATGATTTGAAGCCTGGAGAAAAGGCCTGACAGTGAGAGTTAGGCCTGGTCTACACTACAAACTTAGGTTGACAGAAACCACCTTACGTCGACCTAATAATGTATGTGTCTACACTACCGGGTCCTTTCCGCCGACTTAACTCATCTGTTACATCGAACTAATTACTCCACCTCCGCAAGAGGCATAGTACTTACTTCAATGTTGATGGGTCAACAGAGAGACAGTGTAGATGCAGCGTTGTCTAAGTCGACTGAATTGACCTCCAGAAGGTGTCCCACAATGCTCTTCAATGACCGCTCTGGTGATCGTTTTCAACTCTGCTGCCCAGCAGCCAGGTACACAGGAAACGGCCCCTCACCTTTTAAAGCCCTGGGAACTTTTGAATTCCCATTTCCTGTTTGATCAGCGAGGAGATCTCACTATCCCAGCTGATCAAGGCAACTCAATACCACAAACATGCTCCAGCCTGAAGTACACAGGAGGTGGTGGATCTTATTGGTCTGTGGGAAGAAGAGTCTGTGCAGGTACAGCTACAATCCAGCTGAAGAAATGCAGACAAGATCGCACCCGGCAAGGGGAAGAAGGGCTACACCCAGAACACTCAGCAGGGCTGCATGAAAATTAAAGAATGTCAGCAGGCATATCAGAGGACAAGGGAGGGGAACAGTCATTCTGGTTCTGAACCTCAGACATGCCTCTTCTACAATGAGCTGCATGCGATTCTCAGCAGCCATCCCACCACTACCCCCAAATGCAGCATGGATACCTTCTAGGAGTCTAAGTCCCAGGCCACCTCAAGCAACAACAAGGAAGAGATTTTGGATGATGAGGAGGAGAATGGGAGATAGGCAAGTGGGGGAATCCATTCTCCCTTAGAGCCAGGTGCTATTTTTAAGCTTGGAAGCAGTCCAGCTAGTCGCAGGGGACAGCACCTCTAGCGAGTATACAATTCCATTCAAACTGTAGGGAGTTATATTTTATGTTTAATATGAAGAAAAAGTGAGGGGCAGTGGGTATTTGCTTCCTGGAGACACAGACCTCCTCACTGGGCTCTTCTTATTGCCCTGGTATCTGGCTTCTCAAAATTAGCAGACAGCCCATTCTCCTCCATGACCCAAGCCTTCGGAAACTTCTCTCCCTTTGTCTCACAGATATTATGGAGCACACAGCAGGCAGAGATAACAATGGGGATATTGGTTTTACTGAGGTCTAACCTAGTAAGCGAACTGCACCAGTGACCCTTTAAATGTCCAGAGGCACATTCCACCACCATTCTGCACTTGCTCACCCTATTGCTGAACCACTCCTTACTGCTATCCAGGTGGCCAGTGTACAGCCTCATGAACCAAGAGGTCAAGGAGTAGGCTGGGTCTCCCAGAATCAGTATTAGCATTTCAATGTCATCAATGGTTATTTTGCAATACGGAAAGAAAGTCCCTGCTTGCAGCTTTCTGAACAGACCTGTGTTCTTAAAGGTGCACATGTCATGCACCTTTCCTGACCATCCCACGTTGATGTCTGTGAAACGCCCCCTTTAATCCACCAGTACTTGCAACACCATAGAAAAGTATCCCTTTCGGTTTATGTTCTCTCTGGCAAGATGGTCTGGTTTCACAACAGGGATATGGGTGCCATCTATTGCCCCACCGCAATTAGGGAACCCCATCATGGCAAAATCATCCACTGCAGATTGCCCAGAGTCACTACCCTTCTTAGCAGAAGTCAATTAATGGCCCTGCACTTCTGGATCACAACGGATTCCACAGTGGATTTACCCACTCCAAATTGATTCCCCACTGACTGGTTTTAAGCTTCCACACAGCGATTGCCACTCACTTCTCACTGTCAGAGCATGTCTCATTTTAGTGTTGCTGCGCTTCAGGGCTAGGGAAAGCTCTGCACAAAGTCCCTGGCAAGTGGCCTTCTGCATTCGAAAGTTTTGCAGCCACTGCTCGATATCCCATAACTGCATAATGATGTGATCCCCAGTCAGTGCTTTTTTCCCGGGACCAGAAATGGCGCTCCACTGTGTTCAGCTGCTGCACAACTGCCAGCAACAACGGAGAATTGTTTCATTCTGTGGCTTGTAGCAGGGAAGCTTGAAGGACATCGGAATGTTCTGCGCGGTGGCTCCTGTCTCAGCTCTGGAAACACTGGAGGATGAGGCCTGAGGAGTTTGTGATGCTCACAACAAAAGTGCACAGCTGAGCGGGGTCCATGCTTCTTGGCCTATGGCTAAGCCAGCCTTTTGGAAAAAAAAGCACGAAAAATTATGGGTTGTTTTGCTAAAAGAACAGGAGTACTTGTGGCACCATAGAGACTAACAAATTTATTAGAGCACAAGCTTTCGTGGACTACAGCCCACTTCTTCGGATGCATACAGAGTGGAATAAATATTGAGGAGATAGATATACACACACATACAACTCCCACCTGTTTATGCTCTCTGTATGTGTGTATTGTAAACGTCCGGTGCGGGGGGGTCGGGCCCTCTCAGGGGCCGTCGGGGGCCAGGCCGCCTCACTACACGGCCTGGATCGGTCTCAGGGTTCCGCCCCTCTGGCAGGGACTAGGCCAAAGGTACACGGCCTCTGCAATGAGCTCCTGCTCTCCGTCAGGGTCCGGCAGTAACTCAGGCCCGGGCTCCGGTCCTCACTGCCGGAGCTGGGGATTACAAAGTCAGTCAAGCCCCCGCGCTAGCTCAGGGCGGGGCAATAAACAATAGTTCGGGCGCTCAGCTCCGTGGATCCGGAGCTGAGCCCTGACAAACTCAGGACGTCCCAGGCCCTTATTCAGGGGAGGGCAACCCCCAATAGTCCAGGGCGCTCAGAACCTTCCTTCAGGCTGAGCAGGAAAGTCAGGAGTTCAGGCCCAGCCCTCAATCAGGGCGGGGCAGCACACAATAGTCCAGGGGCTCAGGACCTTCCTTCAGGCTGAGCCCAGGCAGAGTTAGTAGCCCCAGGCCCTCAGTCAGGGCGGGGCAACAAACAATAGTTCAGGGGCTCAGGACCTTCCTTCCGGCTGAGCCCAGACAAAGTTAGTAGGCCCAGGCCCTCAGTCAGGGCGGGGCAACAAACAATAGTTCAGGGGCTCAGGACCTTCCTTCAGGCTGAGCCCAGACAAAGTCAGTAGGCCCAGGCCCTCAGTCAGGGCGGGGCAACAAACAATAGTTCAGGGCCTCAGGACCTTCCTTCAGGCTGAGCCCAGACAAAGTTGGTAGGCCCAGGCCCTCAGTCAGGGCGGGGCAACAAACAATAGTTCAGGGGTTCGGGTTCAGGTCTGGGTATCAGGAGCTGAGCACGGACAAACTCGGGACGCCCCAGGCCCTCAGTCAGGGTGGGGCAACAAGCACTCGTTCAGGGCAGCAAGCAATAGCTCAGTGGCGGTGCCAGAGCGCTGGCTGGAGGGGGAGACTGCCACCCGTTAAGTGGGGTGGCAGGGGGGACACAGGCCCACCCACTCCACTGTGTCCCAGCCCGGGGCCCTAAGAGCGGCAGTCAGTCTGCCGCTGTGTTGGTGGGGTCCTGACCGCAACACACCAACATTGGTTCGCTCTCTGTTGTAGCTAGACTGGGGTCAGCTACCCCCGGGCTGCTTTCCATTTCCCCCTCCATTTGTACCTGCTCCCCGCTGGGCTCGGCAATGGGGTCCCACACCATGGGTTCCTCAGTTCGCAGAGGGTCGTCTGGGTCGGGTTGCTCCTCTGGTCTCCAGTAAAGGGGGCACTCGGGCCCCTCCTCGGGGTACCGTGCTCGGGGCAAGGGTGGCCAGTCTACGTCGGGGTACCTTGCTTGGGGAAGGCTTGGCCAATCCGCGTCGGGGTACCTGGCTCTGGGGAGGTCCGGTCGGCCGGCGTCCAGGTATCTGGCTCTGGGGAGGCTCGGTCCGTCCGCGTCGGGGTACCTGGCTCTGGGAAGCCTTGGTCTAGCCGGAGCTCGCACCGGCACGTCTGGCCTCTCCGGCTGCTGGGCTCTAACTGAGGGCTGGGGCCTGACTCTTATACTTCCTGTCCCGCCCCTTGACTTCCGGGGGGCGGGAACAGGTGGCGGTGGCTCCGCCCACTTGGGTGCCAATTCAGGCTCCTCTCCCTCAGGGGCCATCGGGGCCCAGGCCGGCTCACTACAGGTTGCAGGAGCTCTCTGTGCTCCCTTCTCCCTCCGGTCTTTCCCGGCCCTCTCCAGCTGCTGCTTGCTGCTCTCCTTGTTGCTGCCGCTGCCGCTGCTGCTGCGTGAGTGAGTGAGTGAGTGCGGAGGGGGGGGCCTTGCCGGCCTGCCCCCCCCTCGCCCTCGCCTCCGGAGGGAGAAGCATCGGCCCCCCAACGCCAACACCGATACCATCTGGGGGCCCACCTGCCTGCTTGCTTGCCTGCCTGGCCGGTTGCCCGGCCGGCTGACTGCCGCTCGCTGCTGCTGTTGTTCCTGTGTGGGAGCCGCTGCCTCCGTCGCGGAGAGCGAAGAGACTGCGTCCCTGGTTCGGGAGATTGTGGAGGGAGTTGTTTGAGAACTGTGTTTCGAGTGACTTTGCCATCTTTACTCCTGGGGTGGTGGTGCCCCCGGTCGCGTTAGGAGTGCGGACGGACCTGAGCCTCTCGCTCGTGATTCCTCGGAGTGGAAGCCGTCGCTTGCCAGAAAACTCCGAGGTCGACTTGGGAGCCTGCTGTCCCGTCCCCCGTAGCGGACTGTTGAAGGGAACGCGGGGGGGGGGGTGCGGTGCCCCCCCTTCGTCCATCTGCTCCCCCTTTGCCACCACCCCCACCGCCGACAGCTGCCGACGACCCCTCCACCGCCCCGCGTGCCATCTGGACCTGCTTTTCGCCCCTCGGCGGGGCTGTTTGCTCCCCCCGCCATTTCCATCGTCCGGGACTGTTTACTTGCAGCAGTGAACGGCGGAGCCTGCGCTTCGCGAACGCTGTGGGTGCACCTTTTCCCCCGCCCTGGACTTCTCCTGCCCCCCAACTACGTTTTGCTGGTGGGGTCCCCTCCCTGTAGATTAGTTGGCCCTACCCTACCCCCTTCCTTTTGAGCCCCTTTGGTTTATTTTTTTGGTGCCCATTCCCCCCCCCCCCTCGGTTCCTAGCCTGCTGGCTGTGTTCCCGGCCCTGTCCTTGGGCTGCGGCTGGCTGGAGTTTTTCCTCCTACCCCTCCTTGTCCTTGGGCTGCAGCTGGCTGGACATTCCATTCTGTTTCCGAGCCGCTGCTCCAGTGCACCCCCCCTTCGCCCCCCCGCGCGCGCTTGTGCCCCCGTTTTGTTGCTCCCCCCCCTTTTGCACTGTTCACCCCCCCTTTTACTGTTGTTGTAGTTCCCCCCCGCCCCTGTGTAGCCGGGGGAGCCGGCTTTCTTTTTTTGGCACCTGTGTCCCACCCCTCTCTTTTCGCTCCTGTGTGCCCTCTCCATTGGCACCCTCCTCCCCAGCCTGCAGCCTAGCGGGGGGGAGTGGTTGCCTTTCCCTCGTTTTGTTTTTTGTCTAGAGGGGAGGAGCGGCTGCAGGTTGTAATGGCGGGGGACTCTGCCCCTGCCCCTGCCCCTGCCCCTGCCCCTGCCCTGTCGTCCCCGCCCACCCCAGTGGCCGGCCCCTTGGCTGGCCCTGTCCCGGATACCGCCGCTGCCACGGCTGCCCCCTCCACCGGCAGGAAGGGCCAAGGGAGGAAGAAGGGCAAGGGCCCCGCCCGTGGAGCTAGACCTCCTGCGGGCGGGGCTACGGTCCCCGCTGCGGCCCCGACACCGGCCGCGGCCCCTCCCTCTCCTGCCGTCCCTTCCACCAGCTCTGGTGGCGCTCCACCTCCGGCCCCCAGAGCATACGCCCAGGTGGCCGCCGCCTCTTTGCGTGCCGCCCCGTCGTCCGCCCCGACCGCCGCCTTTGGACCTGTCCCTGGTGACCACGGCCCCTTCCCCTCGCTGACTAGGAGGCATGGCGTCCGTTGCCATTTGGTGCCTGCCTCGCCCCACATTGAGACCTATGTGCGGGCGTTGGCGAGGGTGGTGGGGCCTACGGCCATCGTGGCGGCCTCCAAGATGTACGGGAAGGCCGTGTTCTTCCTGGCGTCGGTGGCCGCTGCGCAGGAGGCGGTGGAACGAGGCTTGGCGGTGGGAGGCGTGTTTGTGCCCTTGGAACCCCTGGAGGACCTGGGCGTACGGGTGCTCTTGACCTCCGTTCCGCCCTACCTCCCCAACGCTGCCCTGTTGCCGGCCCTCTCCACCCTGGGGAAGCCCATTTCCATTCTGAGCTCTCTCTCATTGGGCTGTAAGGACCCTGCCCTCCGGCACATCCTGTCTTTCCGCCGGCAGGTCCAGCTTCAGCTGCCACCGGCGGCGGGTGCCGGAGTGGCGCTCGAGGGGTCCTTCCTGGTGCCCTACCGGGGGGCCCATTATCGGGTCCACTATTCGACGGGGGAGGCCCGGTGCTTCCTCTGCCGGGCGCCGGGGCATGTTCGGAGGGACTGTCCCCTAGCCCGGCCTGGAGGGGCGTCCGAGACCCCCGGGGCCCGGGAGGGTGCCGGCCCTGTCATCGCCGGCAACCCTGGCGGTTCAGACACTGCTGCTGCCGCCGCCCCTCCTCCTTCTGCCGCGGTTCCCGCTCTGGCCGCGGAGACGGCCGGGCGGGCGGGCCTTGCCGTCGCCGACCCTGGATCGGCGGGGCATGTGGAGGAGAGGGCGGGGCAGCTTCCGCCGGCTGCGGGGAAGGGCCCGCCCCAGGGGGAGGTTTCCCTCCCCCCTGCTGTCCCTCCGACCCTGCCGCCCCAAGCCCCGAAGCCATCGCCCTTGCCCTCTGGCCCTGCCCCTGCTGACCGGCCCTCCACCTCCTCTTCCACCTCGGGGGGCTGGGTGACCGTCCGGGGGAAGCGCGGCGCCCGCAGGTCGCGGGCTCTCTCCCTCCCCTCTGATGAGGAGGGAGAGCAGGCCCCCCGAAAGATGCCGCGGGGGGCCGACGTTGTTAGTTCTGTTTCCGCGCCCCCGGACGGTGCCCAGCAGGAGGTGCCGGCCATGGAGACCGTGGATGCCGTGGCAGCGGCTGGGGAAACTTCTGTCCCCTTTGTTGAGCCCACACCTGAGGAGGCTTCTGTAGCGGTTCTCCCGGCCCTTGCTCCGTCCGTGCCCCCCGCCGCCGCCGCCGATGCCGGGGCGGCCTTTGTCTCCGTGACTGGCGGGGAGGTCGCCGGGGCCGAGGGGACCGCTTTCGCCTCCATCTTTGATGAGATCGAGGCCCTGGGTCTGACCCCGGTTACCCAGGGGGAGGACGACCCTTCGCCAGCGGGCCCCGATCCGGGTGCTGGCTTAGTCCCGCCCCCTTCTCCTGCTCCCGGTTCCTCGCCCCACTCTGCTGCCCCCGATTTAGTTCTGGGGGAACCCTTAGCCCTACCTGCCAGCCCGGCCGCGACTACCATCTCGTGCACGGCCGCCGAGCCCCTCGGGGCGACGGCCGTTGCTGAGCGGCCGGTTCCTGCCCCCGATCCTGCCCCTTCCATCGTTCCTGCCCCTGAGGCTTCCCCTGTCCCTGCTGCCTCCGTCCCCTCGGATGCTGACCTTGGCCGAGGGGAGCCGCAGTCTAGCGGCTTGGCAGCAGGAGATGGGGAGCCCGTTCCCGTTCCCGTCCCTGATCCTGTCCCCTCTCCTGCCCAAGTCCCTGTTCCCGCCTCGAGCCCCGCCCCTACTCCCGCCCTTGCCCCAGATCCTGTCCCCGAGGTGTCTCCTTCTGCCACCTCTGGTGTTACTGCCGCCCCCGGGGTTGTCGCATTTCCGTTGCCTGCAGACAACCCTCAGGGGGCGGTTTTCGTGCCCCCCCTTCCTGCCACTGTTGGGGCTGCGTTGTTCCCTCAGCCGCTCTCTCCTTTGCCGGGGATGGGGACGGGCTGCCTAGCGCAGCAGCGCCGGAGCTCGGCCCCTTGTTTATCTGTTACCGTGGGCCGCGAGGACCCTTCAGGGGCCCCGCCGGAGGCTGGCGGCGGCTTGGCCGCTGCCTCCCCCTCCGCGCTGCGGGATGAGTTGCGCCTCTTTCTTTCGGATTCCCGTGGTTCCACGGGTAAGGTGCAGCTCGCCCTTCAGCGCTGGGGGGACTTCCATCTCGTCCTCCGGACCGTGAAGGCGCTTTTGGGGGAGGGGCGGGGGTCCGGTCGGCGGGACATCGCAGCCTATCGGCGGGCCCGCAAATTCCGCGACTCCCTTTTGTCCTTCGGAGTCGAGACCGGGATCTTGCGGGGCCCGCTGGGGGCCGATGGTCCCTCTGCCCGTGAGGATCTGCCCCAGCCCTCCGCATGACGGCTACCACCTTTGCGTCGTTGAACGCCCGGGGCTGTAGGGTGGGTTTCCGCAGGAGCCAGGTGCTCTCCTTCCTTCGGGAGGGGGGGTACTCTGTGATTTTCCTGCAGGAGACCCACACGGCTCCGGCCGTCGAGGCTAGCTGGCGGCTGGAGTGGGGAGACGGGGTTTATTTTAGCCACCTCAGCGCCCATTCGGCTGGAGTGGCCACCCTGTTCTCCCCGGGGCTGCGGCCTGAGGTGCTGGGAGTCGCCGAAGTCGTGCCAGGCCGCCTGCTGCACGTCCGGGCCCGTGTGGAGGGGCTGGTTCTGAACTTGGTCAACGTTTATGCCCCAACCACGGGCTCGGAACGCGTGCCTTTCTATCAGCGGGCGGCGGCCTTCCTCGGCACTCTGGATTCTCGCGAGTGCCTGGTCCTGGGCGGGGACTTTAACACCACCCTCGAGGACCGGGACCGCTCCGGGCCTGAGTCTTCCCAGGCAGCCGCGGGCGTCCTCAGGGAGATCGTAGACTATCACTCCCTGGTGGACGTCTGGCGCGAACACCACCCGGACGACGACACCACCTTCACTTATGTCCGGGTGGAGGACGACCGGTCGCGCCACTCCCGGTTGGACCGCATTTATCTGTCCCGTTTTCATCTGGCGCGGGCCCATGCCTCCAGCGTCCGGCCGGCCCCGTTCTCAGATCACCACCTGGTGACCGTGACGGCCTCTCTCAGTTCCGAGCGGCCGGGGCCGGCCTATTGGCATTTTAATAATAGTTTGCTGGAGGACGTGGGCTTCGTGGCATCCTTCCGGGAGTTCTGGCTGGCCTGGCGGGGGCAGCGGCGCGCCTTTCCCTCGGCGCGGCGGTGGTGGGATGTGGGGAAGGTCCGCGCGCGGCTCTTCTGCCGGAACTACTCCCGGGGCGCCAGCCGGCGGCGGGATGTGTTGTTAGGGCAGTTGGAGTGGGAGGTTTTGGAGCTGGAGAGGCGTCTGGCCTCCGGCCCCGAGGATCCGCCCCTTCGCGCGGCGTACCGGGAGAAGCGGGAGGAGCTCCGGGCCCTGGAAGACCATCGGGCCCGGGGCGCGTTTGTTCGATCCCGCATCCGTCTCCTTCGGGAGATGGATCGCGGCTCCCGCTTCTTCTACGCCCTGGAGAAACGGAGGGGGGCCAAACAGCATGTCACCTGCCTCCTGGCGGAGGACGGCGCCCCCCTCACGGATCCGGAGGAGATGCGTGGCAGGGCCAGGGCCTTCTACGCCGCTCTTTTCTCCCCAGATCCGACCGACGCCGAGGCCTGCAGGGTGCTCTGGACCGAGCTCCCGACGGTCAGCGCGGGCGGCCGAGACCGGCTGGAGCTGCCTCTTTCTCTGGCTGAGTTCTCGGCGGCCCTCCGACTCATGCCCACTAACAAATCTCCAGGCATGGACGGGCTGACTGTGGAGTTTTACCGCGTGTTCTGGGACGTCCTCGGCCCAGACCTCGTCACCGTCTGGGCCGAGTCCTTGCAGAGCGGGGTCCTCCCTCTCTCGTGCAGGCGAGCAGTGCTCGCCCTGTTGCCGAAGAAGGGGGACCTCCGCGATTTACGAAACTGGCGTCCCATCTCGCTCCTCAGCACGGACTATAAGGTCGTAGCGAAGGCCATCTCGCTGCGGCTGGGGTCCGTACTGGCGGACGTGGTCCACCCCGACCAGACCTGCGCCGTCCCGGGCCGGAGCATTTTTAACAACCTGTACTTGGTCCGGGACCTATTAGAGCTGGGACGTAGGGATGGTCTGTCGTTCGCCCTCCTGTCTCTGGACCAGGAGAAGGCGTTCGACAGGATGGACCACGGGTACCTCCTGGGCACTCTGCGGGCATTCGGCTTCGGGCCCCAGTTTGTGGGCTTTCTCCAGGTGCTGTACGCTGAGGCAGAGTGTCTGGTCAGGCTCAACTGGACCCTGACCGAGCCGGTCAGCTTTGGGCGGGGAGTACGGCAGGGGTGCCCCCTCTCGGGCCAGCTGTACGCTCTGGCGATCGAGCCCTTCCTCTGCCTCCTCCGCCGGAGGTTAGCAGGGTTGGTGCTCCGGGAGCCGGAGCTGCGGCTGACCCTGTCGGCATACGCCGACGACGTGCTCCTCGTGGTCCAGGACCCTGAGGATCTGGTGCGGGTGGAGGCCTGCCAGGCCGTTTATTCGACCGCCTCCTCCGCCCGGGTCAACTGGGCCAAGAGCTCTGGCCTGGTGGTCGGGGACGGTTGGCAGGCGGGCTCCCTCCCATCCGCGCTTCAAGCCATTCGGTGGAGCGCGGGCCCGCTGCTCTATCTGGGCGTTTATCTTTCCGCCACGCATCCCTCTCCGCCGGAGAACTGGCTGGATTTGGAGGCCAGGGTGCGTGAGCGGCTGCGGAGATGGACGGGACTGCTCCGGTGTCTCTCCCTGCGGGGGAGGGCGCTGGTGCTGAACCAGCTCGTCCTGTCCATGCTCTGGCACCGGCTCAACACCCTGAGCCCGACCCCGGGACTCCTGGCCAGGCTCCAGAGGATAGCCCTGGAGTTCTTCTGGCCTGGACTGCACTGGGTCTCTGCGGGGGTTCTGAGTCTTCCCCTGGAGGAGGGGGGACAGGGCCTGGTCTGCCTTCGTAGCCAGGTCCATGTCTTCCGCCTCCAGGCCCTGCAGAGGCTCCTTTATGGTGAAGGTAGTCCGGCATGGAGCACGTTAGCGCACGCCTTCCTCCGCCGCCTCCGAGGGCTCCGATACGACCGGCAGCTCCTTTTCCTTCATCCGAGAGGTCTTCCGCGAGACCTCTCGGAGCTGCCGGTCTTCTACCAGGACCTTCTCCGGACCTGGAAGCTTTTCTCGGCGACCAGGTCCATTGTGGCCACCGAGGGCGCAGATCTCCTCGCGGAGCCCCTGCTGCACAATCCCGATCTTCATGTGCAGGTGGCGGAGTCGCCCTCGGTGAGCCGGAGGTTGGTCCTGGCGGAAACCACCAGGGTCGGAGACCTCCTGGACTACACCAGAGGGGACTGGGTGGATCCCCGCGCGCTTGGTCGGCGCATGGGGCTCTCCACCCTCGCGACCCCTCTGCGTGTACTCCAGGAGGTGGGCGCTGCATTGTCACCTCCTGCTCTCGGCTTTTTGTGGCGGGCCCTGCGGGAGGGTGTTCCCCGCCCACCCCTCACCCCGGGCCCTCCGGACCTTTTTCTCGGGCCCCTGTTCCATGCCCCCCCCCGGCTCCCCCGCTCCCATAACCCGAGCCGGCTGCGCGCTTTGCAGCCGGTTCAGTTTCGAACCGCGCCTAGGGACTATCTGTACACGCTCGTGCTTCACACGTTGCATCACCTCACCCTCGTGTCCCGCCCCGACACCAAGTGGAGGGACTATTTGTTACCTGTGGAGGGTGAGGAGCCCCGGTGGGCCAGCCTTTATTCTACCTTAGTTCCAAGGCCCGCCGGGGACATTGGTTGGCGGCTCCTTCATGGGGCCGTGAGCACGGGCGTGTACTTGGCGCGGTTCACCCCTATTCCTGAGGCCTGCCCATTTTGTGGCATTAGGGAGACCCTGGCGCACGCTTACCTTGAGTGCGCCAGGCTGCAGCCTCTTTTTCGGCTTCTCCAGAACCTCTTGTTGAGGTTCTGGCTACACTTTTCCCCGCACTTGTTTATTTATGCACACCCTGTTCGTGGCCCCACAGTCGCAAAGCACCCCCTCGTCCAACATCTTCTCCCTGGTATTATAGATGGTGAGTTTGGCCAGGGCCAGGAAGAGGTTGACGAGGAGGTCTCGCGACTTAGTGGGGCCTACTTTCATACCTCTTTGGTCTCACGTCTCCGTGCGGAGTTCCACTGGGCAGCGTCCGCTGGCTCCCTTGCCACCTTCGAGGAGCAGTGGGCGCTGTCCGGGGTTCTCTGCTCGGTGTCCCCATCTGGTTCCCTGATTTTGAACCTCTGACCGTCACCTCGCTCCCTGTTTTTTTATTAGTTGTCCCACGTAATCATTTGGTACTGGGTCCAGTGGTCCCTCCCGCTAGGCTGGGGGAGGGGCCTTTAGTAGTGGGCGGCTAAGCCCGCCCACTTCCCGGTTTGCCAATACGGCCTCACTACAGTATATATATCTCCTCAATATTTATTCCACTCTGTATGCATCCGAAGAAGTGGGCTGTAGTCCACGAAAGCTTGTGCTCTAATAAATTTGTTAGTCTCTACGGTGCCACAAGTACTCCTGTTCTTTTTGCGGATACAGACTAACACGGCTGCTACTCTGAAACCGGTCATTACTGAAAGATATACTTTAAACATAAGTTATTGGGCTCAAAACAGGGTGAAATTCTATAGCCTGGGATAGACAGGCGGTCAGAAGAGATGATGGGTCCCTCCTGGCTTTAAAATCTATATGCAAACAAAGGCTATGCCTGGCCTTAGTGCTGCTGGTGTGCATGTGTGGGAAGGGTGCGAGGAACACTCTTCTCTTTCAGCCCTGTCGAGGCTCCTTCCCCACTCTGAACTTTAGGGTACAGATGTGGGGGCCTGCATGAAAACTTCTAAGCTTAACTACCAGCTTAGATCTGGTCCACTGCCACCACTCCCAATGGGCTAACTCCCTTCCCTGGGTAGCTTTGAGAGACTCTTCCACCAACTCCCTGGTGAACACTGATCCAAAACCCCTTGGATCTTAAAACAAGGAGGAATTAATCATTCCCGCCCCCTCCCCCCCTCCCCCCCAATTCCTGGTGAGTCCAGATCAATCCCCTTGGATTTTAGAACAAGGAAAAATCAATCAGGTTCTTAAAAAGAAGGCTTTTAATTAAAGAAAAAGGTAAAAATCATCTCTGTAAAATCAGGATGGAAAATAACTTTACAGGGTAATCACACATAAAGAGCCCAGAGGAACCCCCTCTAGCCTTAGGTTCAAAGTTACAGAAAACAGAGGTAAACACCCTAGCAAAAGGTACATTTACAAGTTGAGAAAACAAAGATAAAACTAACACGCCTTGCCTGGCTGTACTTACAAGTTTGAAATATGAGAGACTTGTTCAGAAAGATTTGGAGATCATGGATTGATGTCTGGTCCCTCTTAGTCCCAAGAGCGAACCTCCCCCCAAAACAAAGAGCACAAACAAAAGCCTTCCTCCCACCAAGATTTGAAAGTATCTTGTCCCCTTATTGGTCCTTTGGTCAGGTGTCAACCAGGTTACCTGAGCTTCTTAACCCTTTACAGGTAAAAGGATTTTGGAGTCTCTGGCCAGGAGGAATTTTATAGTATTGTACACAGGAGGGCTGTTACCCTTCCCTTTATAGTTATGACAAGCCCTCATGCAAAGCCAGCGACAGTAGCGGTACCAGAACTTGGGAGAGCACATCACTCCCATGCAAACCACCCACAAGGGGGAGGGCTAGCAGCAGGACCATTATGAATTATTTGTTTTACAGTCGTGTCTAGAAGCTCTAGTCATGGACCAGGACTGCAGTACGTGGGGGGCAGACTATACCATCCAAAGGAAAGATCCAGCCAGTGCAAACTCTGTGCTTCAGGGAGTATCAGAAAGAATTGTGCCGGCTGAGGGCCAATATCTGATAACTTCTTAGGGCCAGATTGTATCCAAATACGTCACTACTTTAACGCCTTTATCAATTTCCCCAGAATCCCCTAATGAAATTTGTGTGTTCTTTAACCAGGCTGAATAATCAATCCCCTCTGGTATTAATGGTCTCACATTTCTTTAGAGTCCGTCTAATCAAGCCTGCTGATTTGCCCCTACCAGTCCAGCTTTGGAGGACACATTTCCACCCCAGAGAGGAGGACTCAGCTCCTCCACACACAGGCAGGGATGGACACGGATGTTGATGTCACTTTACATTCCCTGCCCCGCAGCCCTAGCCTTGTCCTTTCTTTCCAACAGGCTCACTGAGTTTCTCATTCACCCTGCATTACAGGGACGGTTACTATTCTCTAGTCTAACAAACCCATTGTCCACAGACTGTTAAGACAAGCAGCAGGGAAAGATACTTGTAAATCACAGGTGGCATGGAGAGGTTCACCTGCGTGGCTGCCTTTATATTATACAGCCTACCCAGTTCCTCATTAAATACTTACAGATCCAGATCCAGAGTTTGGATGTGTCCAAAACAGACATACTATAGTAACTAGTCTGATAAACTGGATTTGCTTCCAGTTTGCTCCTTCTGTCATACTATTGCTTGGACTATCCCTAAAACAGGCATAGCCTCTTCATTATATGCTTTTAGTGAGGTGGAGGGGCTCTCATTTTCATTGGTTTCGCATTAGATGTACATGTACTAAAAAATAGGCGCTGCGAGCATACAGGTAATTGTATGTACAGAAAAAGCCCACACTCATTACACAAAACATACAAAGACAAGTCTTTCCAAAGCACACTGCTCCCAGATTATGCACTGCCCCAACTATCAAGATTTCAGAAAATTCTTCCCCCTATGGTTTCTCTACAGTTACTGGAAGGCCTGCACCTGTCGGAATCAACATCTCCACCTCCCTTCCTTACAGGGACAATCGAGAGGTTCGATAGAAATGGTATTTTCCAAATTATGGGCTTGATGCAGGAACTACTGGGTGAGGTTCTAAGGCCTGTGTTATTAGGCAGATCAGCCTAGATGATCATTATGGTCCCCAGTGGCCTTAAAATCTGCTAATCTAATATATTGGCTATACCTCCCTTTATTCAGCCTCAGCATATCTGTGATCAGACTGAGCCCTTCCCCTTCTTGCGAGCCTGTTCAGGAACCAGAATCCTGCTGTTTAAGTCCCTGCAGCACAGATTCCCCAAGTTTCAGAGTAGCAGCCGTGTTAGTCTGTATCCACAAAAAGAACCGGAGTACTTGTGGCACCGTAGAGACTAACAAATTTATTAGAGCACAAGCTTTCGTGGGCTACTGCCCACTTCTTCGGATGCATATAGAGTGGAACATATATTGAGGAGATATATATACACACATACAGAGAGCATGAACAGGTGGGAGTTGTCTTACCAACTCTGAGAGGCCAATTAAGTAAGAGAAAAAAAATTTTTTTGAAGTGATAATCGAGCTAGCCCAGTACAGACAGTTTGATAAGAAGTGTGAGAATACTTACAAGGGGAGATAGATTCAATGTTTGTAATGGCTCAGCCATTCCCAGTCCTTGTAAGTATTCTCACACTTCTTATCAAACTGTCTGTACTGGGCTAGCTCGATTATCACTTCAAAAAAAATTTTTTTTCTCTTACTTAATTGGCCTCTCAGAGTTGGTAAGACAACTCCCACCTGTTCATGCTCTCTGTATGTGTGTATATATATCTCCTCAATATATGTTCCACTCTATATGCATCCGAAGAAGTGGGCAGTAGCCCACGAAAGCTTATGCTCTAATAAATTTGTTAGTCTCTAAGGTGCCACAAGTACTCCGGTTCTTTTTGTAGATTCCCCAAGGCCTCACTTTGCTCTACTTCCACATTCACTAGCAGCTGGAACATGGTACTTGGCAAGGAAACTCACCCTGCACCCTTTCATAGGTGTGGGAGATATCACTTCTATCCTCTACAAACACAAAGTCTGCAACAACTGGTGTTGGTGTATGGCATAACCCCTATCGCCATGATGTATAGTGTAACCCCTACTGTGAACATGGTATAAAAGCCATTGGTTAATTTGCTTTGGAGTTTGAATTAATTGATCTTTCACATATATAGCATTATCTTCTTTGAAATGACAATTATTTGTGTGCATGTGGCTTGGATTGTACTTTGTTCACTATCCCTGTTGCTAAACATGTTTTCTGTGACAGAGTACCTCTGTTAGTGGCTTTCATGCCTAAAGAAGTCTCAAAAGCCCTGCTTATTGTTTGTTTGTTTCATCTGCCTAACACCAATTGTGCATTGGGCCTTTGGAGATTGGATCGGCTTCTGATTACTGCCTCTGAATAGATTTTTCTATGGGTCCACATATGAAATGCTCTTGAGGTGCTTCATCTAATGTACACCAATCTCAGCAGTGCCGTGAACTCAGCTGTGCCATGTACCAGCTGACACAGTTTAGGAAATAACCATGGAGCCTAAAAGTTCCCCACAATAAATAATGGCTTTGGCTGGAAAGACTTCTGAAGAACAGAGAAAGTGCAACCTGTGAAACTAAAGGCATAACTGAAGTTATGCAACAGTCCATAGATAACAAGTAGCTGGTTTTTGACAGAACTGTGGGATTCTTTCAGTACTAGCTAGTCAAGTCTTTGCTTTATAGTGAATTCATCCATTCTTCCAAGCTGACCCATTATAGCTCCCCTATGCAGTAGTTAGGTGGCCTATCCCCAATGGGTAGATCAACTAAAGAAGAATTTCAATTGGTTACTTGGTACTAATGTAGTAGAGGTCATATAGTCTGTTTGCCACAAGAGGACTTCACAGTCAGATACACACTAATGGCCCAATCAAACCCCCAGTGAAGTCAAGGAAAAGACTCCCATTGATTTAAAGAAAAACTAAATTGGATCCTTTGCAAGCACATTACAAAACAAAAGATTGATTGCTTTGCCTTAAATCTGAAAAGGTTAAATACAGTGAAAGGGCGAGCAATATTATAACATATGGCAAGATGTCCTGGGTACTGGAATTTTACCACTAATAATTAAATATGGTCTATGCAAGTCATGTAAAGAAGAAAATTTGCACTCCTGTGCTTTTGAAGAAGTTTGTATTTATGCAGTGTAATGTCTCTATCTTATATTCATAATTAAAGGATAATCTGTTCTGATTTTCTTAAAAGATAACAGTAAAAGAAATAGAAAAATGCTCAGTGAGTCAACTTGAAACGTATTCCATTCACGCTGCAGACACGTACATACTACTTGTAATGCCAATAAAATTCTCAATGGAAATCCTCCTGAGTGGAATTCGGGCCACAGCAGACAGATTTACAGCTGTAAATCAAGCTGGAGTAGCCTCAATTTTAGGTTCTGTGTTCTCTATTGGAGTTTGTACAGCAAATATTTCCTTATTAATTAATCATTCCAATCTAGATGACTGAAGCCAAATATGAAAGAGAAAATCTTGATAATGAAAAGGCAGAAGGCAGCTGCTCTGGGACCTGATAAATAAGGTATTTCTTTGAGGAGAGAAAATGTGTGGACAGCAGACAAAGGAATATTAAAATAATCTGTTATTTACAGATCTGGCAGTCCTAAAGAGACAGGCTTTGAACAGAAATGGATTCTAATAGGAAAAGGGGCATATTTAAAGCTTGCACACATAGGTAGTGCTTTTCTCCCCAGTGACTTCTTGGACAATGCTCTTGTCATAACTATAAAGGGAAGGGTAACAGCTCTCCTGTGTACAGTACTATAAAATCCCTCCTGGCCAAAGACTCCAAAATCCTTTTACCTGTAAAGGGTTAAGAAGCTCAGGTAACCTGGCTGACACCTGACCAAAGGACCAATAAGGGGACAAGATACTTTCAAATCTTGGGGGGGGGGGGGGGAGAAAGGCTTTTGTTTGTGCTCTTTGTTTAGGAAATTGTTCGCTCTTGGGACTAAGAGGGACCAGACATCTCCACATCTTTCTGAACAAGTCTCTCATATTTCAACTTGTAAATGTACCTTTTACTAGGGTGTTTATCTCTGTTTGCTGTAACTTTGAACCTAAGGCTAGAGGGGGGTCCTCTGGGCTCTTTAAGTTTGATTATCCTGTAAAGTTATTTTCCATCCTGATTTTACAGAGATGATTTTTACCTTTTCTTTAATTAAAAGCCTTCTTTTTAAGAACCTGATTGATTTTCCTTGTTTTTAGATCCAAGGGGGTTGGATCTTGATCCACCAGGAGTTAGTGGAAGGGAGGAGGGGGAATGGTTAATTTCTCCTTGTTTTAAGATCCAAGGGGTTTGGATCTGTATTCACAAGGGAATTGGTGAAGAGTCTCTCAAGGCTACCCAGGGAAGGGAATTAGCATCGAGAGTGGTGGCAGCGGACCAGATCTAAGCTGGTAGTTAAGCTTAGAAGTTTCATGCAGGCCCCCACATTTGTACCCTAAAGTTCAAAGTGGGGAAGCAGCCTTGACAGCTCTGTATCCTCTTCCTTGCAAGGACAAACATACAACACATCCCCAGCATCTCCCTTTAGGCCACATCTATGCCAAGAAAAAAAGATCATGCATGAAAACAGTAATAACTAAGGGTATGTATCTAGGCTTGCTCAACTATGGGCAAAGGTTTAGTGATGAGCTCACCTACCCCACTGTAAAAACTACAGAGCCTTGTCTCCTCTAGGATTTTATAGTAGGGTATCCTAGTAAAAAAACCACACTTTTGGGGGAGGGGGGGCAGTGAAGACAAAGCCTGGGAATGCTTTGCAGGCCAAAGGGGAGCATTTAAAAGCTTTGATAGTTTCTATTACATGCAAAGTGACAATTAGAAACAATGGAACTGCTAATCTGTTAATTGCCATCTAATCTGTTAACTGCCTTGTGGACAAGGAGAACTGTGATATGTACCAGAGCAGCTTACTCCTGCTTGACACTGAAGTAACTGAATCAGTCATAGCTTTGTTTGTCAACACTAGGGATTGACAGCGAGCCAACATGTACATATTATTTTCTTCAAAGTTAAGAAAAGCAAAAACAAACAAAAAAATCACTTTTCTGTAAAGTTTTAGAGAAGTTTTGAGGGTTTTTCCATAGGAAAAATGAAAACTGAGAATTTTTTCAAATGCCAGCAATTAAAACATTCCAGCTTCCATTTTTTCAGCAGCCTCCCCTCCCACCCTCTACCCCCCATCTATGAAATGGATCTCATCGTGAAAGATTCCATTTGGTCTAAAAGCCACTTATCATAGAAGTCCGTTTCAATGAAACCGGCTCCAGTTTGCACGGGATGCAGCTGCACCTGGGGGTGGCCATTCATGGCTGATTTCATGGCAGCTCCAAGCAGACACAAGATCTGTGGCAAATATTGGTAGTGAACTTGCTCTTCCAACAGCATTGACAACCAGTTTATGAGAGAGATGAAAGATCATCAGGATTCCTGGGTGCACAATCCTCTCTAATGTCCCGAGTTGGGCAGGAAATCCCTCTATATGGCCATTTTTCAGGCCGTGTGCCACTATCCCTCCCTGATGCCAGTCTGCTGCTCTGCAATTTGGTGGCCATAGTGATATCTCTATGAGCTCCAGGGTACGTAGAGTCACTGTCTTCCCGTGGCATTGTGATTCCCTAAGACAGGTCTTGATTCTCAACAGTGGCAGCCTTTGTATGTGCCAGGAAATCCACCGGCTTTGTGCTCTGAGGAACTGCTCCCTGTTTACACCCCAGTGGCTCCCCAAAGTGGATGGGAAGTGGCAGGGCAAGGACCCGCCCAGCCACAAGGGGGAAATAAGTTGCATCACACACATCCTTTGCACACACAGGGGGTCTGGCTCTTAGGGCTCCTGTGGGGCAGTGCAGCTCGGCACCACCCAGTCTTCTGCACTGCATTTCAGTGGCACAACCTAGTCATTTAACTGTGGGTTCCTTAGGCTGAGAGGGAGAAAACCAAAGCTGGCAGCTAATAGTCTGAACACAGATTTGGGAACAAAGGACTTCACTACCAGATAATTATTTAACAGCTTTTGACCAACACTGTGTGTAAATCATGCCCCCGAGATGTAGCCCAGGATAATTGTTCTGTTCAACTCAACTAACCTCTAACGGAGAAGGGAAATAGTAGAACTCTGCCTGAGAGAGAGAACTTGGCCTGACACCAAAAATGTGATAAAATTATCCTGATTAAACAACTAGACCTATCCTGGGGAGCAGAACTCAAAGCACTATGACCTTCTTAAGATAAAGGAAAGCATTACTAGTTTCAGAGTAACAGCCGTGTTAGTCTGTATCCGCAAAAAGAACAGGAGTACATCCGAAGAAGTGGGCTGTAGCCCACAAAAGCTTATGCTCAAATAAATTTGTTAGTCTCTAAGGTACCACAAGTACTCCTGTTCTTTTTGCGAAAGCATGACTGTGTGCTAGAGAGGAGAGAGCATTTTCGTTTTGAACAACTCCAACCCATGTCTCGGCCTTCCCTAGAATGATTTATTTCAGTCCAGATATATTTACCCTTTGTCCAGACCTCCAGAATCAAACTGCCTCTATTTCCAACTGCATCGCCAGACTAATGCTAACAGAGAAATCCTGAGAGAGCGAGCACAGAACTGGAAATGGACCAAAAGCCTGTGCCATTGCTTCTGCATTCATGAGATCTGAAAAGGTAAACCACGGAGCAGACCTGCTGGAGACAAGACACTGAAATCCATGAAAAGCCAGAGGAGCTGTGAAGGGAAACTCTCTCACCCTGGAATGCAGGAGGCTAACGAGCGACTCTGGACCTGTTCCATACCAACAAGCCACTCCTGCAAGGAAGGGGGAGGAGCTTAAAAAGGGGAACTCACCACTGAAAGGGCGGTGAACAGGAAGAAAGTTGCTCTGCCCAGGGATTGCTGGAGGCAGACGGAATCCAGTCTAGGAGGAGATAACAGTGAGACACATGGCTCCCAAAGCCATCCTGACTGACTGTATACAAGAAGCCCCAGGAAGAGGGGGAGAAGCTAAACCCTGTGCAGGGGCAATAGACTCCGTGGGACTGACCCCTTAAAGCTGACTCTCTACGGGCTGTCTGAGAGACTGGTTCTTGTTCCAGCCAGATCTTCCCCCTTTTGCAAGGGAAGGGGAGGAATAAGAGCCAAGCCCCAGTCTGTGGGCAGCGGCCTGCAGAGAAGTCCCCCCAAAGACGGCCAACTGGGGGAAAGGAGGAGGTACCCAAAGACAGTGGGACCCAAGGGTGGGGTCCAGGGAGTCCTTCTCCTTCCCTCCCCCACCAAATTGGTGGAGAATGCAATGCGGGATACGGGGTCCAAAAAAAAAAAAAAAATCTAAAACAAAGCCTCAGAGGTGATAGAGCTCAGCTGCTCCACACAAGACTTCTGGATCACCTGCTGCACCTCTGGGCCCGTGGGGAGGGGCTGATGTTGAATCACATCAATATCTATGCCCCGACATTGGGCCCAGAGCAAGTGCTCTTTCTTTCAGCAGGTGTCCACCTTCCTTGGCATTTTGGATCCTCACGAGAGCCTGTCCTGGACAGGACCACTTGGGGACCAAGAGGAACCAGGCCACCCTGGGCGTCCTCGGGGAGATTGTAGACCACCGCTCCCCGGTGGGCGTCTGGTGCAACCATCACCCACCTTTACTTATGTTGGGTGAAGGGCAATCAGTAGCGCCACTCCTGGGTGGACCGCATTTATTTTTCCTTGTTCCCACCCTTTACAGGCCCACTCCTCCGGTGCCCAGCAGACCCCATTCTTGGACCACCATTTGGTGGCTGTGATGGCCTCTCTTACTGTAGAGAGTCCAGGGCTGGTCTATTGGCATTTTAATAATAGCTTGCTGGAGAATGTGGGCTTTATGGTGTCCTTCCAGGAGTTCTGGCTGGCCTGGCAAGGGCAGAGATGCGCCTTTCCCTTGGTGCAACATTGGTGGCATGTGGGGAAGGTTCACACCCGGCTTTTCTGCCGCAACTCCACCCAGGGAGCGGGAGGTTTTGGAGGTGGCATCTGGCCACCAGCCCTGAGGATCCATCCCTCTGTGGAGCGTGCTGGGAGATGTGGGAGGAGTTCCAGGCCCTTGAGGACCAGCAGGCTTGGTACACCATTGTTCGATCCCACATCCATCTCCTTTGGGAGATGGATCATGGTTCCCGCTTCTTCTATGCCCTTGAGAAAAAGAGGGGAGCTAAGAAGCATGTCACCTGACTTTTGGCGGAGGATGGCACCCCCCCTCAGGGATCCAGAGGAGATAAGTGGGAAGGCCTGGGCCTTCTAAGCCAACCTCTTCTCCCTGGATACGACCAATGTAGATGCCTTCAGAGTGCTCTAGGACAAACTCCTGATGGTCAGCACAGGCAGCTGGGTCCTGCTGGAGCTACCTCTCACACTGACCGAGTTCTCAGAAGCCCTCAATCTCATGCGTACACGGGCTGACCATGGAGTTCTACCATGTGTTCTGGGACATCCTCGGCCTGGACCTTGTCATCATCTGGGCCAAGTGCTTGTGGAGCGGGGTTCTCCCCCTGTCATGCAGGCGAGCTTCTGAAGAAGGGGGACCTCCACGACCTTTGAAATTGGCATCCTATCTCGCTCCTCAGCACAGACTATAAAGTCAGAGCGAAGGCCATCTCACTGCAACTGGGGTCCATGCTAGCAGACATGATCCACCCCGACCACAACTACACCGTCCCAGGCCATACCATCTTTAGCAACTTGTATTTGGTCCGAGACCTCCTGGAGCTTGAGTGTAGGGATGGCCTGTCATTCACCCTCCTGTCCCTAGATCAGAAGAAGGCATTTGACAGGGTGGACCATAGGGTATCTTCTGGGCCCTCTGCAGTCATTCAGCTTTGGGCCCCAGTTTGTGGGTTTTCTCCAGATGCTGTATGCTTCTACAGAGTGTTTGGTCAAGCTCAACTGGACCCTGATCGAACCGGTTAGCTTTGGGCAAGGGGTGCATCAAGGCTGTCTGCTGTTAGGCCAGCTTTACACTCTGGCCATCAAGCCCTTCCTCCATAGGAGGTTGACAGGGTTGGTGCTCCATAAACCGGAGTTGTGGGTGGTCCTGTTGGCATACTCTGACGACATGCTCCTTGTGACCTGGTGCGGGTGGAGGCTTGCTTGGCAATCTACTCAGTGGCCTCCCTCCCACCCGTGCTTCGGGCCATCTGGTGGAACACGGGTCCACTGTTCTATATATTTACCTTTCCACCACATATCTTTCTGGAGAACTGGTGATATTTGGAGGGCAGGATGGCTGAGTAGCTGTGGAGGCGGACAGGACTGCTCCGGTGCTTTTCCCTGCAGCAAAGGACACAGGTGTTTAACCAGCTAGTCCATGCTCTGGCACTGGCTCAACACCCTGAGCCTGGCCCCAGGTATCCTGGCCATATCCAGAGGTTAGCTCTGGAGTTCTTCTGACCAGGACTGCACTAGATCTCTGCAGTGTTATGAGTCTTTCCCTGGAAAAAGGAGGACAGGGCCTGGTGTGCCTCTGCAGTCAGGTCTATGTGTTCCACTTCTAGGCCCTACAGAGACTCCTTTACGGCATATGTAGTCTGTTGTGGAGTGTGTTGGTGCACATCTTACTCCACCACCTCCAATATGACCGGCAGCTCTTTTTTCTCCATCTGAGGGGTCTTCTGCCAGACTGGTCTTCTACCAGGACCTCCTCTGGACCTGGAAGCTTGTCTCGGCAACCAGGTCCATGGTGGTCACTGAGGGGGTAGATCTCCTCTCAGAATCCCTGCTACACAACCGCCACCTGCACACTGAGTTGGGGGAGTCGGGTCCTGGTAGGAACCACAAGGATCAGAGGGTCCTGGACTACGACCAGGAGGACTGTGTGGATCCCCTAGGATTTGATCAGCACATGGTGCTCTCCACCCCTCATTACTTCCAAGCATGTACTCCAGAAGGTGAGCGCAGCCTTACTGCCCATCTCTCAGACTTTCCTTGAGCAGTTCCTGCAGGAAGGTACTCCCCACCTGCCCCCACTCCTGGCCCTCCGCATCTTTTCATTGGGCCCTCTGCTCTGCAAATTCCCCTGGATCCCCACAGCATAATCCAAGCTGGCTGTGTGATCTGCAGCTGGTTCATTTCTGAACTGCATCAAGGGTACATCTGTATATGCTCTTGCTCCATACATTTCATTTCCTCACCCTCGTGTTCCCCCGACACTAATTGGAGGGATCTTTTACCACCTGTGGAGCATGAGGAATCCTGGTGGGCCAGCATATATTCAACCTTCATTCCATGGCCCGCTGGGAATATCAGTTGGCGGCTCCTTCATGGAGCCATGAGCATGGGCATGTACCTGGCACAGTTCACCCCTATCCCTGATGCCTGCCATTTCTGTGTCATGAGGGAGACCCTAGTGCACATTTACCTTCAGTGTGCCAGGCTACAGCCCCTTTTCTGGCTCCTCAAGAACCTTTTCCTAAGGTTCTGACTGCACTTTTCCCTGCACCTTTTCATCTATGCACACCGTGTCCATGTCCCCACAAAGTCATTAGACCTCCTTGTCAACTTCCTTCGGGAGCTGGCCAAAGTGGCCATCTATGATACCAGGAGGAGGATGCTGGATGGGGAGGTGCTCAGCGACTGTGGGGCCTATTTCCACTTCACCCTTGTTTCACACATCTGGGCAGAGTCCACTTGCTCCCTAGACACCTTTGAGGAGCAGTGAGTGCTGTCCGGGGTTCTCTCCTCGTGTCCCCTTCTGGCTCCCTGATTTTGTACCTGTGACCCTCACTCCTGACCCTGTTATTCATTAGTTGTCCCCCATCATTATTTGAATCCCAGGCCCAGTAGCCTGTAGGGTGGATTAGGGGCCTTCAGATGCAGGTGGGCTTGTGCCTGCCTGCCTGCCTCCCAGACTTCAATAGATGCTGCACCTCTGGGCCTACATGGAGGGGCTGATGTTAAATCTCATCAATATCTATGCCCCGACATCAGGCCCAGAGTAGGTGCGCTTCTTTTGGCAGGCATCCGCCTTCCTCAGCTCCCTGGATCCTTGCGAGTGCCTGGTCCTGTACACAGAGTCAATTCCTTACCTCTCTCTAAAAGTGCAAAGTTTCAAAAAGTTCAACGAATAGAAGATTGTTGGGGGTGGAATAGTTCTGGACAAGGAGAAGTAGTCTGGAGATAAATGTGAGAAGTGAGGGACAGGCAATAGAAACAAAAGTGAAACTTTTCAGAGTAGCAGCCGTGTTAGTCTGTATCCGCAAAAAGAACAGGAGTACTTGTGGCACCTTAGAGACTAACAAATTTATTAGAGCATAAGCTTTCGTGGACTACAGCCCACTTCTTCGGATGCAAACTGTTTGAGCAGCATAATCCAGAAATCTTGAGGTCTTTCTGAGTGAAGCCTTCATTGATTTAAGATCTACCATACCATTCTCTCACTAGAAGGGAAAACCTATAATGGCAGCAGGCTGTAAAAAAGAGACCCAGTTTGGGAATAAGAACCATTCAAGAAATATATGTTTGCTGATGATGTTTTAAAGAAAGTCACACCAATGAACTGGTGGAAGTCACTTAAGCACTTGGATTCAAAGATAATCTCACTTTTAACAGCAGTAGCTTCTTCTGCACGTGTAGAAAGAATATTTTCTTCCTTTGGACTAATTCATTCCAAATTGAGAAATCATTTGGCACCTGAAAAAGCAGGAAAGTTTGTTTTTCTTTTCCAGATTATGAACAAACAGGAAAATGAAGGTGAAGACGACTGAGTTAGCTGCAGAAGCCAATATTTTAAGTTTCTCACATTGACCTGACTGACAGTTGATGTAATTTTTATTTTTTTTATTTCATTTAACTATTTTACTTAAACAATTTTAACAAAAACAAACCTGATTTTAAAACACTTGAATGTTTAACTAAATTCAAAAATTCATATGCTTGTTTTGTTAAAATATTATATTATATGTTTGCTGTTGAAGAAAAAAATTCAGAACACATAACGTTGTTGTTTTAAATTGTTTTATTTAACTAAATGTCTGTCTGGTGATGTTCTCCTCCTAATACAGCCTGGCAGAAAATCCTCCAAATATTAATGATTAATCTGTTGAATTGGAGATAGTTCACCTCCCAGTGACTTCATAAATATCTGCTTCAATTACCTTTGGTAAATGAAATAACCAAACAGCCATTCATTTTCTGATATAGCCGTAAAACTCATCTGAAAAGTTTTCAAAATAAATCACGTTAAAAATGTATAGTGTGTACCTTCTAAAAATGAAAACTACGTCTATCTCTGAGTTGTGAAGAATATGTATTAAGGTTATAACAATCAACAAGAATGCACTTTTATGTAGAAATCCATGATTAAATTGAGTCTTTAAATCAAATCCACCATGCCAAGATGGGTCTGGAGGATGATCCTGAAGCCTTTTTAATCATATTTGAGAGGGTGGCACTGGCAGCCCAGTGGCCCCAGAATGATGGGCCTTAATCCTAATCCCATACCTGATGGACTCAGCACAGGTCACCTACCATAATCTGGACTCGGAACGGGTGAAGGATTAAAAGCAAGTGAAGTCTGCCATTTTAGACTAGACCTACCGCCAATGGCTTAGGGCAGCGAGATACCCCAAGGGGGCATGACTGCATGGTAGTACAGTGGTTGAAGGAGCACTACTGGAAGTGGCTCCACCCAGAGGAACACCCTGGGACCCAAGTGGCTAAGGCCATTTTAACAGAGCAAATTAGGAAGATATTGCCCGTGGAAGGCAGGGAATGGGCATTATAGCATTGCCTAGGGACACTATCAGAAGAAGTTAGATTAATGGAGGACTTTGTAGAGGCAGAAGGGTCTCTCAAGGTAGAGTCACCCCAGATATCATCAGGGTGAGGACCCAGGGCAGTGGGGGTGAGCCAGTACCCACAGCAAACCCTTTCAGAGGATCAGTCTCAAGTGGGTCCTCTCAGGCAGGTAGATTATACCTTAAGACTGAGGCAGGCCTAAGGGGGCTAGGAGGCCAAGCACAAGGGCCACGCTGCCCGTGAAACCGCCCGCTACCTCAGACGATGGAAGCAAGGCTCACAGGTGGAGGTCTGGCCAGCATCAGGCCTCCCTATAATTAGGCAAGAGGCCGGTGACCACAGCCCAGTAACATGCCATTCTTGTGGGCAAACAGGGCACATAGAGAGTGTGCTCTCTGATAGAATGTGGGTACGCTCAGGGCTGGACAGCAGAAAACTGGCCCTGGGGAAAAAACTCCCCCTAAGTTGATGGTACTGGTAATGACCCGAGGAAGCTGGTTCAGGGATTCTTGGACTCTGGCTGCAAGGGAGTGGGGAAGTGATGCCACTCCCAAGAACACAATCCAGCCTCAATGTATCCATGGCAATGGCAAGACCTACCCCAGCCAGCGGCTATAGTAGGGGTAGTAAGTTACATATCGTCAAGCTTTTCCCCCACAATGCAAGGATCCCTCTTTAGCCAGCGTATAGTTGATTTAGATTTCCTTTTCTTATAGAACTAGTTATATAGAAATGTTAACAGTACACCTTAATCAGCAAAAGGATGTTATTGTAGACCGATATTTGTCATTACTACCTTTATTTCCACTATCAGTTTAACGTGTTCCACTGTTTTAACAAAGGAAACTAAGTGGCCAATGAAATATATTTAAGTAACTTTGATCAGTTCATTCAACAATGTAAAAAGCATTTTCTCTTCACTAATGCAAGAGCAAGCGGAAGCTTTGCAGTTGGGTTCCTGCAAGGTAGAGCCCCCCCAGTGAGTGGTGATAATTCTGAACACTCCCTGCATGCTCGTTCCTTTGCTTGCTAATGGAGAGGGCTAGAAGGGGTGGGGCATGAGGGAGAATGGGTGAGACATCTATGTTTGCGTAGGACATGTGCGTCAGTGTGCTAGTGAGGTTCTAAACTACACCATTCCTGCGGTGCCCTTATTCCTGCTACAAGGTTCTCATCACAGACCTGATCTCTGTGGCATTAGAGTAAACGAGGAGACTCTCCAACAGCCAATGGACTTACACTAGCGTGCAACAGAGTCTGGCCCCACGAGTTACTTTATTTACTATTTTGATGTCTAGAAGATATTGTTCTGCAAAGAGGCGCCCATCCTGTGCGCTGACTGATGGGCGAGTGCCGGTTGTTTAGCCAATATAACAGACGGCTCCTGCTGAGTCCATCAAGGAGAGAACAGCTGACAGGAGCATGAACTTCCCACTCAAGCTGTCCCCTCCCTGGAAGAAAATATCGGACTTACAGCATGTTCTGAAATTGAACAGATCTGGGCTCTGGCAGGCCAAGAAAATGAGTCAAGGGACTCTCGGAGACATGGAGAGTACCTTGCGAGCAGCAGCCTCCCAGTCACATAGGACCTGATCCAATATCCAGTGACGTTAATGGAAATCACTGCAGCCAGAGAGGTGTGCCAGCCCGAGAATCAGACGGGTAGGATACCCATGCGCTCGCTGCTCTGCTCACCACCTTTCACCTTATGCGACTTACTGACACTGTGCAGGATGAAGCCCAAAGTTAGTGAATGAGAAGCAACTTAATCCAGTGGATGGGACACTTGACTGGAAGTCTGGAGACCTGGGTTCTATTCCCCACTCTGCCACTGACCTTGGGCAAGTCATTTTCTCTCTCTATGTATCTTTCTCCTCCCACCCTTTGTCCATCTCGATTATTTAGGCTCCGATGTTCAAGTTTTTCCAAGGAATGGAAATTTTCCAATGGGATTTGGGTGCCTACCTTCCTAAGGTGCCTTTGAAAAATCCCAGCATTAGGTTACAAATGGCTTAAGGCAGGGCTGCCTCTTACTAAGTGTTTGTACAGCACCAAGCACCGTGGGTCCTCATCTCAGTTAAAGCCTCCCAGTGCTACCACTATACAAATAATACAAGTAAACAAAGCATGTCATCTCCCAGGGTTGTAAGAAGCATGTTGCTTATGGTCTAAAGTTACATTTTAAAAAATTTTTTTTTTAAGGCCAAGATTATTTTGGCCCCAGTCAAGGGCAAAACACCCTCAAGGCCAATACTGTTGAACATTCGGAACCATCAGGTTGTTCAGCTGTGCAGCATAGCCACACGAACTGTGATCATTGTTACTCTCATCCTCTCCCCTTTTGTCTGCTACACTCACTCTCTGCATTTTGACTTGAATCAGATTGTGAACTCTTCACTGCAGAGGCACTGACGTCCTAGGAGCGTAAACAGCACCTAGTACAATGGGACTTACACTGCAGCAGCACCTGAAGCTCCCAGTGAAGATTAAGTAATTGCTCTGCATTGATGATATGTTACAGACAGCTCAGTTTCTCCTATCAACCACATCCCTCCTTCACCCAGCACCTTTATTTTTTTAAAAAACAGCCTGTATAGATTTATAAATGCTTGGGAGCCTTGAGAAGGAACTGCTGTATTATCGGCACAGCTTCTGCTTCCTGCACAGAAAATATGTTCTTAATCTAAACATTTAAGTTGTCCCGTGAAAAAGCATCATCATGACAGGTGCCTTACCAATATGCATTGCAATAATATCCTTTAGGCACTGCGTGAAGACAGATTTGCCACTCTCTGTGTATGGCAGACTTGGGCCAGGTAGGTAGACAACCAAAGTCAGCTGAACAATGCTTTCAAGGGCATCGGTTCTACTCTGATTAACCAGGTACACATAGTACCTGTCAAAAATGACTTCGAGTCAAAAAGACCTGGGTAGACTTGCAGAACCCCAGTGAGGAATGCCAAAAGTTTTCATGTGTTATAAAATGAAGAGTGTATTTCTTGTGTATGAACAATGGGGAAATAGAGAGGAACTTACAATAAATTGCATGCAGCAAAAAGCTAAGTTGGATACATCCCAAGTGCCACTCTGACACATTGCACCATTTACTGCTAATATTTCTGAAGGCAATAAACTGTAGCATTTCTTCTCTTTTGATTTGGTTCCTGATATGCTAATTCGCTTTAGAGAAGCGGGCAGGTCACTTTGCTAATTTACAATTCTGATTTCACTAAGCTTTCCCCTGCAAGCTAGCAAATGTATTTGGAATGCTTGAAAGATAAGCTTAAAAAAATATTTCCACCATTGCCTATGAATGCTTACTATTAAAATACTGTCAGTCTTCTGGCAAACGCTTTAAGGTGGAACCATTTTGTAAGCTTTCCCCTTTATGAGGTTGCTTGTTGAAAAGAGAAATCTATGGCTAGGTTGCCTGTTTAATAGATGATATTTGGAAAGCATGGTCTAATGGTTAAAACCCAGGACTGGATGCTGCGAGAGTTGGTTGTGTTCCCAGCTCGGTTACACATTTCCTGGGTGACACTATGTGGTTCCACTTACAATGTATTTTTGAAAACTGCCATGTGACTGTAGGATGCCCAGCATCACACATCTTGAGCCTGATTTTGAGCACCCACAGCTCCTGTTGGCCTTCATGGAGGTTTTGTGGGTTGCCTATCACCTCTGAAAATCAAGCTCTGAGCATACATTAAGGCTAAGGATACATTAAGGGTCTGAGTCCCCATTTCTGTAAATTGCTCCAGACAAAGAAGCCATTTGCTCTGCGTAAGAAGTGGTTGTATTGGTCCTGCAAAACCCAGGAACTATGCTGTATATTGTTGAGTGCCACCTTCTGGCCCTTATCTGGTTACATAGATTCAAACGTCTGTTTTACAGAGCATTACTGCACGGCTATTTTCCTATAAAGGAAACGGAATCATTCCAGTTAACTTTACAATCTTTGAAATGAGTAGGCAGCTTTGCTGCTTACTGTCTTTTGTTCTTTACACAACACACAAGATGAAGGAACCATAAGGGCACAGCAGGGTTCAAATAACCGTGTTTACTAACCATACACAACGTACAAGGCCTAGGTACATATGCACACTGCTGCTCTGGCAGGCTTCTGAAACACTGAAGGTAGTGAGGGTGACTAGAGAGTTCACAAACTATTTAAAGGGATACTACCCAATTCTTATACGCTGCACTGCTCTGCTGTTCCACTTGGAGTGGTTTTATTTTGGATCTCTTCCTTTTCTTGCCATTGTCCCACACGTGATTCCTGTGTGGCTAGACTTTCTGGCTTTACCTCTGCCATCTCCTGAGGCAGTCATTGCCAGTTTGTCCAGTATTTGCATACATTATGTTCACAGCGTAGCCCTTCTGCCCGTCTGAGTTGGCAGCAACAAGGGCCAGGTTCAGTATCTAGGGTAGGGTGACCAGACAGCAAGTGTGAAAAATCGGGACGGGGGTGGGAGGGTAATAGGAGTCTATATAAGAAAAAGCCCCAAATATCGGGACTGTCCCTATAAAATCGGGACATCTGGTCACCCTAATCTAGGGCTTCTGTTTCAATAACACAAAGCAAAACCAGCTCGAGCCTCCACCCAGTGACCTGGGACAATTACATACCAGCCCCCGGGCGCCTCTAAGAGGCAATACTTCCCCTGTCGCAAGCACGGAATCTGAGTGTAGCAAAAGCCTTTTAATAAAGGAGGGAAACAATACGGCATTATGTTGGGGAAATACCACAAACAGGATTCATAACACAAACCATGAGCAAAAGACCAAGTAAATTTGGCAGTGTCCTTTTCCCCTCGGGGTCTTAAGTCCAGCAACCCAACAGTCACTCCCACCCACAGTTTCTGTCCTTGGTCAGTGCAGCCCCCAGAGTTCAGAAATTCATCTGCAGAGTTTATCACCCAGCCTGGGTGGAAGTGGGGGGAGGAATGGGGGGCAGCTTACATGCTCGCTGCTCGGGTCGATGGCCGATTGCCACGCCTCTCTGCGGGGTTCTGCTGCAGTCTTCACCGCCAGCCGTCCTGCTAACCGCTCCTCTCCGCTAGCCATCCTGCTAGCCGCTCCTCTGCGCGCCTCTCCAGCAGGCCGCCCTGCTAGCCCCTCCTCTCCGCCAGCCGCCCTGCTAGCCACTCACCAATATATCTTCACCCCCCCCCCCCACACACACACACACACACATACACATACACACTTAACACAGCTCTCAGTTATTTCAGCTCTTTAGTAACTTTAGCTCTTTAGTGATTTCAGCTTTCGGTGATTTCAGCTGTTAGTGGGGGGGCCCCAGTGCTGGCGCACTCAGAACCACTTGCCCAAAGTAGGTCTAATGCTTAGACCTAGGAATCAGTGATTTCAGCTCTGCAGCATATAACAAGACTCCTAATGGAGTCAAAATTAGCTCTGTTATTACACAGGGAAGAGAGGAGAGGTCAAAGTGGTGTTTAAGGCCCACACTACCAGCCTCTCAGTTCACTGGGCTTTGGAAACCATGTCCCTTGCCTAGCAAGTGCTACTTCGTTGAAGGTGAATCCCTCTGTCATAAAATGCCAAGTACAGTTCTACTGCACTCCATTGTTTTTACAGAGGAGGTTGTCATGGGCACCACCTCTGGCCTCCAAGAATAAGCGTCAATGATTACTAAAAGTACATGTACTTTTTTTTCCTGCAAAGACCACGTGCAGCTTCGTAGCCCATTTCAGTGGGTGAAACAGTGCCATTTCTGGCCTGTTTCAGTGACTATTATAGAAGTCACAGTAGCTGCTTTCCATTTCTTTATCTTGATTTGAAACCAGCCATTAAAAGTAACTTCTGGCCACCCCCTTTCATTTATACCACCTCTTGGTGCTACTCATGTAATTCCACTAGCACCCTTTGCTATGGGGACTAAGTAATAACAAAGAGTTTTTATAGAAAACAGCTATTGTCAACAGGCAGTGTTTCAGGAAACTGGAGTTAAGGACTATGGTGCTCTTTGGTTACATGATTTGGCCACCCTGGCAGTGAATAGTGCATCATCTTAACCAAAAGGGGGTCTTTTCTTGTTTCCAGAGCAATTTCCTTAGTTGGAATAGCGAGGCCATCTAGGAAAGTGATTCTATACAGAGAATTTACTTCTGTTTCCCTGTGTAAAGGGGCAAACAGGACAGCGCATCTGCATTAGTATTGTTTTTCTAGTGATCAGTAATAAATGTCACACTGGTAGGCAGCTAAGATCAAAACTCACTGCTGCTAGCCAGTTAGCTCATGCTCAAACCTGTTATTTCTTGCCCAAACTGGTTTATGGTTGTCATGTCCATGTTTCTATGGTGTACCCTGTGATTACTATTAAGTCCAGACTTTCTTAGGTAAACATATGTAGCGTAGCTGGGGGGAGCGGCCACTCCCCCACTGAGCACAAGTGGTGCCGCGTCAATTTCCTGGCGCCTTTGTACTCACCCGGTGGAGCGATAAAAAAAGCGCTGCAGCGCTTTTATTTTACTCACCCGGCAGCGCTCCGGGTCTTCAGTGGCGGGACCTTCACTTCCTCCAGGTCTTCGGCAGTGGGACGTTCAGTGCCGCCAAAGAAACCCGGAGCGAGTGAAGGGCCCGCCGCTGAAGACCCCGAGCGCCGCCGGGTGAGTAAAATAAAAGCGCCGCAGGGGGTGGCGCCTTTTTTATTATTATTATTATTATTACTCCCCCTGTTCCCTCCACCTTACTTCGCCACTGGTAAACATATCTAGTCCCCCAAAATCTAAAAGGGCAACATGTGTGCCATAGGTCACCACCCTACTTAACAATACTTATGCTAACTTGCTTAAGCTAATCATACAGGATATACGCCTGTAGGTTCCTTGCATTACGGCCAAACATCATAAAGTAATTCAATACAAAAATGCAAGCCAAATATAATAAAGCAAACCAGTAAATAAAGGCGGAATATAATAAACCAAACCAATAAATAAAGGCGGAATATAATAAAGCAAGCCAGCAGGTTAGCCCTATGGGCTACAGTAGGCATAGGCACCAACTCCGGGGCTGGAGCACCCACAGAGAAAAATTAGCGGGTGCTTAGCTACCCCCCTGCCACCCAGCGCCTCTCCTCTGCCAGTGGCCCCACTGATCACTCCTCCGCCCCCAGCACCTCCCGTCCACCACAAACAGCTGTTTTGCAGTGTGCCAGTCAGAGGGGAAGGAGCGGGGGTGGAAAGAGGCAGGGCTAGGGCAGAGTGGGGCTGGGGGAGAGGGGGTCGAGCACCCCCCGCGTACAGGGGAAGTCAGTGCCTATGACAGTATGCACTGATTCCTTCCTCTCTGCATATCCTCTGGTGTATTGTGATGCACTGTGGCAAGCCCAGCTGGCATGTCCCCGTTACCCCATTTACTGCAGCTTGTTAAAGAAACCTTGCTCCTGCCAGTATGATGTCCCTAAAGAGTGGAAACAAGGCTGCCTCCATTTTGTTTGGAACTTCTGAGTAATGCTGAGCTGCATTGTCCTCTTTTTCACCCCTTGCTGAGGGCCTTCTTCCCAGGCCTGGCACAATAGGGCCAGATTATTTTCAAGTTTGGCACACTTTTCTCTGTTGATTTTAACAGAGCAGTTTCCACAGCTTCCTCGAGTGGCAGTTCCTTCTTATACCCAACATTCAACAGCCTCTCTTGGAATTCAGGATGTTTTACTCCAAAAACAAATTGATCTGAGAGTCTCTTTCAGAAAATTACCAAACCAACAAGTAACAACAGTAGTTTTTTCAAGCTTGCCAAAAATTCAGAGATACTTTTGCCTTCTGTTTGGCTTCTCTGAGGAAACAATATTCTGTTAAATTTGTGGTAGGCGCATAATGCTTTTTTAGAAGCTCTATTATGTACTTCAACTCCAGCTCACCAGGTTCTTGTGTAAAACAAAAGTCTTCAAGCACTGTAAAGGTGGTTTTTACCACCAATGTTAGGGAAACATTTATCAGTATCTTCTATAGCATTTTCATAAAAACATTGCTCAAATCTGAGTATGTGTCGCAAAATCTTCCTCCTTTTAATTAAGCTGGAAACTGTCCATATTGCCATATGTAGCTATTTTATTTTTTTTGCCATAATCCCATATTTGTTGCCAGTTTCTGTTATGTTCACAGCATACAAACAGAAAAGTTAGATAAAAATACTCTTGCTGGAAGGTTGCAGCATAACACTACTTTATTAACATTTAGAACCCAAACACACAAGAACCCAGATACAGAGAGAGACAAAGCAGTCTGCTCCCTAAAACAGAGAGGTACAACTCAACTCCCTTTACTCTAGGCTGACTCTTTTCAGCACTGGCTCTAATCACATTTTTCCCTACAAAATTCCCTAGCCTGCAAGCAGCACCAGGAAAACTCTGAGGACTTAAATTATAACTTACAATTTTAACACAGTTTTCAATACAGCACACAGGTGAGACAGACTGAAGGATGCTGTGAAGGGCGGGGGATAAGGAGAGAAACTGACTGAGTGTTTGGTGGGGAAGAGGACTGGGTCTGAGAGCTGGAGGAGGTAGGCACAAGACAACTGGAATCCAGGAGGAATTAATTCAGCCTTCATGTGTGTATGTATTAGGATATTGTCTTTAATTACATGATCACTTACTATTTTCTCCAGAGAACCCATGCCTCACTCAGTGCACAGGATGGAGCTGCTCTAGAGATAATCAGGGTTGTGTAGTAAAGGAGGCTATTGTCTGTAGGACTGCTGCCTCTCTTGTTGCAGAATTTGGAAGGTGTGTAGTGAATGAGGGAGGGAACTGCAGAAAAAGAAAGGACAGTCTAATGATTAAGGCAGTTGAACTCCATCCTGGAGAACTGGATTCAATCCCAGCCTCTGCCACAGAGTTCCTGTGTG
Organism: Trachemys scripta elegans; assembly: GCF_013100865.1. NCBI lineage: Eukaryota > Metazoa > Chordata > Testudines > Emydidae > Trachemys > Trachemys scripta. Next base: position 121,777,535 of record NC_048302.1, read on the forward strand.
ATGTTGGGCATGTCATTCAAACCAAACTTTTCACAGGTGGCTATGAATTGCGTGCTCCTCATTTTCTCAGTGCCTGACTTGAGACCTTGGGATCTGATTTGCAGAAGCACAGAGCACTGCCAGCAGCCATTGAAGTCAATGGAAGCTGTGCTTTGAACATATAACATGTTACATAATGCTAAATATGAAAAAAATCAGATCCCAGGTATCTCAAATTGGGCACCCAAAATTAGTGGATTTTTTTTATCTTAATCTCTCTGTGCCTCAGCCCCTCATCTGTCCAATGGGGACAATATCCCCTCGTCTCCCAGGGGTACTGTGGAGAGAAATTAATCTTTGTGAAGCAATAGGATAATCTAATGATTAGCACCATACAAAAGCCCCCGAGGAATTCATAATTCTGACTTCAAAGCAGGGATTGAATAGTGTATAGTAAATAAGGACTAAGGTCACACATTGAATAATAAAGAGAAAACAAAATATTGAATACCTGCTCACTAACTGAGCCGTGTCCATCCTGCGTCTGGAATGAAGCGGGGTCTTGTAGGAAAATGATCATGTAATTAATGAATATCAATGTATAAGGGGGCCAAATTAAAATTTCACAGGAACTAATTCCGGCATTTCTTAACTTTTGATTGCTTGACTTTGCAACTGCTCTTAATGTAGTTTTGTGTGTGTGTGTGATATTTATATATATAAATTTTATAGATAGATAGATAGATAAAAGAGATCTCCTAAAGAGTTCTCCTGTTAACAATCACCTTGCACCTTGTGTAAAGTGAACATAAAGTGGATATAAAATACTTCCTTCCATTCTAATTTCATAAGCTTTCAGCTCCTGACTTTGCACTGGTGTGGATGCAGGGCAAGGTGCAGGGCAGTGGAGAATCGGACCATCAGCATCTGAAGTTGGGAACTCTGTTCTTGGAGGTCTCCAAAATCAAGAAGCCACATTTGGAAATTTGGGTCTTAACTCCACTGTGCCTTAGTTTTCCCAGTTGTACAATGGGTACAGTAATATCTATTTTCCCAAGGGGGCTTGAGGCCTAGTCAATGTTTGTTTGTAAAAGCCTTTGACATCCCTGGATGGAAAGCATTATAACAGCACAAATTAGGCAGTCTCAATTCAAATCCCCAATCCTGCAGTCCTTATCCTTATTTTCTGTTCTCATTATCCTACAGGGCATGCAGCTCTGCACACACAAAAAGAGTATGGCAAATATAAAAGACAAAGAATGCATTCATACTAGGCAAAACAATTAACTACTGATCTACCCGCAAGTTACCTACTATTGCCTTACATTATAGAATGGGAAAATTCCCCTTAGAAGACAACACACTCTGTCACTGACCACTGATAATTACAGAGGGGAAAAATTAATGCACCAGTGTCAGATATTTAATCTAATTTGTATTCTTTAACAAATCAATTGTATTAGAGTTAGAACAAGAGTAAAAGAAAATGAGAAGGCCAAAGGCTGGAGTGTAAGAAAGGAAAAGATCATTTGAGAGAGACTGGCAGTTATTGTATCTTTAAGACTGAATAGAACAATTCAAAAGGGTCTCAGATACAAACAAACAAACACTGCTATTACCTTCTCTCCTATGAGTCAGCCTCTTAAGAGGCCACAGTTTGTATTTTGAGAGCCATAGACTTATTAAATATGTAACCCTACTTACCCTGTAATGTATTTTTCAGCCAGCCAGTCTAGTTACATGCTGGGTTCAGCAGACTAGACTGACTTTGCTGTATGGGCAGGGCTCCTGGGGAGCTAACTAGTGGGAAGCATTTAGCAGGGAACAACCTATTAGAGAGTCACAGATCCAGAGCATTTACTTTTACCGTATCCAGCCCAGCACTAGATTAAATGGCTCTGGCTGCAAAATATACCACCAACTCATATTGTGATTTATCACCTTGCTTCAAAGTCTAACCAGTGCATGCATACTGGGCCAGGATAGAGCTAACCAACGAACGCATACTGGGCCAGGATAGAGCTAACCAACGAACGCATACTGGGCCAGGCTAGATCTCTCTTCTGGTCTTGCCTTGACAAGCAGCCTAACAGCACAGTCTTCACAGTCAGGAGTTCCAGATTCCTGCCTCTGATAATGGGGCCACATTTTAATTTTCATATGGAGATATACCTATCTCACAGAACTGGAAGGGACCTTGAAAGGTCATGGAGTCCAGTCCCCTGCCTTCACAGTAGGACCAAATTACTATCCCTGACAGATCCCTAAATGGCCCTCTCAAGGATTGAACTCACAACCCTGGGTTTAGCACTGAGCTATCCCTCCCTCCCATTAGGCTGCATCATCATCATCTTTTCTTGACTTTCAGATTTCTGTTCTATACACTGGGAACCTAACCAGGCTAATAGTAGAATCTTTCCGGCTGAGAAAGAGCTGTATTCTCCACAGCACAGATTATAATTGCATTTTATTTTAAAGCCCTTTCCTGCTGGAGCAGCATGAGGCGCAATAAAAATGTAAACAGCCTGAAGTTCCACCTAGTGTGAGAAATAATTTAAGTCGGCTACCTCGGAGAACTTCCCAAGGTAAAGAGCTGTGCTCCCTGCTGACCTCCAGTGGTGTCACCCTATAATTGCATTTGCTCTTTATTTGCCTTTGAGCTCCAAAAGAAAGGGAGATTAAGCCCATGTCTATGCAAAAATAGATCTAAGTATAAGACCTGGATTGTGAATTCCCCAATGGCTACTTTGGCCCATTATAAAGGTTGGGACCATTTGCAAAGTTAAATCAAAGCTGGGCTAGGTTGTCTGCCTCCAGTCCCTCGCCGAAACACACACACACACACACACACACACACACACACACACACACACACACTTCCTTCCTTCACAGGTGTTCAGATTTGGTTGTTTGGTTTTATTCAGATCCATTGATGTACTCTTAAATAGGGATTTTTCATGTTGCAAGAGCTTAAATATTTGTGTAATTAATAAATGAAGAAACGAATGATAGTGAGTTATTGAGAAATTCTCCCCCAACTGCCCTTCTGTCTAGCCATTATAGGATGGTAAATTTCCTGTGGGTGTCATGGGGGAAGTGGATCTGAAGGAATGATTTGGAGGAGGCAGGGACCGCTGCATTGCTGTCTGGATAGAGAGATTAGAAGCCATGAAGATCTGACATTACTAAGCGAAGATGGCATGTTTGAGAGTAACTGATTCATTTAAGTGACTAATAAGGAAAAGAGCCTTGGTTATCATGTTGGGGAGCAAATACATTCATCCACTTTAATGGTAAAAAGAAGGATTATTATGCTTAATTCATGTAGCTTTTAGCTCCTACTGATGAGGATTCAGGGATTACTCCAAAACATACCGCCTGAGTGAGCACTACAACGTATCGTCTCTTGTAAAACATTCCAAAGGTTGTGACAAATTACTTGCAAGCACGTTAGAATAGGAAAATGATGTACATCCAGAGTAGGCTGCATCCCACAGGGTTTGCTTTGAACAGGGAATTGCCAAAGGGATAGTGATACTGTAGTTTAAACACACTTTCTCATACACACCGCAACCTACATTGCTTCACACAAAATGATCTTTTCTGCTCTTTGGAATGATCGTTTATTCAAATCCAAATGCACTGAGCTGGGGGGGTTTCATGGTATTTTCTGGTGTAGCACATGGCATCTGACCCCTGAATAGCATTTGAAAACACCATCCAGACTCTGATAGAGGGGCCTACAACAAAAGGGTTGTATATTGTGTGAATAGGGATGTAATGTGGAGAACTCTAGGCCCTCTTCTGGGCATACTTTATGGACATCAGTGAAGTGTCTAACTTACACCAGAGAAAATGAAAGCAGAACCAGGGTCTCCATTTTTGGGAAAGAAAACAAGCTGGGAAGAATTGCCCAACACCTGGTTTTTAATATGAAACAGAGAAGTGGCAAGACAGGGCTAAGAGCTAATCAGGTAAATAACATGGTCTTTGGTTTACACAGCTTTCTCCCTATGTGGTACAGAACCATAAAAGTATCAGCCCAACCAGCCAACTGCCAAGGCAGGATGGGTCTATATCAGATAGTCTGTTCTCCAGTACTTTGTCCAGTCTAGTTTCAAATGATTCTGTACCATTTTCCTTGGAAAGGCTTTGCCTCAGAGTCAGACAGCTCCCTGATCAGATAGGGTCTTGCTATATATTCCACCTAAGTGGTATCTCCATTAGACTATTCCTAGTTACAGCTCCACCCTGCTGGACTACCTGAAACAAGTCCTATTGTTTCGCAATAGATGCAGAAGGTTCTCATTCCTCCACCCCACCTCCACTAGCAGTTAATGAGTCAAGCTACACATGGTTTTGTTCTTTAAATGTTTCCTTAAACAAAACAAGCCCTCCAGCCCATTGCTGGCTGGCCTGTGGTACTCACATGCTCCGCTTTGAATGCAAGGAGTTTTCAGCAAGTGAAACCTGTCCAGTGAATTAGCTTGAGAATAGATGCCTTGAACCCTGCTGGCCATTCATAGACTATCAGGGTTGGAAGGGACCTCAGGAGGTCATCTAGTCCAACCCCCTGCTCAAAGCAGGACCAATCCCCAGACAGATTTTTGCCCCAGATCCCTAAATGGCCCCCTCAAGGATTAAACTCACAACCCTGGGTTTAGCAGGCCAGCGCTCAAACCACTGAGCTATCCCTCCCCCTGCTATGTGGCTGAATAGATCAGGGTCCGCCAGGAACCATAAAGCTGGCCTGACCAGCCTGCTGAGGGTTCCCCCTGTGTAGGCAGAGTGGAGCTGGTGTACTCCACTTATGTCCTAGACAAAGCCTGGCCTGCTGGAGAGCCTCTACGTGCTCCACCCCCTGGGGGCAGATACCAGCCAATGCAACTTAGAACAGCCCTGATGCTGGCTTGATTGAACCAGCCCCTGGCTGGACTGGGACTGGAAGAGTACAAAGATTGTGTAAGCCACAGATGTCCCCATCGCCTCAGGTGCCAGGCCAAGCATAGCTCGTCTGGACCTGGGAACAAGACCTGAGAGAACAGCAGGATGAGCCACCAGCAAACGGGTTAAACCTACAAATTCTTGTCATTTGCAATGGCCAGGACCCCAACAGTTTAGAAAAGGAAGCTCATGGAGGGGAAAACCTCTCAACAGCTTGGAAACACTGATGCATTTTGCATTCAGACAGTGCTGTATGCAAAACACGTATCCAAGTGTAAGCAGGGTCTGAATGAGCTCTCCCCTGACAGCTAGCTGGGGAAGGGAAAAGGCGTCAGGACAAGACTATATTTACATGAACACACCCACTCTGCCTAGGTATCCAGCAAATGGAGCTGTGTGGCCAAAGCGATCAACTTCGGCTGGTGTGGGGTTACAAATCACTTTAGTAGGATGGGCAAGCATACTAACATCTCAGCATGCCCCTGGGTTTTCACATCAGCAGACACTTGAGATACCATTGTGGAGATCCTATGGGATGTGGCCAAGATCAACTCCTCCCTACAGGCACCATAGCAGAAGATCAATGCCTCGAACGTCTTCCTGATCCCCTGTATTTCATTTGTCCTCAGGGGACCTGCTGTGGCGAAGATGGCAGTTAGTGAAAAAGTGGATGTTTCTTTCCCAGCGGGCCAGTAATGAACTGGTGTTCATCTCACACAGGCAGGGCAGCGCCAACATCCCTCGAATGGGTGATCTGTGTGACTTGCATCTGAAGAAGTGAGGTTCTTACCCACGAAAGCTTATGCTCCCAGTACTTCTGTTAGTCTCAAAGGTGCCACAGGACCCTCTGTTGCTGTGTGACGTTGTGGTGATCACTCACGCCTTCCGCCCTCTGACATGCCTGGATGCCACAGTGCAGAACAGCACAGTGAGTGCTATGCATGATGTCATCAGGAAGCAAAATCACCAGGACCCCTCTGACCAAGATGCCGCCACCAACCTGAATGGCTCCCTGGACGGCAAATTTGGGAGAGACAGGGGAGACTTTGCTTCACTTTGGACTTGTGCCTGCAATGCTACGTAATGGCTAGAGAAGCATATCGGCTGCCACTGGATGTGGTGTAAGGAACATCAGGAGCTGGGAGTCCTGGTACCACAGGTCAAGAATACGGAGCACACAATCATCACTCCAAGAGCTAGACCTATGCTGAAGAGCACCCTGAAGGATGCCATCCATTGGCAGTATGTGAAGACTGACCAGGGCAAGGTCTTTGAGGTGACATGCAAGTGGGATGCCAGCAAGGGCAGCTTCACACGATTTACCAATTGGAGGTTCATCCTCAGGGCCCGGCTCAACTGCATCCCGCTGAATGGAGCCATCCACCACAGGAATCGGGACAAGCGATGTAGGAAGTGCGGCTATGCCAATGAGACACTACCCCATGTCCTGTATAGCCACAAACCCCATTCCAGAGCCTGGCAGCTGTGACATAATGCCACTCAACATCGCTTAGGCAAAGCCATCCCGCCACCCAGGGAGAAGGTTGGCGTGAACTCCGCTATCCCTGGAACGGACAGTCAGCTACGACCGGACATAGTCATCAGCAGGGCCGGCTCCAGTTTTTTTGCTGCCCCAAGTGGCGGGGAAAAAAAAAAAGAGAAAAAAGAAAAACCCAATTGAGCTGCCGCCGAAGTGCTGCCGAAGAGGAAGAGAGGGAGTGAAGAACCCGCCGTCAAATTCTGAAGTGGAGCGACTGAGGTGCTGCTGAAGTGCCGCAAAAGAGGAAGAGAGGGACTGGAGGACCCGCCGCCGAATTGCCGCCACAGACACAGACGTGCCGCCCCAATAACGGACAGAGTGCTGCCTTTCTATTGGCCACCCAAGGCACCTGCTTCCTTCGCTGGTGCCTGGAGCCAGCCCTGGGCATCACTAAAGAGGAACAGAAGAAGATAGTCATGATTGATGTCCCTCTTTGCTTTGAGAACAGGACCCTGGCCTTCCACGATGCCAGAGCTCAAACGGTGGAGAAATGCACCCCCTGGCCGATGCCTTGAGAGCTAGGGGTTACAAGGTTCAATCACACGCGCTGATTGTCAGAGCCCTGAGCACATGGGACCCCAGTAACGAGCAAGTATTGCAGGAATGTGGAATCGGTCAGCACTAAGCCCAGCTGATGCAGCAACTCATGGTATCGGATGCCATCAGGTGGTCAAAGAACATCTATTTAGGACACATTACCAGACATCAGCAGGACCAGGAGAGATGAACTGGAGTGCCATTGAGAAGTGAAGTCAGGAAAGTAATTGAAATACTTCTCTGATGGATTGTATTTACTGAGGGACTACCGGTCCTAAAGTCTCAATTCCCGAGGGACAATCTCCACTCATTGCTTTATTTGCTTTCCAAGCTACTCTTAGTCTAACTTTTATGAGTGATGTACATGAATTTTGGATGCCAATATTTTAACTGTATAATTAAATTAGTTAACCTTAATTTGGAATATTGCAGATTATATACTGTATGTATTTTATGACTTTTAAACCAAACTTTGTACTTTTGGGTAATTTAAGCATTATACCCAGATGTAGACTCTTTCCTTAACCTGTGCAGTAGATAATTTTTACATTCGCTTGAAGAAAATTTGAATGCAAGTGTAAGGAAATGTTATCCTTATTGTATGAGTAAAGGGCAGCCGAATTGTGCTTAGCCTGTCCTGATTGAGGGGGGTCACCCTGAACTGAATGCATGAAGCAGGGAACTTGGATGCCAGACCCCTGTGAAAGTAGGGAGGGGGTGGGGACAGATGTCCCTGCAGGGAGGTGTGGGCTCTGCCTAAGAGTCCTGGGCATAGTTTAACCTGTCCCTCCCTAGATAGAGGGAATTATCTTTGGTCAAAGATAGACTCAATTAGGAGTCTTTTGTTTTGTTAAGTGATCACTAGAGCTGAACTCACCTGTTGTGGGACAGCATTTCTACCCAGCCTGCTTCAGCAATTAAGTTCCCCAACTAAGAGTTGGAATTCACTAAGAGCTGGGTGGAACCTCAAGAGACTGACCTTCAGAGGTCACAGTAGAAAAGCAGGTGGCAGCTGAAGGGGACGTGTGCATCAGCAAGTGGCTGGCAGGACAGCCAGTGGAGCAGTGAGCGGTCGGTGGGGCGGCCAATGGAGCAGCAATGCCAGAACAAGCGTTCGGATGGTGGAGTGAGCAAGTGCCTTCTCTCCCCATCACCCCCATGGTGGGAGCTGAACTCACACAGATGCACCTCTGAACTCTGGGTCTTCATTGACCAAGGACAACCACTGTGAGTGGGATGTGGTGGAAGGAGGAGGACACATTAAAGGATTTTTTGGTTGTTGAATTCAAGAACCTGAGGCAAAAGACACTGCCAAACATACTCTGGAGTGGTATTTTGCTCAGGATTGAATCCTGCTTGCAGCATTTTCCCAAATTAGTGCTAGGTGACTTCCCTCCTTTCATTAAAAGTTTCTTTTCTACACTGAAACACTGTGCTTGTGAAAGGGGAACTGTCGCCTCTTAATTGTGCCCAGGGGTGTATAATTTTCCCAGGTTACTGGGTGTGGTCTCGAGCCAGTTCTGTGTTGCCTTGTTGAAAAGAAATCCCTAGATATTGAACCCAGCCCTTGTTGCTGCCAACTCCACTTGGAGGAAGAGTTACACAAGTAAAGTATTTTTTCATAATAAATTGAACTAAGAACCAGGAATAGAATCCCTGTCTCCTAAGTCTGCCACTGCCCACTAAATGACCTTGGGCATGTAACTTTACTTTTCTATGCCTATGTTTTCCCTTTCTGCCTGCCTTTCCATTTAGATTGTGAGCCATGTGAAATGCTGTATGAACAATACATTGCATTTGAAAATGGGAGCATTTTTGTTCCAATTGCTTTTATTCACTACAAATTGTGAAAATGATAAATTTTAAAACCTCTCGAATTTCCTTGCAAATACACCACATGCTGGTAGCGCTGAGAATAAGCACAGCCTTGCTTATTTCAGAATTGTGGGATACCCGGAACCCTGAAAAACTGAAACATCTCTTGCTGTTAGGAATTGTATTTGAAAAATAATTTTTCATTAGCACTGGCTGCTGTCATCTATCTCCCTGGTTCCAATCACCAGCATTTTTCTGAGAGAATTTTGATGGGACTATGCACCATCTTGAACTTGACATAGCATAAAGCAGGCGCCATTCAAAAATCACTCACCCCAGTTTTCCTGGGGTCCAGTGCTAGGCCTCTCCTGAGCAAAGCCTGCCAGTGGTGGCAGATCGGTATAGAGTTGTTGGCAATCACCAGTGGGGATGAGGCCGAGTTTGTGAGCTGAATCAAAATTTTAAATTCTGGTCTGGAAGTAAAGGGCTTGTGTCTACTACTGCATAACGGCACCCAACAGACACCATCTCCTGGAGAAAACCCCCTCCTCTGTGATGTTGTCTGTATTGGGGCTCAGTGGGATGTGGCAAACCCATTTCCCTCTAGGTTAAATAGTGCTTTACCAATCCAATGAAACATGTTAATGCGGCGTGGGGGACATAAAACATTCATTTGATAACATTTATCGTTAAAGTTCTTCTGCCTGTAAATCCAGCATTACCACAGATGGAGATTAGGCCCATGTCTACACAAAATGGATGCAGCTACACTGAGTTCCGGATTCGCACCCTGACAGAGATAGCTATACCAGCAGAAGTCTGTAGTGTAGACCTGGCCTGGATTAGAACCCCGGACAACTCCTGGCTGCAATTTTGTGGTTAATTTTTAAAATAATTTTATTGGGAGAGTGAATTCCTTCTATTCCCCTCTCCTCCTTTGTTCCTCTTTAACAGCTCAACGTCGAGCTGACCTGGCTAAGGAGAGCTCCCTTTGTAGCTGGTTAATGACAGTCTTGGGCTGGCCAGAGGTTGATGGGTCAGATCTTCAGCATGTGTAAGTTGTCACAGCTCCAGTGAAGTCAACGGGGATGATCTACTGGGACTACTAGAGCTGTGTCAGTTTACACCAGCTGAGGATCTGGCCTATTGCAAGGGTCAGTTCCTTCCCTGCCCCCATCCCCACTTTTCAAATTGCTGTCTGACATCAATTGCCAGCCTAGCACTCTGCGCCCCTGCCAGCCTGAGGAAGTGAGGCAAGAAACGTTCATTTTAATTAACCACATTTCAGCTATATTTCAGATGTGGTGAGAAATGCATCTCGCTAGCAACCTTTTGCAGATCTGCACCAAGCAGAACCAAAGCAGACAAGGAGGATGGTCTGGATGTGTCTGGAATAAAGATACGAGAACAGGAGGAAAAACTTTAAATAGACCAAACCAGAAGAGCTGCTGGGGCAAGTGGATTCTTTTCAGTACTTGGACTGCTGCCAGGCAGATGGGTGTGCTATAGGCGTGCAGTACATGACACTGTCGACATTGCAGACACTTCCTCAGAGATAACCCTGTCGGAAAGAGCATGCCAGCTAAGCCGCAATTTGGTACCCAGCCCCAAACAAAGCAGCATAAGGATTTCAAGTTTTTCATGCACCGTACTGCCTCTGATTACTCACTGTGTGCTACAAGCTGCAATAGAGTTTGAATACTGACCCACCAACTGTCCAGGGTAAATCAGTACATTTGAAAAGGCACTGGATTCTGGTTGCCAGCACCACCAGGCCTGCAGCCCTGGCAGCCAGAATAAACTAAGGCGACGGAAGTCCCACCCTCTCTCCTATCCTGCTTTCCAATTGGTCAGACATCTTGGGGGAGTAGCAGCAGCAGGTGAAGAAATTATAAATGCTGTGGGCTGGAGCACCGGGGAGTGGGGAGATCTTGAGATGGTTACAGTGAGTTGGTATAATGGCCTCTTCTGCAGGGACATGCCATGCTACCAGAGCTGATGTTGGAAACACCCACAAGTGACTTCTTTTAAGCTGGAGTCCTGTGGGTTTTCCTCTCTGCTTCCACAGTGGCTCCTGCTGCAACCACCCATGGGATCTTTTCAAGTAGCTGCCTCATTTACTCTTCTTTGCTCCCACTGAGAAGATCCATAGTCTTAGACCTGCTGTCTGATAACAGAGACAGGGCAACATGGGCAATAGCAATCAATGGCTAGAGTACCAGGGAGTGATCCAGGGATAGAGAAAGGACAGAAACTGCAGGAGACAAAAGGCAGCATACTGAGGAAATAACATACCTAATTTTTCCCCTCGGATGTTGGAGGGTTTCAGAATATTGGGGGACAGATTGTTCTGAAAGGACCAGAGAATGAGAGTGAAAAGTAGGGACAAATATATATCTGGAACCATTAGAAGTTAGTACCTGGAATTGTTAGATTCTACATCTGGCTGAGGCTAGTAGACTGAACAAGAGCAGGAAACATGCAGTCCAAATGCAGTGGATGAAATTTTGAATCAATGGATTTGTACCTTTTTTTTCTGAATTTGGCCCTACATTTTGGATATTTCCTTGTTAGGAGAGAAATTAGTTGACAGACTCGGGATGCTGCATCCTACTCTAATACACTTAGAAGCATATACGCTTGGAATGAGGAGATCAGCTTGCAAAAGTAAAGAAGAGTGTAGCACAGAGCTAGCATATCCCATCAGAAACCCTGGCAAACAGCCATGTCTCAGACTTTAAGGCCAGATTGGACCATTGTGATCATCTAGTCTGACCTTCTGCATGTTGCAGGCCACAGAACCTCACCCACCCGGACTGCAAACAACTCAAAGTTTGGGTGTATTAGGATCCAGGGATTTGGTTTGGGACCCTCTCTAGCTGACACAAAAGCAGGGGAAAGGTTTGGATGAAGGAACTTTTCACAATCAGGTAAGCTCTGAAAAGATCCTTTAGAGTAAAGCTAGTAGACAAGGAAATCCCTGTACAAACCATTTGGAAAGGGCTTTACGTCTGGCATCACATCTGATGAAAGGAAAACAGGATTCTTGCTTTCTAGTTAAATATTTGGACTTAAAGGCTTGTGGTCTGATCCATGGTCCAATGAAACCAAAACTGGTCTTCTTGGGTAGGGTGCAGACAGACAGATTTAACAGACCAGCAACACCACTTCTGGGTTTGCTGAGAACCAAGCCCGCAGAAGAAAAGCTACAAAGAGCCAAGCAGGAAGCCAGCAGACTCTACGTGGATGGTGGTTAGGCAAATGACGTTCTGTGAGCACAGCTGGTCATGCTTAACGGCATTGTCATTGCTTCCTTGTACTCCTTCTGTTTGTTCTGTCCCTTTGTTGTCTCATCTTCTACTCAGAGCTTGTCTAGAAGAACAGTTAGTGCACAAAAGCTGGGCTGTAAAAGTTACAGCAGACTAGGGCGCTGTGCAATAACTGACCATGTGGACCCTACCACCATCCACTAAATGTTCCCTGACCTACTCCAGTTTCAAAAGCAGAGTAGATCCAAGTGCACCAAGGATCTTTTAGCGTGGGGTAGCAGCGTCCACATGGACAGTTCGTGCATAGCACACTAGTTAGATTTACACCCCCACACTAACTGTTCATCTAGACGGGCCCTGTGAGCGCCTTGGGACTAGGGCCCTGTTTTAGATCTGTTTGTAGAGCGCCTATCCCAATGAGGTACTGCTCTGTGATTGTGGTCCCTACGTGCTACTGCAATACAAATAAATAAAATAATAATAATAAGACCACTACCAAAAGCCCATACAGCCGTTTAAACAACAGCAGTAGATTGCTTGTGAAATCGGATCATTTTGTCACGTGCAATTGCACGTCGTCCAGCCCAGGGGTCTATTGGAAGGGGTGTCTTCAGCCCAGTCTTACAAAGTGCTGAGCAACTTCCAAAAGATGCTCAGCCCCTAGCAGGATCGGGCCCTAGTGGACTGTAATTCTACACATGGTAACATTTCTGGGTAGAGGGACACATTTATTCTCAAGGTTCTGCATCTATTGGATTAACCCAGAACATGATGGCAAACAGAAGAGAAGTCAGACATTATAGCATGAGGTGGCTTATATTTTACAGGAACAGTTTTTGAATAGCTTGCACTGTTCCTGACTGCCCTGTTCTGAGGGCAAAGAGAAGGGCTGTCAGTCTGGCATATCTGAAAGTTAGTTTGCCAAAAACTGAGGTAGAGCAGGGAGGAGAATACCCAACCATCAGTTTTCTTGTCCTCTTAAAAGGACAGGTTGACTTTCCATCCCTGTATTCTTACATGCTGCCCCATCTCTCTGCAGCTTTCCCCTTCCTTGCTCGGAGGCATACAGAAGCTTGAAAAACATTTGACTCATGCTAGAAGCTTCCTGCTCACACAAACATTGACACGTGCAGCTGAATTAGACTGGGCCAAGGAGAGCGCCCGGTATGACAGGGATAGCAAGACCCTGAAACTTTTGATTAAAAATGAAACAGGAGTTGGCAAGCTCCACGAAGCATCAGAGCTGTCTGAACGGATGACTTTGCACCGTCAGAAAGCACTGACTATGCCATTCTCAACACCTTTTCTAGTGGCTTTCAGGAAAACAAATGCCAAAGCCAAGAGAAAGATTGATTGTTAGGTCTGATCAAGGTGAACTGCTATGAAAGGGGCTTCTGTGGGAGAACGCCATCCTGAAATGAAATAGCCACAATATGGCCAGCAAAAAAGTACGTTGATCATTAACATTTTATTTCATCTGTTTGTGGAAGGCATTTTCCAACCTAGAGGTGAAATCATGGCCCCGCTGATGTCAACAACAAAACTCCCATTGAGGTCAATAGGATTTCACCCTAGAATTTAACACATGGTAAATAAATAAGCCTGACTCAGCTTAAACTCATGGAGCCATCCTCTGCCCTCACTCACGCACATGCAGTGCCGCTGATCTCCTGCCAATCAGCTTACATAGGTATAACCCAGGGCAGAATGTGTGACCCACTGACAGTCAATGGGTCAATCACAATTAGATTCAGATATGTTGCACTTGCAGCGGGACAGGGTCAGGTAGTATCTCTGCAATGCCACCAGGTGGCAGTGCTTCAAAACATTACTGTTGTTGAGTAATGTATTACTTTGCAGCACTAGAGGTAAAGAGGCACAGTCAACTTAAAAAACATGTTGAAAATAAACCTATTCCTTAACCCATCTTAACATCACTTTAGATTATTAAAAGTGCAATAATTTTAAAAGTCCCAGTTCACCTGTCACTATTTAAAAAGAACAGGAGTACTTGTGGCACCTTAGAGACTAACAAATTTATTTGAGCGTAAGCTTTTATGGGCTACAGCCTACTTCATCGGATGCATGTAGTGGAAAATACAGTAGGAAGATATATATATTACACAGAGAGAGAGAGAGAGAGAACATGAAACAATGGGTGTTACTATATACACTGTAAGGAGAGTGATCAGTTAAGTGGAGCTTTTATCAGCAGGAGAGGAAAAAAAACTGTAGTGGTAATGAAAATGTCCCATTTCCAGCAATTGACAAGGAGATATGAGTAATTGTAGGGAGTGGATGGGCCATTACACAAAGTAAAACT